>NW_026000037.1:33334758-33339778 GCF_001458135.2 Marmota marmota marmota
GCTGGGTCAAATGGTGGTTCCATTCCCAGCTTTCCAAGAAATCTCCATACTGCTTTCCAAATTGGCTGTACCAATTTGCAGTCCCACCAGCAATGTACAAGAGTACCCTTTTCCCCACATCCTCACCAGCACTTGTTGTTGTTTGACTTCATAATGGCTGCCAATCTTACTGGAGTGAGATGGTATCTTAGGGTGGTTTTGATTTGCATTTCTCTGACTGCTAGAGATGGTGAGCATTTTTTCATGTACTTGTTGATTGATTGTATGTCCTCCTCTGAGAAGTGTCTGTTCAGGTCCTTGGCCCATTTGTTGATTGGGTTGTTTGTTATCTTATTGTCTAATTTTTGGAGTTCTTTGTATACTCTGGATATTAGGGCTCTATCTGAAGTGTGAGGAGTAAAGATCTGTTTTCTTGTCCTTCAAGTTTATAGAAAAAGCCTTCCATACTAAGAGATGTGCTTCAAGGTGCTTCACAGAGTCTTACAGAGGCTATTTTGTGTTATCAGTTTTCAGGTGGAGCCAACCAAGCTAAGCCCTTTCATGTCACCCTATCTTCAGTTTTTCTGCACCTCCTGTGCCCCCCCATCCCCTGGGCCACTCAACACATTTTTTTTTTCTTTTCAATGAGTGATAACTAATATTGCAATCATTTTCTAAATGACTCCAGTTGGTGGGGTTAGTTATTGTATTGATTATAATTTTTAAACTATATGAAAATGTATTTGTGTGAATATATGTGTGTGGGTCGGTGGGGGAAGGGTTTCAACCAAATAGAAAATGGAGAAATTTTGCCTAGAAAATGAACAAGTCCCTTTTAAAAGCAGCATAATTCTGTTTGCAAGCTAACACTTTTATGCCAGCATCTTTTTACTGTCACTTTTAACTAACTGACCACCAATCCTGAACCATCTATCTTGCTATCACTTAACAGAAAAATTAGCCATTTGAGAGAAGTTTTTTAAAATTAGTGGAATCAGCTGTAATTTTTGTAAAGGATATAAAGATATAAAGTCACATTTATCTAGCAGTATCTGGAATTTGGCTGCAACAGGAAAAAGAAAAAAAGGACAATGTCTATGAAAACCTTTTAGTGTACCCTACATGTCAAATCTGTGAACCAAGCCACAGTGTCATATTAGTTTTGTTAGAGCAGTGGTATTTGTTAAATTAAAGCAGAAGACAGGTTTTCATTTTTTTTTTTTTGGCTACTTGGATCAAAAGAAAGGTGTACACCTAATTTTTAATCCCATTACTTCACATGAGCCCAGAGAGAACATCAAAGACAAGGTGGGCAGGTTTAATCATTAGCACCAATGTATTCCAAAGTTGAAAATCTCTTCCAGATAGCTACCTCACTTTGAAACGGACCACATTTGTGTTGTGCAGAACCAGTATTACTCTCCACTGTATTTTAATTTTCACAGTGCTTAAAAAGAAAGAAATATATAAGGTATGTGATTTTACCCTACAGCATGCAAGCATACATATGTAGGACAATCTAATATTATTGGAATAAAATGCAATTCACATATACTTGTTTTGAGTTGGCTCAGTCGTCTGTCTCAATTTCATGAAAGGGAGGAGAGTGAATCAAATGCAGTTGCAAATCGTATTTGAGGAAGGCAATGCTTCCCCATATCTGAAGTCTATTGAAAACTCATGAGTAAGAACTTGGGGAACAAATCCTTTCTGTTCAAAAGATGTGTCAGTGGAGAAATTCTCAGAAAATAGCACACAATTCATCAGAAATCATGCATTTCTTTTTCCAAGCCAGATAATAAAAGAAAGTTTCAGTTATGAATTCTTTCCAAAGGGATCTAAATCTAACTATATAAGACAATTCATAATGATTTTGCATTAGAAAATGTACCATATGCAGAACAGATATTAAAATACTGAATAAACAGAAAGCCTGGGCACCAGATAGGTAAAATGGACAATGGAAATCAACTGGTACAGATGTCTTGGTGTACAGCCATAGTCTCATGAAAGCCCAAATTTCTTAGATAAAATAGTTTCGTGGATATATGTGATGGGTGACTAGAGATTTCCCAATGATATCATTACCATCATTATATTAGCAAGTCCAAATGTTATATTAACTTTCTAACACTTGTAGGGCACTGTCATTAATCTCTGGAGATACAAAAAGTTACATGCCTATAAGATAGCCTTTATGTTTCATGACTCCATTATATGGAAGACAAGAGGTGGTAGTGTCTAAATATGTGAAAGAAACAATAACAACAAAAAATAACCCACACTTAAGGCTAAAGAATGGCATAATCTAGAAATTCTAGAGAAGTTCTGAAGAAGTTCAAGGTAAGGACTAGAAAAAAATGGGAGTCTCAGGTAGAAGGATGTATGTGAATTTGTATTTATAGTCTGATCTGAGGTAAGAACTGAGATCATTTTAAGAAAAACAAAACTCGGACTGTCTACTAACAGAAGAGTGTATGTGTATGTGTGTTTGGTGTGAAATCTTCTCAGCAAATGTCTGTGCTTTTATTTGACTGATAAGGAAATCAAGGCTCAGGGAGATTTAAGAACTTGTTTAAGATCAGGCATCTGTTAAGTGGTGAACCCAAGATTTGAATCCATAGAGTCTATCTAAATTTCACGCTCTTTCCACAAGAGCACCACAGCATCTACCTAGAAGGCATAATGAAAGGCTCAAGGTACAGAGGTAGAAAGAAATGTATACAATATACTTGAAGAGCCATGACTGTATTCACTGGAGTTCAGAGGGTGTTTTAGTCAGCTTTTTCACTGCTGTAACTAAAAGGACCTGACCAGAACAACTGTAGAGGAGGAAAAGTTTATTTGGGGGCTCATGGTTTCAGAGGTCTCAATCTATAGACAGCAGACTCCATTCCAGGGGCTCAAGGTGAGGCTGATCATGCAGGAAGAGTGCTGCAGAGAGAAGTAGCTCACATGATGATGGGGAGACAGAGACTCCACTCTCCAGATACAAAATATAAACCCCATAGCCATGCCCCCAATGAACTACTTCCTCCAGCCACACCCTACTTGCCTCCAGTTACCAATTAATCCCACCAGGGATTAATTTACAATTACATTGAGGCTATAACCCAACAATTTCTCCTCCTAACCTTCTTGCATTGTCTCACATGTGAGCTTTTGGGGGACAACTTACATCCAAACCATAACAGAGGGGAAAGTGAGAGGTGAGGCAGGCAGGGAGAGACTACTGCTTCAGATGGCTGGCGGAGGAATCCAGATTAGCTAGCAAATGACTTTAACCTGGTGGGGTTATATTGGATGATTTTCAGAAGGTCAATTTGGTTATGGTGAATAGGAAGAGTTGTAGAGAAATAGTAGAGTGAAGGCTAGAAGCAGACCAAAACCAGAGACCATTATACTACTCCAAAACTAAGGTAATGAGGATTTTTATAATGTTAGCTCCAGCAAGAATTGGAGAGTCAAATCTGACACACATTTCCTAAGTGGTTACAATACATGGTCACTGTTGATTTTATGACTTTAAAATCATGAAATCTGATGCTGATAT
Source organism: Marmota marmota marmota (assembly GCF_001458135.2). Lineage (NCBI taxonomy): Eukaryota > Metazoa > Chordata > Mammalia > Rodentia > Sciuridae > Marmota > Marmota marmota. The sequence continues at coordinate 33,338,291 of NW_026000037.1, forward strand.
AAGTTATTAAATTTAATAAGTTCATATGGATGGCTAAAGGAGAAAATCTCCTGAGAACAGACATGAAGGAATAGTCTGGGGAGCTACAAATGGAGAATCATAACCAATCTCCATTACCAGGCTTTCCACATGGCCTTAAACAGGCAACCTACTAACACTATAAAATCATAACATTCAATAGGTTTGATATTAGATATTGAAAAAGGTTGCTAACATTATCAGACCAAAAGTCCATGTTAATTTTATTGATAGATGAGTTTCATGTTCAGATTGGTGAAATATTAGCTAATTAAGAAATGGTAAAGATTAGTAAAGCACTGATTTTTTTTTTCATTATTGTTTTTAATTGAAGGGTAGACATGACCTATTATTATGTCAAAATATATTCCTACTTCTGAATACAATTAAACTAATAAAAATCATTTCTTTCTAAATATGTATGCTGACCATACAATATGATACAGGACAATTTTATAAAGAAAGTCACCCAAAAGAACTTCAATAATTCTTCAATTTTTAGGAAAGTGAGCTTGATTGTTTTTTAAAACCTGACAAGATCACATAATATAGAAAACAAAGCAGAAAGGCTAAATAAAAGTTTTTTTTTTTTTTTTTTTTTTTTTTTTTAAGAGGGTTGCCCAGTTAACTTATGTTAACTAGTCTTGCAAAATAGTCAGTATTAAGAATCCTCTAGTAAAATTATAGGAAAGGGGGAGAGAGGGAGGAAGGGAGCACTCTTCCATATTCATTTTCCTTTAAGGAATCTAATATTGTTTTTGAAAGCATCCTGAAATGTACATATAATTGACTATACAGTATCTGTGCAGATGTGACTGAGCAGATTTGATCACAGAGTCAACTCTGAGGATTATATATCATAAATGCTTGGAGAAAGCATTCAGAAACCAGGACTGCTATGAGTGACTTGAGACAAGAGGTGCAGTCTGAAAGCTCCGCCGGAAAGCAGGTAGGAGAGGCACATACTCAGAGTGAAGGCATGGGCAGACCTAATGCAATCTGTGAGCTTAGTCCTCCTTTATGCTCAATTATGAGCACCCACGATATTACAGCAATGGTGAGTCCAACTTCGGGAAACTCACAATGAACTTATCATGCAAGGATTTTAGAATCCTACAAATTTCCCTAATTTGGAATAGGATTTACATGAAGATTTCTAAGGTGTCAGTCATGTTCTATTCCCTGTTCTGACAACTGGTATCTTCCTTATCTCTTTACATTTCAACCAGTAATCTATGACTACGTGTAGAATTCTAATTTGATTTGGGGGTAATATATTTGACATATATTTCATTTTGAAACTTAAAGGTAATTATGAAGAAAGCTTAATTAATTCAGAAAACTGTGTTCAGTACTGAATCATCTAGAATTACCCTCCTTATGTTATTGCTTATTATATTAGCAAACTGAATACTAAAGTGACATTCTTTCACCCTACAGAGTAATTTTTTTTTTTTTTTTTTTTTTTTT
>NW_026000037.1:33341787-33346555 GCF_001458135.2 Marmota marmota marmota
AAATAAATAAATAAATAAAATATATATCATGTATAATGATATGTTACTATAAATTAAATAAATTAGTCAAAAGCTCTACCATGATCTAACTTTATTCCACTGGGTATTGGATTGAGATCCCAAGACCATGAATACAAAGGAGTGCCAAGGTCCAAGGTTCTGTATCTTTCTTTGTCTGCGCCCCCTCTCTTTTACATACACACACACACACACACACACACACACACACATAACACACAAACACAGGTCTTTTCTGTGTTAAATATTGTCACATAGGATATCTACTTTATAACTCTTAAAGGGATGGGTAGCCAAATTTTCAAAAGAAAGTGGAGAGACAGTTTGTCTACTGGTGTTAGCATTTGCTGTAGCTATTCCTGGCACTGGGCAACACATGTTTTTAATAAACTTGTAAAAACAGTGTAGATTTATCTGTAAATATGTTTTGCTTGGTAATGTAGGCTGAATATAAAGATTAGATTGACAGTTGTTGAGTATTTCTCCCCTACAAAATCACCATACAATACAAAGAGAAGTAGGTTGAATGATGAGGCCCAAGATAGTATCATGATACCAATATTGTGTTGATAATCACTGTTTATGACAACAGTCAATTTACAATAAAAACATACTGCTGTTTTTCTTGTTCACAGCATTACACGTTTTGTTTAGTCTCTTAGTAATATCCAGCTCCATGTGAAGTGGCCTATATCTATAATTAGAACTAAGCCACACAATCAGATGCCTGTCAATATTGTGGCAAGCAGCTTAAAAGCAGAACAAACACTAAAGTTACTGATAGAGGACTTGGATAAATTCCTCTTTAAACCAATATATTCACTTTAATTTTCATTATTATCAATAAAATGCAATGGCTTCAAACAGATATGCAGATAATTGGTAAAAAATACATATACATATAAATAAAATAATGACATTATCTTACTAATAGGTCATTAACCTTCAGTAAGTGAAATCCAAACTTGTCATAGTATCATTAAAAGACTTTACATACATATTCAAAAGAAACTTTCCGAGACTTTAAATGTTGCTTCTGAGTACCAATATAGTCTATATAAAGCTATCTTTATGTAGACGAGTATTTATTGACCAAAACAGCTCTTTTTTGATAGGCTAAAGAACTATTGTACAGTTCTAATTCAGAAAGATTCACATATAACATTAGCAGCACAATACTGTTTCATGGTAAATTATCAGACAACAGTTGTTTCTTACTTTGGGAATGTCTAGGCCAAATACTATAGTTAATGGATCAGGAGAAATTTAATATGCACAGGTGGGAATCATTAATTAAGCCATGTATTTAATAAAGACATCAATGACACCCAGTAAGTTTATCATTGGTAATGTAGGACAGGAGAAAAGGAAGAAATGAAGATTTATAAAACAAACTTCTGTCCTCTGGAAGCCCACAATCTAGAACAGTTATGTAGAGCCACATGCTTATGTGTCTCATTTCTGTGAAACCAAATATCTAGATTTGAAATGAAGGGCTCATCAAAATAAATACAGATTAATTCAAAAGGCTTGCTATTTCATTCAATGCCCTATTTTTCTTTCTCTGATACCAAACAGAACTAATATTGCTTTTATTAACTCTATGTAGAGAGTGAGGTAAATGGTTACAGAGTGAAAACTATCCTCAGGTTTTAGATGGGTTGTCGAGAGAAAAATGCCCCATATGTCCCCAAAGGACAGTTGGAGGGACAGTGAAGGAAGCTGTAAGGAGAGAGAATTTTGGCTCCAGGGAAAAATGAATTCTAATAATCAGAGCTGTCTAAAAATAAATCCGCTGCCTTAGTAGGTAATGAGTCCCCCAACGACTGGAGGAAGCAAGCATTGGCTGGCCATCCACATGGTGGGAATGGTGCAGCAGTGTTAAAGCGATTGAAGAGGGGTTCTTTCATGATTCAATGAGCTAAATAAATGTTAGCACTAATAATGATGGCAATGGAGCTAGATTTATAAAGCACACACCAATTTGGAATTTCAGACAAAAAGGGCAATTTTTTTAAAAATCCACTTGTCCTACAAGCTTGTTTTAAATGACAATAACTAATGCTTAACAGTTTACCTAACTTTTAGAGAAATATTTCCCAAAATAGACTTAAATCTTTGCTACATTGGTGAAATTGGTTCATTTCCCTTTCAGTGAGTGTGTACGCACACCTCTATACACACACGTGTGCACACCCCATATTTACTGTGGCTGTTTTTATTTCTTTCTTGTTAAAACAAATGTGGGACAGACTAGAATAGAATGGTGCATTCACATATACCCACACAGTTTATTTTCTTTCATTGTTTCAAAGTACATATATTGTTTCCCAGTTTTGTTTTTGTGTTTCATTTAACAACTTATAACGATCCTCTTTCTGAATAGTAAATATGAACTTAACTTTTTTAACAACTGCATATTTTACTGGATGTATATAAAATAATCTACATTAATATATACTTAAATTGTTTAAAACATCTTACTTCAAAAGTTTTACAAATTATGACAATTATTTCTATTCATTCATATTTGTGTTATGCTAGCATCTTTTGAAAATAAAACCGTAAACTGAGTTACTAAATCATAGAGGATGCACATTATAAAGTTTTATAGAAACTTTCCAGTTGCATAATAGTTGTATCAATATCCTAATAACTGTTTAGTAAAATAAATACAGTGATATGGTTTTAAAAAGTATCCTAACTATGTATGAAAATACCTACTTCCTTATAGCCTTACCAACATCAGATGTTATAACTTTTGCTATTATATTATTTATCTAATAGTTAAATTACATGCATCTACTTTGCTTATAGTTTTACATGTTTACAGAATATATGCAGTTTATTGTATTTTCTAGACATCTACCTGTACAATGGCTACCACGTCCAAAGCATGTTGACAGAACCACGGGAGTTACAGTGAATAGCTCATTCAGGGTTATGATGTTTGTCCTCATTATCCAGTGAGGTGGGAACAGGAAAGAGAGTAGAGTGAACTGGACATAACTTTCCTCAGTTCATATGAATACACAACCAGTGTAGCTCCAAATCATGTACAACCACAAGAATGGGAAGTTATACTCCATGTATGTATAAGATGTCAAAAAACAGTCTACTGTCATGTACATCTAAAAATAATAAATAAAAAATACACATAGAAAGGGGTTACTAATACAAAGAATAAACAGGAGTTGAAGCAGAAAATACTGCACGGGAAGATACAAGTGACTGTGAGCTGAAATGAGCACAAATGTTGGAGAGCACCAAGGATCTGTACAGAACTATGAAGAAGGGGCAAGACCCTCCAGGGAGGGGCGGTGCAGGTGGGAGGGAATGGCTCCAAGGCTCAGGCTAGATCAGGTGAGCCAAAGCAGAAGATGACAGCAGGTGAAGTAGGTTCAAACTTTTTCCTCTTACGCTGCCTTCTTTTTCTTCTGAGCAATTTTAGTAACAATTGTGTAGGCCTGTTTCCTCTTCATGGCCACCTGTGTCCTTGCTACTCCAAAGGGGCAAATGTTTGTCTTGTTCTGTCTCCAGAGACTGAACAGCACCCGCACACAGTAGGACATCAGGGAAGGGTTTGGGGAAGAAGCGATTGTCCTGCTAAGGTCCCTCTGAGTTAGCAATGTTAAAGAGTGTGAATTTATGTGAAAATTGGCAAATAATAACAGGATAAAACTAGGGCTATGAGGTGATGAAATACAATGTGTTTATGGGAATTCTGTCTGGATTTTTTCTGCATGAGGATTGATCACGTGGCAAAACCCAAAGGCCAGCAGATCATCGCGATTTACAGGGGTAAGAAGAAAAACCCAAGAATGGGGGCAAAGAACACCCACAGGAGAAGAGCAGAAAGACTTGGAAACTAGGTGATTAATAATAATTACCATAAATGAATATTTAATATATGCTTGCTTTGTGTTAAGTCCTGAATACACGTTTATTTAATACTGTAATATACACAATAGCATTATTATCCTGGATTTTAAAATGAGGAAACTGAGACACAGAAAGGTTAAGTAACTTATTCAAAGTCACACAGCTAATAAGCAGCCCAGCAAGAGACATTTCTGATTCTGTGTTTATAAAGCCCTGTGTACCTTTCTTTACCTTAAAGGAATAAACCTGGGCTACGGGCAGAGGAGGTGGCACGGTCACACACTGATACTGCACATGCATATTCATGTCCAAACTCTGGTATTCCCAAGGAAAAATAAATTGATCAAGTATGTGCTAGGTCAGTGTTTTCAGGACCAATTAATGGGTAATGAAATCAATTTACTGAGTCATGATCAGCATTTTAAAAAGAAAGGAAATAGATAACATTGAGAGGAAAAGAAAACATTAAAGGGAATTGCTCATAGTATTGTTTCATAAAATTTCTGTTGCAGACATATATGTATGTATGTATGCACTGGAACCGGGTGCTCAACATATTTCTTGCTGTGTGTTACAGTCAAAATAAAATTTGAAAGTCACTGTGCCACATCATCTACTGACAATCTTATGTAGAAGTAAAAATTTAGTTGGGAATCTACAGAGGGGCAGAGAATAAGAACATAAAATCGTAGTAAAGACTACTCTTGGGCTTGGTTAAAAAAAAAAAAGCACAAAACTAAACAACGTGCACCCCCCCCCACACACACACACACGTTTTATTATTCAACAACTTTCTCCCTGGCTGCCTTATGAACAAGCATGTTTTGCTGATGGCTTGTTAACGTGTGTTGCAACTGGGGGGGGGCAT
>NW_026000037.1:33349961-33358716 GCF_001458135.2 Marmota marmota marmota
TCACTTGGAGAATGAACAATAGGTTACTGAATGATCAATGGGAGGTTCTTTGATTAATGAGTTATGCTGTTCTCCGAAGGAATTAAAATAGATCTCAGGGGACCCAGCTGGTTAGTTTGGAAAGAGAGGGATCCTAGAAAAGGAGGTTCTCTCTCTATCTCTGGCTTCCTGTGTCAAGATGTGATCACTTCCTCCTGTGGACACTTCTGACATTGTGAAGCTGAATTAATGCCCCTGCCACTGGATCCTGGACTTTGAACTTCTAAAACTGCTAAATAAGTGTCTTTTCTTTATAAACTTAGCCTGCTTTAGGTATTGCATTATAGTTAAAAAAAAAGAAAGAAAGAAAGAAAGAAAGAAAGAAAGAAAGAAAGAAAGAAAGAAAGAAAGAAAAAAAAAAGCAGAACAAAAAACAACCCAGACTGATACAGGTACTATGACAAAAAATTGCCTTATCTGTTATTAGTACAGCCATTTCTTAGCCCAGCACATTGTTGCTGTCTTGGAATGCAAGTCCAATATCACTAGCTCTAGATTACTTTGTAAACTCCATGGAGTTTCAACTGTTGGTTCAATATTTAAGAAGAAAATAAAAGGTGCAAATTAAGTGAAACAAATTTTAGAGATCTACATGGCTTAAAGACTACCAGTTTCTAAAAGCTTCTAATTTATAATACAACAATTTTAAAATTGTTTTCTTTAGCTCTAACACTCTCCAGGCTTCTAGAGACACATATTAAATTTCCCACTAGGCATATCCAGAGTTACTCTCACAGTCAAGTTCTTGAGTTCAGAACTGTTTTCTCCAATTTTGTTCATGTCTTCTAACATTTTTAATCCTATTCAATGGCAACATCCATCACCTTAAGTTCCACCTTCTCTCTCCCACCCTTTGGTCATCTCAATCTGAGCAACCAGGAAGCCCCAGTGGGTCCTCGATTCTTAGTCCTTGTCCCTTCATCTCTTTCAGTTCAGGTAATCAGCACCTCATTTTAAGTATTAATAACTTTCTAATAGCTCTTTCCTAGTCAACTTCATCAAGTCTCTCACACCTAAATAGCTAACAAGGAAAGCTGGTATTGCTTCTACCCTGCTCAACTATCTTTGTTGGCTCCGCTATCCTAAGGAATAAAGTTTAACTCATTGGTACAGCACACACAGCCCTTGTCTCCATTAATTCCAACTATGTACCACAGCTTGGCAAACCACTTGTTTCTCCCTGAACATGCCATGGTTTCCTGTGCCTTTGTTTTGCACTCTCTCTTCTTTGCCTAGAATACCTTCTCACTAGCCTCTTGTCTATGGAGTCAACTTCTACTCATACTTTAAACCTCAGCCCAAGCTATCCCTGTCTATCCCAGGAAGATTTAGGCACTCTTTGAATCCAACTGTATTCAAGCAAACACAGACTAATCATTAAGGATAGGGAAAGGATAACATCATTCATCTTTATATCAGAGCATTTAGTACACCATCTGGCACACTGTGTTGGCTTCATAAATATTTGTTAAATAAAGGAAGAGTGAGCTATGAGGTTTCATAAGAAAGAATGCATAGTTGGGGAAAAGAAAAAAGGGAAAGAGGGATTTGGATTTGATCTCTGGTTTATGCTAATGCCAAAGTTTCCCCCTTATCCTACCAATTAATCAAATCATGCCTCACTCCTGTTCAACTCTCCAATGGATTCCCAGTAAACTTAGAACGAATTGAAACTCATCACCAGGAAAAGGACATGCCCACTTCAACAGCCTTGTCTCTCCCCTTCTTACTTGGACTCATTTCCATTCTTAGAGTGCGTCATCTATTACCTTTTCTTCTGTGAATGCTCATTCTCCTATCACCTGTTTCTGTCATTCAGTTAGCAGCTAAAACATCATGAATTCAGAGACATCTTCACAGACCATCTCAACAGTCCAGTCACAGCCCCAACCTCCTCCATCACTCTATTTTCATTACCCTATTTTATTTCATTTATAGCTGTTAACAGTCTTGGAAATTATTTTAACTTCCTTTCAGTCTCCACCACCAGAGTATAATTCCTAGTAAACATTCTGTGCCTTTTAAAACTGTCTACATTTTCTCATTAGTTCCCAAGAAATGTTTAAAAAAGAATCCTATCAAATTTATTTATTTTTTAAAAATATTTATTTTTTAGCTTTAGGTGGACACAATATCTTTATTTTATTTTTATGTGGTGCTGAGGATAGAACCTCACACATGCCAGGCGAGCGCTATACCACTTGAGCCATATCCCCAGCCCAAGAACCCCATCAAATTTATTGATTCATAAAATTTGGGTTCTTTAAAAAAGCCTGAGTATAATGGATATAAGTAGCATACCAAGATAGACTATGTAGGTATAAGAATAATGTGATCCAGGATGGGGTTGTGTCTCAGTGGTAAATTACTTGTCTAGCCTGTGTGAGGCACTGGGTTCAATTCTCAGCATTGTATATAAATAAATAAATAAAATAAAAGTCCATCAACAACTAAATATTATATATAAAAAAGACTAATGTGATCCAAGCATCTTAATCAAAAGGATAAAACCACCACCAGATCCCAATCATCTCATTATCATGGCTCTCCCTAAAGTCAAAATTTGTAATCTCCTCTTGTAGTCAGGAGCTATTTTGCCAGGCTATAATTTTTACATCATTTTCAACCAAATATCTCTGCATGGATAAATTGTATGACTTGTCTTTTAAGAAAAGAAAACTATTAAAAATTAAGCTTTCAAAAATACTGTGGGTTTGACTCCAAAATAACTGTTAATGTCCAAGCATGTAAACAGAAACAAATTAACAATTACCATTTCACAGCTCTCAAAATGTTTATAAACATAAAGCCTATTTCTTTCTAAAAATATGAATATTAAGACTTTTTATTTTAATAATGGTTTGTGATACCTTTAAGTAAACCATTATTGAAAAATAATTTTACAAAACCATGCCATCATATAATAAAGTAATATGATTTCAGTGAATTTCTTTTTTTTATAACCTTGAAGTTATAGTTTCTTAGATGATGACCTTATCAAGTATGAATATTTAGAATTTAAGTATTTTTGTAATCTGGAAAACCAAGTCCCAAATGATTTGAAATCATTCAACTTCATTTTTATTGCTGGAAAATTCAAGCAAACAAAATGTTTATTTTGTTCATGGATTCTACATTTCCTTTAAAATAAATCTTTTATAAGTGGTGTATTTTTAATCAATGTTTGAGAATCTGATTGACTTCACAGTCACTGTGATTTTCTTCTGGGCACAGCTACTTTTGGAAGTAACAAGTTCCCTCCACTGTTACATTTTCTTAAATTACTTTTTTAATTGAATTGTCTAAAAAATAAAAGAATGCTCTATTTTGTAAAACTAGATAATTAAAAACCAAATGCAAATTACTGTTGAATCATTTGGTTGACTTTATTAGCAGGTAATACTGGATGATGAAGAAGATGACAGATAACCTATACCTGTCCTCCTCCTCTCCTAACATTTACTGATGCAAGGGCATCCCAGGTGCTGACATGATTAACCTCTCTGCAACTTTAACTGAATGAAGTAGGTTCTACTGAGATTACTGTTGGATTGAGGAAGAAACGGATGCATAAAGAAGAGACTGAAGTGGTTGCCCTAGTTCGGCATTTGACTCTAGAATCCTTGCTCTACAAGTACATTTACCAGGACTTAGTACATAGAATGAGTTTAAAGCAAAGCCTTCCATGGTGAGTTCTTCAAGTCAACAGTTACTAGGTGTTCTTAAGTGTGATTGTCATTTCACCATAACAGATATGTCTTACTAATGATACCCTTATTGACAAAAATAGGGGGAAAACCGTATTTTACTCAAGGCTTTCTAATTTGTCTCTAAAAATTGTAAACATACTTGAAAATTACATTGCTATGTAATAATTAGATAACTTTTTGTCTTTTTATGTTGAGATAGACAATTACTATCCTCAATTTCCACAGAAGATCTAGAGGTAGAAGGAAGCTAAGTGACTTATTCATGGTTCTACTCTTGATAACAGAATCTCTCCTTCCTAGAAGGAATTCATTTCATGTGATTCAGGCACTGAGGACTCCCTAGACAACCAGTTCCTGCACTGTGCCCTTCAAAGGAGGATAGGAGGGGGATCAGAAAGGTCATGTGAGGTCAAACCAGTACCCAAACAGTTCCATGTTGGGCTAATTGGTTCAAGGACATTGTTTTAGCCCATTTTGAGCCTTTTCAGAATATTTTTTTGACAGGTAGGGCTGTTGGGAAGATCTCCCCCCGACACACCCCGAGGATATGGAACAACTAGAGGTTATTTTATCCACCACATGAAAAAAAGTCATTCTGAGAGACAAGCAGAAAGACAGCTCTGATGACACAGCCTAAGTCCCTCCATCCTCACACATGGCCCAAGGATAACTCTAGATTGCCCGGATATTGGAGAATGTAAAATTACAGCCCGATCTTTAAAACAAACAAACAACAACAACAACAACAAAAACAACTTTGTACTAGTTTTAATGTTTTTTCTGGGCCAGAGTTGTGGCTCAGTGGTAGAGTGCTTGCCTACCACACGTGAGGCACTGAGTTTGATCCTGGGCACCACATAAAAATAAAAACAAATAAAATAAAGATATTGTATCCATCTACAACTAAAAAATAATAATAATAATAATTAAAAAACAGCCTTGTTCTTTAAATAAAAAGAAATTGGGTTTCTGTTATTTGCAACTTTCTACCACCAAACATACTTATTATTTTTCTTTATGATCTTTGTTTTTCAAACATTACATATTGAATGCCTCTGTCAGTTAAAAATCCACTTGATTTATCAAGAAGAAACATGGATGATAAAATCTTTAGAATTTTATCAATGGAATATTATTGCCTGAGATGAGTAAGGGTATAATCTATGATACTAAAAATTGTTTTTGGATACTAAAGAATAGATCAGTGTAACTCATTTCTGCTTTAAAAACTTTTCAAAATCTAAGGAAATTTGATTACTAACTACTTTTCTAGAGACTAAGCTACAAAATATGACATCTGATCCATCTTGAGGGGTCGAAACTATTTCTATTCTTTTACAAACTAGAATTCACCATTTTCTAACAACAAAACGTTCTTTAGGGAAGGGAATCGATGTGCCTTCATAATCGGAATAAAACATTCAAGTGCCATGAAAATTAACATCTAAGCCCTGAATTCAGGGTGTGCCTAATGAAAATCAGGCAGAGAAGCTAATGGGAAATTTAACACAGGCCAAATGTCATTATTGTTGTAAGAACTATACTATAATTAAAACGTTTCTGAGTCCTGGCCAATGACCTACAGTAATAATGCTTTGTTGACCTTATTATAAAAATAATTTTTCATTACTAATTCAGTAAAAGAGTCCCTTTTTCAGTCTCCAAGTATAAATAATAAAGAAAAAAAATCAGCACCTGATTCTTCATTGAAGCATAGAAAGTAATGCAAAGACAGTGACCAGAGAAGGAGGAAACACAACTTCAAAGCCACAGTAAACAATGAAAGGGAGAAAATAAAAACAGACATTTCATAGATGAAGGAATAACAGTAGACATAACTGAGTCTGACAAAAGACAAAGGAGACATGGCAAAAGCATTGAATTTCCCTTATTCTACTGTACTCAGGTTTTGAAAGGCACGGGAGCTGTGGTCTATACTTCAGAAGGCCAATTCGTTATTAATCTAGACAGAAAAAAAAACATTTCTTTAAAAATCATTATTGTGTCTTAAACTTAGTTAGAAAATTACTCTCTGGAATGACATTTGAGGATTATAAGATGATGTACAGTTACCCTGGAGGCCCCTGTAATGGGAATTCACCTGTGAGATCAGCCTGCCATTTCTCTTTTCCTCTGGCTAACTATCTCCAGGAACTCACATTTAAGGAGAATCCAAAGTGTGATGTACTTTGGAAAGAGGAAAATATTATTTTCATTTTGTAGTACAGAAGCAGGAGATGCTCAAAGCAATGGCCAAGTAAAAATGATGAAGATAAGATTTATATACAGACAGGCACAATGACACATGCCTATAGTCCCTATGACACTGGAGGTTGGGGAAGGAGAATCACAAGTTCAAGGTCAGTCTCAGCAACTTAGGTCATCCTAAGCAACTTAGTGAGAACTTGTCTCAAAATAAAAAATGAAAAGGGATAGAGATGAAGCTGTGTGGTAAAGTGCCTCTGGGTCCAATACTAAGCCCAGTTCAAAAAAAAAATTATATATAGAACATTGTGTATTTTGTGCATATTGAGGGGAAAAACAAAGTCATATTACTTGAAATTAGGGAGAAAAATTGTGGGAAAATCTCCATAAACTTCCTTTGAAAATTTGAATAGGTCGCTCAAAGGAAAAAATAAAAAACACATTACACCTTCTATAATAATTTTCACAACAATATAATTGATAGCATGCTCTAGAGGAAAAATGGGGTCCTATGAAAATGGAGCCTAGAACAAGTAGATTTTAATATGTAGTTGAGAAGAAGGGAGGCTGGTACCATATAGAGCAGAAGCCAACAACTCGAATTCCTTTGAAACCAGGCTGTTGATATAAATGTACTGACCTAACAAATGAATATATCAGAAAGGTGCAGGGTGAGGCCAAGGTTGGGAAGCATATGTCCCACCCAAAGACACTCAAGCTTAAGTTTTTAAAAAGGAAACTACATGGCTGAAATTATTGCAGTATCCCCCATTTTATGACCACTACTTAGATAAGTATTGCAAACCTATCCTCCACAGAACACTAAATTCCCTGGGGATGTCAAACCAAATCAATACAAAATAAACCAACTAAAAGTGAGTTTTGGTTGGGAAAAGCATTGTGAAACACAGGTACACTGGATTATCTTCCTTTTGCTCCCACAGATTCATTCTCCACTTTTCTTGGTCCTGCTCAGGGGCCTAGCAAGATGACTCTAATGGATAGCATAAAAAGGCTCATTGGCCTTCTGGTTCTGGTTGGTTTCTGCCAATTGGAGACACAGGTAGAAGATTCTGGGGTATTTATTCCACTGCCCTTCCCTGTCAGGTTGCAGTAGGTCTTTCTGCTTCAGGATACAGTTATAGACTCTCTGTAGGTGCCAGTAACCACTCTTGCCACTCACCCTTTCAGACGTGGTAATACTGTACTAGACCCAGAGTACTGCACCTTCTCCAATGCGTTTTTAAACTGTGACCATATCTTTATAAAAGTCCTGCTATTAAAATTTCCTCAAGTTACAAATTTGAGAGGCCATTCATACTTGCCAGGACTTTAACGGACACATTGATAAAAGAAAATAACACTGGTTCCTTTTTTGAAAGATTTCCAAGTCCTTAAAATGGGAGTGTGTGCTGAGAATGTTCAAGAATGGGGTATAATATACTGCTATGTGTTTTAGACACTGATACAGAAAGGAGAGCCATGTTAGTGTGGGTAGGGTTGAGTGGTCCCAGGAATCAGAGATAATAACAGCTTAAAAGATGGTGGCAAGAACAGGGATCCAAGAATACAAACTTCTAAGGCATAAATTCTCAAGTTTAGTTAAGGGAGGTCAAGTTCTGCAAAGGGCATTGGGTAATGCTAATCGTGAAACTGAAACAATATCTTCCACATGCTGTGGCTTTTTGTAAAAACCTTTCAAGCTTCCTTTTCTTTTTCATATTCTTTTCCTTTCATTCTTTTCTTTTCCTGTTTCCCTGTCTCTGTCTACATTTGAAAGCATTTTATTCAGGATCTCTGAACCAATAAAGCTAGGGGAAGTGTTTGATACTTCCTTTCTGCTTTTTTACTGTACTTTCTGGACCATATATTAGGATATCATATTGCCCAATAAAATGTTCACATAAAAACTTTGCTTCAACTAGTGAAATGAACCTGAGAACAAAACTAGAAACAGTGAGAATAATAAAATATATCTAAGTCTCTCCTCTACAAACCTTGAACGTAACATCAACAACAAAATATTAAATTCAGAAAACAGTTCAACATTTTGAAATAGTGTTCCCTATTCTTCAACCACAATTTTGTAACTCGGAGTCCATCTAAACTTTTCTGAAAGTATAATTTGAAAACAGTGTGAACAAACATGAGTACACAAAGACACATTACACGTACCCCATATACTCACGCAAGTCTTAGGATTTCATTGCACAAAATAATTTCCAGGGAAAAATTCCTTCTCTATGACTACAATGCATCTCAAAATCAACATGTCTAAATGCAACTCTATTTTTGTTTCTTTCTTTGTTTTGGTGGTGTTTGTTAGGGATCAAACCCAGAGTCTCACATGCTATGCAGGCGGGGGCCACTCTATCACTGACCTGCATCCTTAGTCCCTTGATCTTGCCCCCAAATCTGTTTTTGCCATACTCTTCCTTACCCTTCAAGTTGCTCAGGTCAAAAATTTGAGTGTATCTTTGACACCTATATTTTTTCTCATATCCCAAAATCAACTCATCAGCAAATTTGGTCTGAACAACCTTCAAAATACATTTGGCTACTTTTCACCAACTCTACTGCTGGCTAGGTGAATTTAGTGTCATTTGTTTAAATCTCACAAAAATATTAATGAAGAATGTCTTAAATCTCAGAGTGAGGTTTCAGACAAATATAACATGCCTCAATGGTACACTTAGGAAACTGAACTGAGATTTGAAACAAACCTGGCAATTCTCAAATTTTGCTCTTTCTAATAATATATATATATATATATATATATATATATATATATATATATATAT
>NW_026000037.1:33359746-33391223 GCF_001458135.2 Marmota marmota marmota
GGGGGGGGGGGGAGGGAAACAGTGCTTTTTAAAATTATTAACTGGGGCACAGTGGCACATGCCTGTAATCCCAGTGGCTCCAGAGGCTGAGGCAGGAGGATCACACATTCAAAGCCAGCTTCAGAAAGTTAGCAAGGCCCTAATAAGCAACTTAGCAAGACCCTCTCTCAAAATAAAACATAAAAAGGGCTGGCAATGTGGCTCAGTGGTTAAGTGCCTCTGGGTTCAATCTCCAGTATCAAAAATAAACAAACAAACAAATAAATAAATGATTATTTTAATAAATGCTAATTTTTGAAAAAGAAACCTGTTTTCTTCATTGTGTGTATTATATAATTAATTACTTAAAATTAATACAGCTATACTAAAATATGTGGAATTATATTTTTCACAACTACCACCTTTTTTTAGATTGGCTACATGGTTTCAGAAAAGGCTAAAGTTTACAGAAATGTATTCTTGCTTTCTTTTTCACATAGTTTACTGATAATCCTGCCTAAATAAACTGATTTGACCTTGGAAATGTCTCACATTCCATGGAGCAACCCTTCTGAATAATCTCCAAAACCTACACATCTGAGATGATTTTGGACCTCCTCCCAGAAAAAGCCTTCATCCTAATGGCCATCTAGGGGGGATGAAAGGCCCAACATTTTCTCCAAATTTCTGGGAGGTTGAATGTGGCCTCCACCAGTAATTATTATGTCCTGGTGCCTTGGGTAGTAGAAAGTTAAAATGAATCGTACAAGACACCATGGCATTATTCTCTGGGCATGATTTCTTCTAATCAAATAAATCTTTTCAGATATATACTCTTAAAATACTAGAAGTTCACACAAAAAGTGAAGAGAGAGAACAGTGAGAATCTAGGCCTCTTGTAGGCAAGGATTCAGCCAACTCAGGAAATGAAGGCCAGAAAAAGCCTTCGCATCTGTTTGCCATTCTACACCCAGCCCTAGAGTAAATCATCTCAGAGATTCTACTAAATCTACAATTTTCTACAACCTTTTTAGTATGTTTATTTCTTTGCTCACACGAAATGCCACGCATCCAAAAACTCAGACAGCAAACAACTTCAATCCAAGTTCAAGCTGTGGATGATCAAGAATGAGACTTAGTATTTACTTTGCCTCATGCTTGGTCGAAAAATGTGGAATAAAAATAAGAATCTGATGTTCAGAACAAAGAAGAAAAATAGGTGTATTTCTCATTTTCTTTATAATTTGCTGCTATAACTCTCTGATCTCCATAAAGGGACCTCAGTATCAGTGTGTGTGTGCCACACAAATTAATAGAAAACAATCCTACTTTCTTATCAGCATAATTAAAAAGAGATCATACACAGTTTTAGTTACTTGGATTTACATGCAGACTCACAGAATTTTAAAACTAGTTGTGATAACATAACCTTCTTATTTATGGAGACACAAAGAGTTTAAGTGACTTGACTTATCCAAGATCACTCAATTCTATGCCAGACAGAGCAATAACAAGCAAGGCTGTTCAGAAGCTAAGCAGGAATTGTTAAGTCCCCTGGAGGTGAGCCTGTCCTCAAAATCTTATGGATAAGCGACAATATGAGACAGGACCCCCAAGTGGGGATTAAAGTTTACATCATTTTCCTCTAATTTGACAGTACCTAGCACATGCATGGAAAACTGGGATTTCTGGCTTAATAATAGGCTTTTTAACCTGGATAAAACTGTTGTAGAGCTTAGATGATTCAAAGTTAAGACTCCTAAACCTAATGAGTATAGACTACAATTTATTAGTCCTACAGAGGTAGTGACTCCTAAGCTGCTTACAAATTAGTTGTACCATCTGAAGCAGAAACTTGGGATTTTATAATGTTACAAGTTTTGCTCTGTGACCACACTTCTCCACCTCTGTCTGGACTCAAATGAATAGCCATTAAAACTAAACTCCCTTGATGAAATCCTGGGAGAGATAACCTTTATTAATGTTGAACAACACTGTGTACATAAATTATCTGATCTCTTTCAGCTAATTGGAAATTGCAATTTGATAACAACATGGGCTATCCAAATGAACAGCTATAGTCTGTGACCCAACATACTGCAAAGCACACAACAAAAATGTAAAATTGTGGACTATGACCTTTAAGAATAATGGGAATGATCATTTCTATAATCTGAATTTCCTGCCAGTTATAACTAAAATGCTGATTTACATAGATTTGGTAAGCAACAATTTTGTTCTTTTCTATTTTAGAACAGTAACACACTGGAATCATATTCCAGCCAGTGTCATGATGTGACAGGAAGTTTGAATCAATTTCAAGAGAATCATTCTAAACATTATGTTCTTTTTGAACAAATAGATTAGTACTCAATCACAATTGGACAATAGTCTTCAAAAACTCTTTTCAAGAGCTAAACAGCTTCTGGGTTCACAGAAAGGAATGAGGACAGGAGCAGGCAAGGGAAAACCACCTCATAGGCCCTCCTGTCCTGCACTACCAAAACCCACTCAACTGTTGATAACACTAAGCTAGAAAAAAAAAAAAAATGTTTGCTTGGGTAAATAAAGATTCAAAACTACCACCTCTGTTGAATGGATAAATTAAAGTTAACAAACAGAATTAATATAATTCATGAATTGTATCTTTCAATTCCCAACTTGATAACCCAAAAACAAACTGGTAGAAATTAAAACTAAAATTCCACGATTCTGTTCTGCGTAGGTAACACACATTTACCATGAACTCTACCACCATGCCCTACAAACCGACTTCTTCATGTGAGGAGACTGAAGCCCTGTACTGTTTGAGTGCTTTGTCTAGTCACAGGGGCAGTTATGGGCAGATTTGGGTACCAAGTCCAGGACTTTCTTTCAACTACATCAAATGGTGATAAAGAGAATATGCTCCTCTTTGATTTGTTGGACAAGCACATGATCCTACAACCGAAGAGGGAATATGAGTCTCTTCTACAAATGTAAATATAAATGATGAAGAAAATTGAATGGGTCAAATCCCACATATTGATTTTAAGAATTTAGGAGCAGGGCTAACAAGAAGCCCTGTGTTTTTTAGAGATAATATAAATAACTAATTATAAAATTATGTTATATAATAATGTACTGAAATGTGTAATTTACTTGAAGATTAAGGGAAAGGCAAAAGCTGAAAATCCTATTAACCTGTGACTGATTTTATTAAATCTACATTCTGACCTTTTCCTGTTCTAGTTCTGCAAACTGAAGAACATAGAGCACTTTCCAATCTCATTTAAAAAAATCATTTTTCCAAAACTAAAAAATATTTTAGCTTTACTACTTTGGACAATGCTGATTAAAGATAAAAAATAACTTTGGAATTTATATATTTTTAAATCTTACATAACTGTGATAAAACCTCACTTCTAATTAGAAATATAAAATGATGATTTTGCAACTTAGAGGGACTTGAGACACAATCCAGTTCAATGCTTTCATTTTACAGATTCAGACACTGAGGTCTTAAAAGGTTAGATGATGAGTTTGACCACACACACAGCTAGTTAGTAACTACAGCAACTCCAACCACCAGCATGAGTTCTTTTCACTGCGGCAAGTACTTTAAATTATATCCAGAGTTTAAGCAATGTTCTCCAAAAATGTGTCAGAGACTATAGATGGGCACAGAACCAACCATCATAAAGGATGATCATTACCTCAATAAAGGGAGACATTTAACTCTCTCTGACACAACCACATTATCCAATCACTTTTGCCTTGGTTTCTTCCTTGAAGTACAGATATTTTTGACACATGCTACATTGCAAAGAGTAAAAAGCTCACATTTTGCCAAGATTTGTGGTCGAAAACTACAATTAAGTTTTGAGGAGATAAGCAGTATGTAAAACACTGAATTTACTGCATTGATTATAATTGATAATTACAATTTAAAGCTTTCTCACCAGTTCTATCTTACTCATCTAAGCAGAAAGATTTCTACATGAGACTTTTGAAAAGTAATAAAATTAACAGGAAGCTAAGTCATCAGTCAATGATGTTGGATATGCTGGAAGTCTGAACACATGTATGTATGGGGATAATCATGCAAGAAAAGATAAAGGGGAGTTTTTTTAAAGGATGCTACTGAGCTAACCTAAAAGACACAAATAACATGCATTTTCACATTAAAAGTTTCACTTTATTTCATCAATTATGTTAAAAGATAATAGTTCTATATCCAACCTATTCTATCTTGATCAAGCACAGAAATACTCAAAACGAGCGCTTAAATTCTTTTGAGTGTTTCAAATATTGGTTCCTCACATGTGTTTTTATCTCGGAAGGCACTTTTAGAAGTTTAATTTTATGATTCCTTTTTTAAAAAGGATGATTGTGGTAAAGAGAGAAACACAAAGGAAACCCGAGGTCACTACAGCACTCACAAAGAAGTAGCAATAGGACTCTATAAACTGTATTTAATGACCCCCAATTGCATAGAACCGTGACTAAGAGAGAAAAGTGCTGTTTTCACTTTTCATTCAATTCTTTCACACGTTTAATTCTACTGCCAAAACTGTTGATGTGTTTTATGTTTTTGCAATCAGCTAACAGCGGCATTTTAGACCACAACCCCAGACAATACTGTTTTCAGCAAAAGTTCTTTAAACAAACATGGCTCAAGTTCCATAGGTAGAACCCGTTTGAGACAGAGACAGAACGAAGCACCAGTGGACAGTTGTGGTGACCTGAATGTACATGCATAGCAATTTTTATATACAAACAATAGGCAAACTGTTCCATCAAACAACTGCACTGTTCAAAAGAACATCCTCTGTGCATCACAGCAGGGCACCTCACAAATCACTACACTGTGAAGACAAGCTCAGGACTTTGCCTTTTGAGGTGGGGAAGTGCTGCCCACCTGAGATGCACTATCCCAAACTGAAGGCATTTTAAAGTGCACAGCTTAGAAATCAGCTTCTACAAGAAAAAGGGGCAAGCAAATGTCACAGACCTGCTCATAATGAGGACATAATACAATCACAAACAGATGCCACGGGGCAGACAGAAAATTACCACATCAGGCTACCAACATGATTTTTACAGGACCTATCTGCATAAAGGCAACCAGTTTGTTCACTTACCAGGCAAAACAAAAGGAGGAATGCATTTTTTTCACCCAATTTTGGAAAACTGGATTCATTTATTTTGACCAGATTCTTAGAAAAACAGGTTTTATAAAATTAAAAAAAATTAAAATTCTTCCTTAAATGTATGAGTGAACATCCATGTCACAACCAATGTTTTATACTATGCTATCAAGATGGGAAGACAGTTTTCTCTCATGTAGCAAAGTCAGGTAACACAAATTACTGATTCAAAAATTAAGAATACTAATTTTTTACAAAACTGCATCTTTGCAACTTTAAACCTTTAGGTTAACTAACTAAAAATACTTCATACTACTTGGAACCAATACCATGGAATGCAGGATGAAAATAATTGGGTGGACTGCATGCTACAAGATGACACTCTGGGTGGTTTTCAAATGAAATAATACAGATCAATAAAAGACTCTGTCTCAGTACATAGTCTGCACACTACAAAGCAAGGTTTACCATACAATTTCAATTCCACAAGTTCGACAGACCCCAAACAAACTTGAAAATAAGCCACACAAATTTAATCTGTAGTGAAATAAAAAAGAACATGAAAGTCCTGCAGCAAATAAATACTCCCCTTCCATATCTTATGACAGTCCACAAAGCAACCTCTCAGCACCAACTCTCTTCTCTGGTCCACAACTTCAGATATTTATCTATAAATATGTTTTCAGCTAAATATTACCCACTTTTGCTCATTCGCATTCTACTGTGAAGGTATTACATTCTCCTACTTGTTCTTATCCTGTACATAAATCAACAGCAACTTTTTCAGAAATTGTATTACTAACCCCCAAATTAATATATGCATGCATGTGTACTATCTGCACATGTTTATATATGCATGTGTGTGACTACAGTAGAGTTCCAAAGCAATGGCAAAAAGAATGATTGTTATTTTATTAACTGTGTCCTGATTACTATATTTTACACTATTTACAAAAAGAAATTATTTTAATTTTTAAAACATTATTTTAATTTTTACAAATAGGTAACCAATTTAAACAGTAATCTCCTTTTCAAATTTTTATCCTAAACAGGAAAAAAAAAAAGTTTTCTCTGATCATCTGCAATATGCTTTACTAAATCTGAAGTACAATGCTTTATGCAATGGTAGAAGAAAAAGAATTTTAAAAAATTTAAAAGTCAAAGATATTGCATAAAAATGCCATTGACAATATTCTTTAGGTATTTATTATAAGGTATTATACAGCACAATTTTGCAATCCTAAATTTGAAAGCTCTGGCTCAATTAGGCACTGAAGGGAGAGCATGGTATAGCACTCTGCACAGCCTACTGCATTCACTTATTGTTCAGTTCACAGTCTCTGAATACAACACAATCCACCAACAGAGTCAGCTTTCATAATTCAGCAGTACAAAGTCTGCAAACACATGTAACCTAGATCCATATTTCCCAGTGACAGCATATGATAGCAGAATGTGAAGTATTAATGCTGGTGTCACTACAGTCCTACACTCTACTGCACTTTAAGAGAAAGCAGCTGCTGAGATGAAATGTGTGCCAACTGTCTGAAGACAGAAACATAAGAAACATTCCTTCTGTTACAAAGGGAGAGACACACACAAACAGACTTGCTTTTAGACGCAACAAGCACAAAGTTTCTTACTTTTGCCTTTTAAATTTCTCAGAAACCATTCAACAATTCTGCATAAGCAGAACGATATGCATTTAAGAAAATCTCAACTTCTTTTTCAAGAAAGTAACCCTGAAGAGAGATTATGATTATGCATCTGCAAGTCAAAGGGTAGAAAAACTGCCTCTTATAATACAGAGTGTGTATGTGATGAGTTCACACATGTATAGAAATGTAATTGCTATCTATGGAACAGATACCATTGTCCAGCTGAGCATTTTTTTATACTGACAACATATGGTCCTTCTTTTAGCATCTTCATAAAATTGTTATCTTGAAATAATCAGATGAAATCTTTGTTCCAACACATTCACATACAAACCAGGCTGTCTCTTTCCAAACCAGAAACCCAGTGGGTTTGTCACTTTCAATAAACCCTTTGCAAGGGGTGAAGTTTATACATCTAAAAGTGGCTTTTTTCTTTTCTCTTGATATAAAGATTGGCAATTTGTGGAAGAACTATAGGATCCTGTTTTGTACAGGATATGTTCTTATAGTAACAGTGCAAAATGAACCAAAGTATTGTACTGCTATCTTTTAAACACAGCTCTACCATAACAATAAGTGTGTGACATAATCTGAACTGTTTAGTTATAATTCACTTAAAAACTAGTACAACCTCATTGACCCCCTTATCAAACAATTTATTGTACATTTGCAGACTGGACAATGAAATAGAGGAGGTAACGTATTAATGGTGACACTATTTGGCAAGCTCCTAGTGCAGTTCATTCAAAAGGCAATTTTAAAATTGAATGAAGAGGTTTGACTAGGCAATAAAAACAGCCACAATGCCAGTGAACAGTACTTAGGAGGAAAGCCTCTAATTATCCTATTTATAAATCAACAGCAATTTTACTGATGACTTCTTGAAGTTGATTAAAATAACTTCAAAAAATTTGAAACTGGATCATATGCATTTTATTAAACTATAATTTAAAAATATTATCAATTGTTTGAAAATGATAAAAACTTGAGAGCAAGAATGAGACAGCATTTCTGAAGAGAAACATTCCTTCGATGCTCTGCTACATAATTATAGCACTGCCCTTGGGGAAGGGGATTTTATTTTATAATGAGAATGTTTACACTGTTATGGGGTTCAATCTATCTGGGAGGGAAGGTTAAACTTCTTTCCATTAAAGACAGCCTTATAATGAAAAGCTCTGAAAGGAGAATGGAGTCTAATATAGTAGATGTAATGGCCTATTAAATGATTCACACAAAAAAAATGAATCAAATTCATTGTATCTTACTGCTGTTTTATGACAAAATTGTTGAAAAATAAAACTATTGTCAAGATAATTGCATATTACATAGGCTGTATTACTGTAAGCAGTACTCTTATTGGATAACCTAGAGTCTAATTTTTAGGTACATTAACAGGACATTACATTTTAAATACTTTACATTATTGGAATGTTTTAAAAGAATCTTACTTTTACTCTGTTGGCAAAATCAATTTAGACTTAAAGTCATGCTGCAATTGTGCATCATTCTTTTTCAATTAAAATTTTCCATACATCCTTTATGATGTCATTCTTACATCCCTGCAACAGATGCTTGTTTATACACCAATTTACTAAACGGCTGCTGTACTGGGAATACACAATTGTAGATGTAACCTCTCTGGTTAGTTTACATTCCCAGATTTCCTCTTGATAAATATATATTTTCAAAATAATTTGCCTTTTTAACAATAATCTCTAATTACCAAACAATCTCCTCTATTGAACAAACAAAAACCAAAATGTCTTTATAGTTTTAGAGTATACAATTAAATACACATTTCTGGAAAGAATGACATCCTTAAAATTTTAAGAAAGGGGTGTTTCCATGAATGTGTTCCAATGCAATTTTAAAACAGATTTTAGAAGACATAACTCCAAAGGATTCATTAATTCTGCCCTCCGAGAACCTATCAAGACATAGCTCAGACTAGCTGTTTATTAACTGGAGCCTGAGCAATATATAATAACATCATATCCATTTTTAAAGCAGTATCATAAAAATGTTAAATAAGCCATACGTATAATCTATCAGCATTGTCATTATGGCTCTGAAGGATTTGAAAATATAATTTGAAATCAAAGTTTCCTACAGATTAAAATTTAGCTCAAGGAATTAAAGAAATCCACATATTTTAGGGGGGAAATACAAAAATCACATATTGATTTCAGATTTGTGGCTGAACACAGACTGAAAACTTATTTTGCAATCATCAGTACTTAATTTGAGTAAAGCAATGCTGTGATTTTGTTAAAAGAAACTCTTCATTTAAAAAACATTTATCTCTGAATATATATGTGTGAAATTCTGGCACTGAAACTTTGAAGGAAAATTGTCATGTTGGATGAAACACTAGCAGCATCACCTCTTTCTCAAAAATAATTTCCTGTTACAAATGAAAATATTTTTGTCCCACATATAAACAAAATTTTCCTAATTTTACAGCTTCATATTAATCAGGAGATTGCTTGTCATTAGCAAATTTTGCATTCTTAAAGTTACTAAAATCATAAAAATATTTGCTTTTAAATGGAAACATACCCTACTGAAAAACCCTTAACGGTTTACTATAACCATCTACATTCAACACTTGTTTAGCCTCTAAGTCAGGGTTTTGTAAAATGTGCAGTGTTATCTGTGAGATTCATTTCTTCTCTTCCTTCCTTTCCTCAGATGAGACTGGAAGAAAAGTTGTTGGGCTTTCTAGAGAAGGTGTCTTGAGGATGAAGGTAAGGCAGAAAGAGAAAAACAGGGCAATAAATTATTGCAATAAGCATTTTTTAACCTTTATTATTTTATTGTGAAAGAACAAAATTCAGAAATCTGAGTGATGAAATAAAAACTTTCCCAACATCAGTGTTGTGGCAATGGCTTGATTCTGAACTTTTATATAAGAAGAGAAAGCTATGGGACTTTTCGGGGAATCCAAAGTTTCAAAAAAAAAAAAAAATCCTAGATAAGGCAATAGGCCACTTGACTGTAGTCTCAGCTGGTTGGGATACAATAATCCTAGGGAAATCAGACAGAAACTCAGAGAAACCAGGGGAAGATACAGAACAGTTTAGAGGGCTTGGGCTTTACCTCCTTCTACCACCTAAAAAGGCATAAAGGACAAAGGAAAAAGAAAGGAGGAAAGGTGGGGTGAGGTGCAGAGAATTGGGGAGAGCAGGAGAAATCAGAGCAAGGAAAGCTACTTATGGGGCTGTGTTTGTCATACACACTATTTCCTCACAAAACAATCTGAAGAAGCCTGGGCCCCTATGGCAACATTATCCCTGACTGGGGGCTCAGGATGCAGAGAAACCCTGTCACTACTATTTAAGGGCATACTGTTAATATACTTCAGGGGTTATTGGAAGTTTTCGAAAACACAACAAAAAGCCCCTTCTGCTGCTATTATTTCTTTATAGAAGGATATTTTACCAAATGAAAAATGAAAAAAAAAAAAAAAGAAAGAAAGGAAAAAAGTAAACACACAGGGAGCTTGGTGGTGGTGTGGATACATTTTTTTTTAGAATGCTAAATAATTGCAAATACCATGGTAATCTGACCTGAACACAGCATCCAGCTACCAAAAACCTGATGCCATTCAAAGAAAGGTGGACAATGAAAAGCAACATGAACATGTAAACTTAACATTAATGAGTAAAACTTTGACCTAAAGAACTGAACAACAATGACAAAAGCACATGGCTGGGGATATACTATTGTGTCAAGTATAGATGGAAAGATTTCTAACTGTGTCTGTATCTTTCCTCTGTCTCTACACTTTTCTTAGTTACATGGTGGTAGAAATTAAAGTAGAACTATAAGAGTTAAAAACCATGATGATTATAATTATAGAGCTGTGCTCTGTGGTACACACCTGCAGTCCCAGCTACTCAGGAGGCAGGAGTATCACAAATCTGAGATCAGCCTGAGCAACTTAACTAGAGACCCTGTCCCAAAAATAAACAATGAAAAGGCTGGGGCAATAACTAAGAGGTAGAAAACTCCAGGACCACTTTTAAAAAGTTGTGACAATTACGGGTACTATATAACCTTTTTTTATTTTTTTATTACAGATGAAGAAACAAAAGTCAGATGAACTGATTTCCCTGGGATTCCACTCAGTAAGGAAGTAGCAGAGCTAGGAACTGAACTCACATCTTCAAGCTCCCAATCAGAGGCTCTTTATAGACTTTGCCACAGACTTTACAGACTTTTAGCTGCAAAATATTTTCATCTAAATCTTAAATGATATTCATATCTCTAAGAGGTTATCATTCTGTATGAGGAATTAAAATACACACACACAACACAAAATCAAACTCCTTAGATTGCAGAGAGCTGTCTGCTTTTCATTTTTATGGCATTTCTAAGTATGGATTAGCAAAGATGAGGAATCTACTCTTTCTTTCTAAAGAGGTCTGCTGTTGCCTTACAAAGTTAAATACTAGGTAGAATGGAGTAAAAAATATTGCCTTAAATTTGGATCTACAAACATAATACTATAAATCAGACTAAATGACAAGAATAGGAAGAATTTGTAATTCTTCTGCCTCAGTCTCCCCAGTCACTGGGATTTCAGGTGTACAACAGGATGCCCAGTAAACTGTGTACTCTTGACAAATCAGAGAACCTCACTTCAATCAGCTTTCTTTTTTTCTTTTTTCCCTATGATTCAGATAAGACAGACAAAACAAGTGAAGAGGCTAATGTGATATATAGGGTTATATTGTTTTTCAAGCACATAATTAAAGCAAAAAAAAAAAAAAAAACTCAGGGAAATTTTTCAATTTTATGTAGAAATATAATCTTTGCCTTTGACTAACATATGGTACTCTTGATCTATCTTTTATTTATTTATTTGTTTCTGATAAAAGTACATAGGACCAGTGAAATATTTCTCCACTATAAGAGAATTTCCCTACTATAAGTAAAGCAATTCAAGTGTCAATATAAGACTGGTAGAAAGTTAGGTGAATAAGAGACCTTATTCCAGGCAATGGGGTAAACACCAGTATCCTCTTAGTCACTTCTGTCATAAGCCACAAGGCCAGGATTCCTATATCTTTCCCAGAATTCCAGAAAGCTTTAGTCAACAGACAATAGCCGGCATGTCCAGAATAGCATCTAGATACTAGCCCTATTAGATGATTCTTCTCTTGATCTGATGACCTTATGGTATCAAATGCATGCTTTTGTGACACTAGACAAATTGTTTATTTTTTACTCTGGAACAACAGTTTTAAATGTGCTCCTAACCCTAAAATTCTGGTATTCTTTTATTTCGTCAGAGGAGGACTGAAGATAGTAGATTTATAAACTACACATGTATCAAATCTGTGCATTTAGGCCTTTTTATAAAAACAACAATTAGTAGTTTGTGCTCCATTCCCCAAATATGGATTGTAATCCATCAAATATGGTTCAAGATTCAGTAATCAATCAGAACCCACCATGTTTGTGCACAAAGCTCAACTCTTCCTTAGAATTTATAGCTAGTCCTCTGATTTCATCATTTTAATGTTGCACAAACATTTCATGTCTCCCCCAACTAAATGGTGGCTGCCTATATGAAAATAACATAATGTTTTTCCAAAAAAATTAAATTGTGAAACAGAAAGAGCAAACATACAGTTTCTCCTCTTGAGACCCTATTTTCTAGATAATACAGTTTATTTGTAGTCACCATGTCATTTAGAAATGGTATGGCTTTCATGTCAATTTTCCACTTGACTAAACCAATGGTATTAAAACTTTAGTATGTATTAAAAATCACAAAGGTTGTATGTTAAATGTGAATATTCTCAGATCTCATTTCAAGAGATTCAGACCCACTGATTCTGGTTGCCTCCCAGAATCTACATTTTTAACAGTCCTCTTGGTGAATTTTAACCTCTGTGGTCATTTGTCTACTCTTTGAGATTCTGCACTAAAACATAAAGTTGAGGACAGGGTTCGGCAAACTTTTTCTGTAAAGAATTAGATTATTAATACTTTAGACTTGTAAGCCATAGAATTTCCGTTGTAAATCCTACTCTGCTGTTGTAGTATAAAAACATTTATTGACATTTGTACAAAAATAAATGGGTCTGGCTTTGTTCCATAAGTAAAATGTTATTTAAAAAAACAAGTAGCTAGCTGGGTTCAGTGGCATAGGCCTGTAATCCCAGTGGCTCGGGGGGCTGAGACAAGAGGATCATGAGTTTAAAGCCAGGGTCAGCAAAGGTAAGGCACTAAGCAACTCAGTGAGACCCTGACTCTAAATAAAATACAAAATAGGGCTGGGAATGTGGCTCAGTGGTCAAGTACCCCTGATTTCACTCCCCGGTACCGAAAACAAAACAAAACAAAAACATGTAGCTAACTAGCTCTTGGCCATTGTTTGCCAACTCCTATTCCAGAACATGCACTAAAAATTGGTTTTATTATGTGAGCACTATAATCCTATTTGTTGATACTGGATGCCTTGTATAGTGGGTTGACTAGCAGGCAAAAGCACCAAGAGGTTCTCTGAAAAAGTGTGCTTTGGTCAGTTCATGACTTCAGCTGCAGTACTAAATGTCAGTGTTGTACATACGGGCTTTCATTTTGACCAATACTTACCTTAGCGGATAAGAAGAAGAAGTAGTAGCATTTCTTTCCAGAGAATCTAAAAGTGAACTAGCTTAAAACTTTAATTAAATTATCAAATTCAACTACACATGTTACACAAGTGGGAAAATTAAGAATGTAGGTAGTGAAAACAGTCCCATTACTCATTTTACCCCACATTACTTTATACCCGAATAAATGGGGACGTGAATTTGCTATTGCTCCAGTAGAGAGGGTGTCTTAGTTCTCAGTAGCCTCATATTCAGTCAAACCTTTAGTAGGACCCTAGCATTGAAATAAATATGACACCAATTCTAAACTCAAGACAGCTACATCTTCAGGTAACCCATGGGGGAAAAAATCCATCACTGAAAGAAAACAACCAGTTTTTGTAGCTTTATGGCACACAAGGTAGTATAAAGCAGCTTCTGTTACAATACCTTCCCATTGGATTTTTCAAAAATAATTTAAAGACCATGAGATTTTCAACTCCAATTCATTGATTTTAGAACCCAACTTCCCATGTAATTTGTGGCTCCACTATAAATTATTTATGGATCATCATATGCATTTGGGAAGAAACCAAATCCCTGCACATCTTTGCTAAAAACTGCCTGAATAAGTATACCAGCTTATTGATTTCCATGATGCTATCAAGAACTATAGCAGAGATGGGGTTAAAGAACTCTTTACTTTCTCTGTTTCTCTTCCTGCTGGTCAACTTTCCGTTCTAAGCATTTTGATTAGAGGGAAGCAAGAAAATAGAAAGGGCAGGGTGTGTGGGAATGGAGATAAAGAAAGAATTGGTTGAAAGTCTTCTATGTACCAATAATTTCATAAATGTCAGTTCATTTAAACTCTCACAACATAGTAGTATGAATATAACAATTCCATTTTACAGGTAAGACCTCGATTCAGGGAAGGTAAGTTACCAGAGGGTACCCATGGAAAGCTGTAAATCTTGGGTTTTAATTAAGGACCCTCTATTCATGGGGCTAATTTTACCTTACTATACAGACTTCCAAGGAAAATGCTAATTTACTGTTTTAGACAGTTTTTATTTATTTACTTATTTTTAACCAATGTGATCAAAAGACCTGACAAGAACAATTAGAGGATAATTCTGCAGAAACTCTTCCACAAAATTGAAGAGATTACTTCCCAAATCCTTCTATGTGGCCAGCATTTCTCTGCTACCAAAACTTAACAGACAGTAATGAAAAATAAAGTTATTGACCAAGAGAAGCAAAAGGTTTTTACAAAATTTTAGCATATTAAGTCTAATATATAAAAATTATTATGAATTTTGACAAAGTATGATTTATATTGGGAATGAAAATACAGTTAACATTCACAAAGCAATCAATGTAATTCATCATATTCATAGATTAACAAAGTAATGTAAGATTATTTCTAGATGCAGAAAAAGGACTTGATAAAATCCAATGTCTATTCTTGATGAAACTCTCAGCATATCAGGAATAAAAGGGAATTTCCTTAATCTGATAAGGCAAGTAAAAAAAAAATCTAAGACTGTGGTAAAAGACCAAGTACTTTCCCACTAATATCAGAATAAGGAAAAAACATACCACTTCTACTCAACAATATATTGGAGGATCTATCCGATGCATCAAGAAGGAAAAAATAAATGAAAGGCACTGATACTGAATAGCAAATGTCTTTATTTATGGGTGGAATTATTGAGTAGGAAGAAAATGATAAGTTACTTTTAACACGAATGACTTTATGACACTTACCAGTAAGTGGATGGATTTAGAAACTATCATGCTAAGTGAAATAAGCCAGTTCCCAAAAGCCAAAGATTGAATGTTTTTGCTTATAAGGGGGAGAGGGGAAGAATAGATATTCAGTAGACTAGAAAAGGGGAATGAAGGAAAGGGAGGGAGACAGGAAAAGGAATGATAGTGGAATGAATCTGAAATAATTTTCCTATGTACATATATGAATACACCATAATAAATCCCACCATCATATACATCCACAAGAATAGAGTCCTAATTAAAATAAGATATAGCCCATGCTTGTATAATTATATCAAAATGAATTCTACTGCCATGTATAACTAAAAACAGACAATAAAAATTAAAAATAAATAAATAAATAGCATGAAGACTGTTGGGTATAAGTCCAAAATACAAAGTTAATTGTATTTTTCTATCAATGAATAGTCAGAAACTGAAAGCATGAAAAAATACTTAGGGACAAACCAGATAGAATATATGTCAGACCTATATACTGAAGACTACACAACATTGCTAAGAGGAATTAATGAATATCTTAATGAAAAGACATATTCATGAGTCAGAAGAATATTGATAATCTCAAGTATCTTAAATTGACCTGTTGATTCAAAGCGATCCCTTTCAGAATCTCAGTGGGTATTTAATATTTTTTCAAAAACTGACAAGCATATTTAAAAATTCGTCTGAAATGGAAAGAGTTTTAAATAATCAATATTATTTTGGGGAAAAAACTTTAAGGACTCTACCTAACTTCTAGACTTATTATTATACATAGAATATTCATAAATGTGGCAATGTCATCAAGATAGATATATGAACACATTTAATGGAATAGAATAAAGAGTTGAGAAATAGATACACAAATATATGGCCTATTGGTTTAAACAAATTTCTAAAGGCAAGTGAGCAGATAAAGTATAGATTTTTCCAATAAATGGTACTAGAATTGAATAGGTATATGCAAAAAATAAATAAATAAATGTGGATCCATACATCCCACCATATGTAAAATTCTATTTAAGTGGGATCTTAAACCTAAATATAAGACCTCTGTTTAAAACTTCTAGAAAAAAAATCTAGGATAAAATTTTATGGCCTTAAATTAGGTAAAGATCACTTAGACACAATACCAAAAATCAGATGTATTAAAGAAAATAATGAATTAATTGAAAGCAAAGTGAAGACCTTCTGCTCTTCAAAAATCAATATTAAAGACAAGACACAGAGTAAAAGAAATATTTCACACACCTGTCTAAAATTTAAAAAGACTAACCTTCTCAAGTGCTGATAAGGATGTGGAGAAACTAGAACTCCATATAGGAATGCAAAATGGTACATCAGCTTTTAAAAACATTGATAATGTCTTTACAATATAAACATATATCTTATAACCCAAGTATTCTATGCCTATGATTTTACACAAGTAGAATGAAAACATATGTAAAAGGCCTGCATACAAATGCTCATAATAACATAATTTTTAATATCCTCAAACTAAAAAGACTCAAATGCTCATTAACAAGTTCATAACAAATGCTGTTGTGCTGCTACAATGGCATACTAATTGCAATAAAGAAAACGAACAACAAAACACACAACAAGTGTAGATATAAAATAATTATGCTGAATGAAAGAAGTGAAAGAAGACAGATAAAAGAGTATACTGTACATTCCATTTGTGTAAAATTAAAGAATACTAACTTGGGCCTAGTTAAAGCTTCTCAGTGATGCCCGAGAGGAGGATGGGGTATGTGGTAAGCGGTGACAAGAGAGATCATAAGCAACACGAGGAAGCTTCTGGAGTGGTGGATATGTTCACTACATTGACTGTGGAGATAGTTCCCAGGTGTATACAAAATTGTATTACCAAATTGTATACTTTATGTACAGTTTATTATCTATTTATTTATCCCAATAAAACTATTTTTTTAAAATCAATCTAACAAAAGAAGTGAGTTCATACTTTTATGAAATTAACAAAGTGGTTTTAGTCATTGTGAACTGTTGGAAAACAGTGGGTGTTCAGGGGAATCAAAGCAGTCTTAAGACAGTAATTTCTAATTAAATTCAATCCTGGCAGAGGATCCTAATTTTATCCTCTCATAGATTATCCAAATTCTTAACAGAAATATTATAAAATCATAACAGAAATATTATAAAATCATAGGGTTTTATGGTACTTAAAGGAGACTTTTCATAAATAAAAGACTACTTAAATATATGTATGATATTTTTATATATATATTCATATATATATATTTATATAATAAATATATATTTAAACACTTTTGATACACATACCAAATGAAACACTGAATACTGGAAGGAAACCACCAAGAATAATTAATGTAAAAGTCTTATTCTAATAGGGCTACTGTATTTTAAGTCAAGAAAAATTATTTGTGAGAGCAATCCAAAAATATTAAGTAATTAATAAGGTGGAAAAAAAACAGCTGATCGGTTATTTTCTTAACAACATTCAACACTGGATGACATGAAGAAACCAATAAGAATGCTTGTCAGTCATAATGAATTTACAGGATTCTGAAATTCTGTTTTAGGGGACCACTTTTATTGACTAAACTACCTTAAAAGAGCTCTTGGTGTGTGGAATGACTTTTTTTCAAAGGTAGAAGATGAAAGAATAACACATACAGTGAAGAACAACAAGAAATTGCCTGGCTATAGTGAAGATGTCTACAAATAATCTTGACATGAAGGAACCAGACGTGAACAAAGGAGCAAAATATTCTTAAAAACTCAGGGACATTAATAAAAAGTAACAAATTTTAAGATAAAATGTCTCACTAGAGGTTGACATTTGCAAAGCCACTGCCCCAGAAAGTGGTAGTCTAATTGTTTCTGGAAGGGGCTTCATGATTAAGTGAGGAACTTCCAAATAAATAACTAAATTAGAAAAAAGAAAAGTTAATGGCAAAGAATGTTTATAGACCGCAACAAGGGAAACAATATTTATGTGGATATTTGTTAAGTGTGTGTATTTCACTGTCAGTCATTCCAGTTGATACCATCTTTTATCCAGTATCCCACCTAATGCTGGCACAGAAACTATGCTCCACCAATCTTTGAAATGGTAAATATACACACATTTACATGCAAGATATTTCTTTGGAATGCAATGTAATTATTTTTATTTGAAAAGGCATGACCAATCTTTGAACTAGTTTTAAAGGATGTTTCCTATGTCAAGAGCACATTCATAATCTCTGGAATATATCCTAAAATGTTAGCAAGAAATGGTGAAGATTTTAATTATAATTAACATCTCAATGAGAAAATAACTTGATGATTATAAAGTCCTAACTTTTATCAATTATACAATGAGTTATACATGAAATGTAAATGTGATTCCATGTTTTTAACATTAAGCTAATATTAAAGAAGTGAGAAGAGTTTTGCAAATAATTTCTCATTTTTTTTAACCATTAAACCAACAGTTAAACATCACAAATTCAGGGATTACTAATTTGGAATTTGGGATAAGGTAGTGAGAGAGTAGGTTGAAACTTACATTCTGGACATTTATTTTAATAGGAAAATATTTTCCAAATCTATTTGTCATTCATGCATTCACCGTATTGATTCAAAAAGTTTATACTTAAGCAAATAAACAACAAATAAAATGTCTTTGGATTAATCACAATTTTGAGAAATAAGGTTGTCCCTTGCAAAGTGAACTGGTTGCACATGACAAAGTAGGGTGGTCAGGCTCAGTCTCATATTTTGGGGGTAATTTTTGGCCCTAGAGGGGAGGATCACATCTTACTCATTTTTTCAATTTGAAGCGAGCACCCCACAGCCATCCAATGGCACTGGGCATGTGCATTTCTCACACCACTAACATCATTCTCTCCAAAGTCACCCTTCGCTATTCAAATCCCAGTACAGCCATTGGCTTTCCTCTTTCTTCCCAATCCTTCTCCATCTAGCATTTCCATGTCCCACACACGTTTAGCCAATCTCACCTTCCTTTTGTATTTCTGCATCTATCCTCTGTAGTCTAACTTTTATAGGTGCATTAGATTACAGCATCTTAAAAAGACCATTATTTAGTATTTTATTTTTCACACAACAGAGCCTTAGTAAACATGTTCTGAATTGTCTGAATTCGACACCAACTCATGCAAATGTACATGTGTGTTCTCACACACAAAGCACACTAAGTATTGGAGTCGATACTAATAACTAGCAATATTAAATTATATTTATTGAGCACCTCCTATCTGCCAGGCAGTCTGTTAGATACATTGTGCACATTGTTTTAATCTGTACAATAACCCTCTCTTAGATGAAAAAACAAAGACTCAGAAAAGTGCATGAAACATAGAGCAATGCTGGTATGTTGCTGAGCACAGACTCAAAGCCAGGTATTCCTGGTCCAAAGGATCTTGGTTCCTCTTCCTTGTACATCTTCCTTAATTTCCTAGTCTTCCACTTTCACAAGTAGAGCTATTATACCCATAATCTATTATTCACTTTATGGTTCTATAATGTATTTTTTTAATTTCATCTATTAAATCCATATAATCTGTTTTTAAGACTATAGGTGACCTATAATGCTTTCATAACATTAAGGCTATTTTAAAGAGTTTGCCTATCCTGACAATATTTTTAAAATTCCAAGCAAAGAATTTCAATACTGCAGTTAGACATACAGCTTGAATATGAGGTAGGTGTAACTGGAATAGAAGGCCACTCTCCTTTGGTGCACCTAGAAATAAATTAAAACCCTACACAAACAAAACTAGGACTTCAGAAGCCAAATATATACAGGAACAGGATATTCACTGAAACAAGTTCTTCCCACCTTTTCTACATGATGAACTCCTTTATTATAGATTTCTGAAATTTCCCACTCTTGAACAATATCTATTTCATTGCTTTTAAATAACAGGTCTTTAAAACAAGGGAGTCAGAACTAATGGATTATAACAGTTCTACCTTTCAAACCTCAATTTCTTATGAGTAAGATAAACCACAAATGAAAGTATTGATACCAAGTACACTGAACCTTTCTTCTTCTATTAGCATATCAGACTGCAATCATATCTGGATCAATAGTGAAGATACCGCTTAAAAGAGAGCCATGCTTTCTTTTGTCAGAAATTCATTACTTTTTATTAGGGTCATTGCTTGAAAACTTCAAAACACCATATGGACCTAATTGTGGTTTATTTTGGCAAAAAGGAAGACACTGTAGAACAATTGAGGCATTACATTCTACAATTCCATTACTTTCATCCCTCTCAGTTTTATTACTATGTCATTAAAGGCAACTTGAGTGAGTGAAGAATTATAGTGTCATGTGTACAGGCTAGTAGATTAATAACAAAACACACTCAAGTTTAAAGGTATCTAACAGCTGTTTTCATTATTTTGTGTAAATACGCTTGAAGCATATCTATCTGATTAGTGGATAGAGTGCTCTTCTCTGTCACATGCCATGAGCACTGCTATGTGCAAGTAATCAAAGTGCTCAGAAAATGAGTTTACATTGTTCACTGCTGAAATACACAAATGTCAGAGAGTGACTGCGCATCAAAGCTTAGTCAAATCATCTGCTGCAAACAAACAGATTCCAATGCACATTTCAGCTTGAAACATTCCACAGCAGCATAGTGACTGAGTTGGACTTATTACTGGCCAAAATGAAGCGATATGCAGAGAATGATAAATTTCTTTGCAGAGAAATAAATGACCTCAAAAATCAGATTTGTTCATACAGATTCATGCAGATCATCGTCTCTATAATTTCCAACAAAGTCAACATCGAAAGTTGTATTATTTTTGTCGTAGGAAGATTCATTAACCTTTATATGCTTTTAAATGTGAGCTGATAAGTAAACACATCATGTTGCTATTTTAGGCTTATATACTTGGAAAATCCATATGTAACTTAAAATTTCTAGTGCAATCATTCCTAAATCCAGGTTTTCCTCCATTTTCCCTCATGCTGCTATGTACTATCCTCTAATACATTTACTTTGAATTCCACGACCCAATTACTTGCTACTTAAAACATTTCAAAAATATTTATCCTCACCCATCAGCCCTTGTCCTTCTACAGATCCTCTTCACTTGACCTTTGTTCTTCTTCAACCAAAGAAACACTTGACTCCTGTTCCATTACGAGTTGACAGGTTCAGCCACGGCAGCGCCTGCCCACTCAGCAGAGGTTTTCACTTCATCACCATCTCTCTGCTTAACTGTCTCTGTGGTTTCTTGTCCCCTGGGTGTCTGCCTAATTTTGATGCTCCAACTCAGGCATTTTTTCAAACCTATTCAAAATTCCTGCAGTTATTTGGGGTGGGGGTAGAAAGGGAGAGCAGAATTCTGGTGTCAGTCATATCCATACACAACCACTGCCACAGTATGGGTGCTGAATATTCTCAATATGGTGATGAGTGCAACTTCCTTCTTTTTCCAATGCCTGGCTTTAAAAATGCCCCACCTCCCATTTAAGTCTTCTGTCAAGAATCTTTGATTTTGACATATCTGGCTTCCTCAGAAATGCTTTTAAACCACTTTATGCTTGCCCCTCCAGTCAAAGAAACACTTGTTTCAAATTTGTCTGGCTGTCTCTTCCAAGTTTCTCATCTTTTCCTTCAATTTCATCCACTTGGTCTTTGGGGATGTTTACACTGAAGCTCGTATTTCAAGATTCATCTAGTTTTCTCTCAAGCATCTCTAAGTCCTCCGTGCTGTTTGAAGACTTGCTTTGTCATCTGCATACCCTGTCCATCTGCACCTCAGTTTCCTTCTTCCCCTCTGGTGAGAGACTAGAGCACTCCTGAGAGGGAGGCTTCAGTAGCACTAATGCAAGACAGACCTGGCTGCAGAGGTGTTATGTAAGCTTCTTCACGCTGAATTGACAATGAGTTTCTAGGCGGACCTTCCAGTTCCAAGTTTATTCTGAGGTGTTCCATAAGCAAGGCTCATGACCAAAACATCAATATTTTTCTGGGAAGGGTACAAGCCAGGCTTTTGAACAATTATGTAATAAATATATAAACCACACCCGATATTTTCATGTCAATTTCCAAAGTGATGAACCTCATCTTGTTGATGTGCTGACATAACTTAACAATGTGAATGAAGGACCCAGAGGGACACCAATTCCACCCAAGTTCAATCTAACCACATCTATGATAATTATTCTAAACAGATATCTTAAAATTAAGGAGTCAAAATGCAATCCCAGCTTTCTCAGCCAATGAATTTATTCCTTCAGGTAAATAACAATAAACAATATAGCAAGATAGTAAGCACAAATGACAAATTAATTGTCCTTAAAAAAAAAAAAAGACACAAGCTGAGGTCTAAACCAAGCTTCCTGGTGGTGCTACAGAGCCACACAGATTCCCCTTTCCAATGTTTTCAGCACTGCCTAACCACTAGTAATTTATTAAAAATCAACCATAAAAAGTAGTGCTGGTGCTATAGGCTATGGAAAGGAATTAAAGACAGAGTCTCCATGTTTAAGAGCCTTATAACCAAATGATTGAATACATACAAATCAATTGACAGTGGACATGCATATACATGACATATGCATACACAATTATGGCTCTATATTTAATTTAAAAGCTTCCCCTTTATGTTGGTCTAGGTCAGCAGTAAAAGTAACCAATGGAAGTATGGAATAAATTAAAGGCAGTATCTCACCACAACATATTATACAAAATAAAGGACCCAGTTCTCTAATGTAAGTGACATTATTCAAAACAGACTTTTTAAAAGAAGATAATCCTAAGTAGTGTTTTTAAAAAATGGCAGTAAATAGAAGATAAGAAGCAAGAATATGACTTTAAACTCTAGTAGGAAGACAGAAGAAAAACATTAGGGAGAAGTGAAGCAAATACTTATAATCAAGACAGAAAGAGTCAAGGTTTCTTTCTCTTCAGAGTAATGTAGGGCCTGGTGTACCAGGAAAGGCAGGCATCCAGCAGGGAAATGTCGGTTCACTTCTTTTCACTATTGATAATGCACTGGACACCTGAATAAACTTGGCAGGCTCCATTTCGAGGCCTAAGTATATGTCTCTCCTTCTTTCCACATTATATGCTTCATTAAATCTTCCATATATCCCATACCTTGATCTTCCCTCAGCCTTTTCCACATCAAAACTCAGCAAAATGATCTAGCTCCTTATTTCCAGTTAGAATTTTCTCTCTGGTTGGGGGCACGTTGCTGTGATCACGTCTTTTTAAGCTGCATCTTACGATTCTTCAGTAGAAATACAGGCTCAATTCCCTTCAGGGAAACCAGTACCAGAAACATTTCTGCCTCATAGGATCCATCACCTTCCTGGGAGGAATGTTCTGCTCTCTTAGGAGCTTTGTAAACCAGAACGTGGTACATAAATGTAAGTCATGATTCGAGCTGCTGTTATTAATCACTTTACCTTTCAGATCTGCTTATATCTACAACAGCCTGTATCAGTCTTAACATGTTAAGTGTGTATAGTGCAAGCGGAATGCTAGTGTAACATTTTTTACAGCACCTGGCACACCACATGCCAAAAAAAAAAAAAAAAAAGCTTGTTGCTGATGACGCTAATGCTCACTGAAATTAAAGTCGATCTTCTCATGATCACATAATAACTGGCAATCACCTTGAAATGGGAGTGTATTAAGCCCTATAAAACACAGCTAGTACTTTTGGCCCGAGTTCTGCTCTCAGTGAAATTAGAGAGCTGCAGCTCAGCACTCCCTTCAGAATACACGTGTTTCAAAGCATTTAACCTTTCCACCATTCCCAAGAATATTCACAGTTCCACTAGCTGGATTATTCAAATGACTCACCAAGTTTTCCTGCCTGTGTATGCCACTCAAGTGAGGAAGATTAAATAAAGCTTGGTTCACAGTAAGGTCTTAAGTAACTCTAGGATAACCATAGAAAAACTATTTTTTTCTTGATTCTTTTAAGTAATACACATCAGAAAATCACTCTGCCTTTTATTGAATTAATAATTGAATTGAACTGGGGCTACAGAAACCATTGGGACTCCAATATTATTCCTCATATAGGATGTTCCTAAAATTCTTCCTCTAAATTACCCATCTGGAGATAATATTCAATGTTATCAGTGTATCCCAAACTTATATTAAAGACATTATCAAGTATTAATCTTACTAATTTCTGTTTACATGTTGTGTTGACCAAGTTATATACATACACAATAAAAGACTTCATTAAACATGAACTTAGAAATTAACCACACCCAATATCTCATCCATTCAGGAATCTCTTAAAAAGACTTGACTACATATTCCATCTACTGATTGATGAATTCACATCCATTTAAACTTTTTTCTATAAAACGGTGTAAAAAAATATTTGCAACAGGGGAGCTCAAAACTATTTTCCAAGGTTTTATAAAGGAGATGTCAAGTCAGGTGAAATGTGACATTTCCACCACTTTAGAATCCCATGAGTCCTTTGTCCCTTAGCCATCTCTGCACAAGAATTCATGCAACTTGATCAGAATTATAAAACAAATTAGATAAAATTTCTTTTATTTCTTACACACACACATACACACTCACACACACACACTGTCACACTACTTCATTGGCAAATGTATCTAATTATTAGAGAGATATCTTTCTACTGAACCAATATCATTGTACTGTTCTTCCCATGTTTTCCTGAGGGGAAAAACACAACACAAATGTACTCACACTTGCACAAAACAACCTTTTAACTCCAAAGTTCAATGGTTTTATAATGTAAATACAGCTGTTTTGCTCCCCACAGAATTCTCCTTCTCCAGGTTAAGTACCACTAGACTCTTTAAGTGTGTTAAGAAGTTTGTTTACAAATATATATTTCCTTTTTGAAATGTGAGAGTTAACATTCTTTCAAATACATTTTGTACATTTTAGCCCACTACCTGATTGGTGAAGGAAATTTTGAAACTTCATGCATATCACACATTATTCTTTTGATCAGCCCTTGATCTGTGTCATTCAAAATTGTAGGATACTTGCCTATTTATGTCATCCATCAGAGTGAAATAAAAGAAAAATTCTTTAGAAATGATCATGTGTGAAGCATCCTGGTCAACACCTCATGGTGTTTCCTATAATACAGTCCTCGCCTAGTCCATAGATGAGGATAAAGACCCTTAAACAACTGAAGTGACTGGCTTAAGAGTCTGATAAATGGCAAAGCTTGGCTTTACATAAAGTTTGTCTAAATTCATATCTGTGCTTTCCTATAACAATCTGCGGTCTCCGTTTAGGCTAAAAGGAATTCACAAGAACATATCCATTCACGAAAGATGGTCAACTAATTAGGAATCTAACTAACCATCCTAGTTATAAGGCTATTATGAGAGAATTTGTGAAATGTCCTATTTATGTCATCTAATAGTACCTACATGTTAAATGTAGAGTATATATGCATGTGTATATACTGAGGACTATAGGTATACTACGTTTTTTACTATACTAGGTATATGTTTCTTTAGTCTTCATAATTGTGAATGGTATGCTTTTTGACATTTTATAGCTGAGGACATGAAGGCCCATGGAACTCAGTGACTGATCCAGGTCAGATGGTGAGTGCTTTGGCTTTACTCTACCCACTAACTAGTGTCTTCTTTCTAACAGACACTAAGGTTGGTATGATAGAACATGACATGTGCACTACTGGACACGCTGGCTCCAGTGAGCAGCATGCTCATTTTAAAGATCATATGAATTTCCAGCTTAACAATATACTCTGAAATGTGGTCAGTTACTTTTTTCTTCTTTTCCTTGTCACTATCATTTGCACACTTACAAGAGTTATGGTCATCTCATACTAACACATTGCTTACACATTGCTTATTGTTTCTTTTGAAAAAAAAGTTGAAGCAGTAGAGTCTTTTCAAAAATAAAATCTGCCACATATACAAATATATAAAGGAGATAAAAGCACAGTTTATTTGGTTGAAAAGTCAGGGGGAAACCTGAGGGTATGGAGTTTGCTTTCTCTCTCTATCTCTCTCTCTTCTTCCCACCAATTTCCCCTGTCCCCTTCACCATCTTATTTGGTTAAAAAGTCAGGGGGAAACCTGAGGGTATGGAGTTTGCTCTCTTTCTCTATCTATCTCCCTTCTTCCCACCAATTTCCCCTGTCCCCTTCACCATCTACCTAGGGAATTTTTAGAGACCCAATGGTTCTATTGAATACTTCTGAAAACCAATGACAGCAGGAGAATATTTGGATGATAACAATGATGAGAACAGTTAATATGTACTGAGTAATACCCATTTACTGGGGGGCTAAACGTAGAAACTCCTAACAATGTATTTGATTGGTCCAACCACAGCCCTAACAGGCTAACACAGACCAGTGTATTACAGAACTAGCTGCCCCTTTGTTTCCTGATGGGAAACGTGAGGAATACAATATAACTAAATTCTTGGGCTTCTGGAGCCCAAAAGGGAGCACTATCATGTGAGCCTGACTCAGCCAAAGGACATCATTCACAACCCATGCAATGAATACTTGTGAACTGCCTTCTCAGCATCCCACATGGAGCTTACATTCTAATGAGGCATTTGATTGGTGATTGGCAGAAGCAAAAGACTTAGATGCAGAGCAGACAAACCCCACTTACTTAGCAATGTTTAGAATTCCAGTCACGCTGCTGCAGTGAAAACTACTTAGTGAAGACTACAGTCACTTTTCTAAGTACCCTCTTAGTTGTAAGGACATCATTATCAGCAAGTGGTATTTATAGCTCCTAAGAAAAAGAAAAAATTAAAACCCTGAAATGCTGACACTCAATTAGTGGAAAGAATATGTATATATATATATGGATAATTTGAAAATATCAAAAACTTATTTTTGTCACTGTCCAAAAATTCTACCAATGTTCATTTAGGTCTAATTAAAACTCCAGTATAGATTCTCCCAATATCCATGGACTCATTCTACTGCATTAATTTTCCTACTAAGAAAGGGTTATTTTTCTCTACATTGCAGAAGAGAAAATTAGACGTAAAAGAAGCATCTATACTTGTGTGAATGTACAATGAACTACAACATTTTGAAAAGTACATAGCACTTTGAAATTTGTTTTCAACTTACTTCCCATCCAAACAATCCTGTGAGACAGCAAGATTGATATGCTCACTTCCATTCTACTTAATGAGCTAGGGACACTTGCCTGTAAACTCCCTCTAGGTCACCCCATCTTAAGACTCTTAAGGGGGGGATCTTTCCAGTACACCCAAATTATTGGGAAAAAAACATTATTGCTTCGATTCTCAAGGGAATTATTTCCTACATGAAGAAAATTCCCTAAAATTCCCACTTGTCTTTTGGCTTTAGAACTACATAAGAAATTATAAAAACAAAACAAAATCCTCTAAGGGCAGTTTCTCTACCTCAGTCCACTGATGTGCCAAATTGATTCTGGGCATGAATTTGTGCTGTCTCTGGCCTCGTTCATCTGCAGTTTGGTACTGAGAACATGTCAGACCCAGAACCACTTAAAGCTCAGCTAAGTGGCATCTATGAAGTGAATAAGGATCTGGAAGGAAGCTTCCTCTCCCACACTGAGGAGCTCTGACTACAACCATTCTATCTGCTGTTTCTCCTGTATCCTTCTTTCACCAGGCTCACATCTCTTTAACCAGTCCATCCATCACGGTTTTTCCCATGGATCTTTGGCCTTAACTCATTTCCAGATAGGGCTGTAGTAATGATCAGATGATTGGGGGGCGGGAGGATGGTGAGTTTTTTCATTTGGTTCTGCAGACCCTTTCCCAAGACTGACTGCTTCTGACAGGTCACGTGAATCTGGGTGGACCCACCTGTTCTGAGCACTGACACGAGGAAGCCATACAACTGCACCTGGCCAGTCTCATACAAATCTCTGGTCTGACAGAAATTCCCTATATCTCTGGAACTTGGTGGTTTAATTGCTGAACATTCTCTGGACAGGCAAGCAGTTGCTGTCTTTGGCAATGTTCTCTCTTTCTCTCTCCACTGACCATTCCCAGGGTGACACACAGCTGGATCCCTACTATAGAAAACTTAACAGAGTACCTACTCTCCTATAGTCTCTACTCACTCTACTGAAAATCTAAAAAGACACAATTCAGATGCCCTGAATTCTTTAAAAAACAATGAAATGTTTTCAGAATGATAAGTATCAGAAAGCAAAACAAAAATGAAGCATATTTTCTAAGCTATCCAAATGTTCATCAGTAAGAAGGAAAATATTTTACTCTGGTTGTAAATAAACTTTCAATCTTAAAGAGATCTATGTATGAAAAGTTTACTATTTGTTAATTACATTTAAATAAAGAATAGCCCAATCATTTCCTTATCCTGAGATTATTAAT
The DNA here is from genome assembly GCF_001458135.2 of Marmota marmota marmota. Taxonomy (NCBI): domain Eukaryota; kingdom Metazoa; phylum Chordata; class Mammalia; order Rodentia; family Sciuridae; genus Marmota; species Marmota marmota. The sequence continues at coordinate 33,388,243 of NW_026000037.1, forward strand.
ATTCCATTGGTATATTTTAATATCACATTGAAAAGAATAATCCTTATGATTGTTGCACAGGACTTTCCAGTGCAGAATAATTAAGCAATATAACAAATAAAGCCAATCTAGAACCTCTCTATATTTTGAGCCATAAATGTCAAAATCTCCTAGTATAGAATGTGTTTGGGGAAAATAATACAGATGTTCTTTTTTATATACAGAGCACTGTATATACAACATAGGCAGACTCTGAGAGGTGGAGAGGCCAAGGCAGATGCACTAGGGAAACAGGACCTAAGCAACCACAGAGTGGTGTGTCCCCTGGGTTTTCTTTTTGAATTGATTCATCCCTGAATATCTAGACACTAGAGAAACCAGCAACCTGGAAGTGCCAATGGACATAGCCAAAGAACAGTCCCAAGAAAAACCTATTCTCTGCGTCCAAAGGAGCAGATAAGGGGCAGCATAACAAGACAGAAAACTTCTAGATAATAATTTCTCTACTCCAGCCAAACACCATAGTAAAACCCTGCAGGCAAAGGTCTAGCACAGAACCCAAATTTTCACCTTGCTTGGCTGAAAAGGGTTTTTTGTTTGTTTGTTTGTTTTTTCCTGTGTCCCCAATCAATGTCAAAAAGGCACAGATACAGAACTGGGACTTTCAGCCCAAGAAGGCACTGGACTTTCACCTTACCTCAATGGGATTCCTTAAGCCCTAAAGGAATGATTCCCCAAACCTAGTGAAGGCCTGAGGGAGCTAGACTTGACTTCTACCCACTCCGTAGGTAAATAGGCAGCACCAGAGCAGGGCAGAGGAAGCCAGAAAATACACAACATTTTAAGTAAGACCCAGAGTTTAATAATGTAAGGACAAAAATGTCCAGGCTTCAAAGAGAAATCACTCATCATACCAAGAACCAGAATATCTCAAACTAAATACGAAAAAATAATCATCAAATGCCAACCGAGATTACACAGATGTTAGAATGATCTAACAAGGATTTAAAGCAGCTAACATAAACATAATTCAAGGAACCATTACAAAAACATTCAAAATAAGTAAAACAATGTTTCAGCCAAAAAATAAAAAAAAATAAGGACAAAGTAAACAGGAACCAAATCAAACCTTTGGAACTAAAATATGGAATATATACAATGATTAAACTGAAATTTAGTGTGGAGGAGACAAAGGGAAGAATCAGTTGAGCTTGAAGAAAGAACAATAGAAATTGGTTAACATGAAAATAGAGATAAAACAACAAAAAAAGGGGCCTGTGGACTACATGGACTATAACAAAAGTTGTAACATTTATGTCACTGGGGTTCAAGAAGAAAAGTGGTTGGGGCTGATACAACATTCAAACAAATAATGAACAAAAATATCCCAAATTTCATAAAATAACAAAAGCATATACCTTCAAATTCAAGAAGCTCAGTAAAACTTGAACAAAATCAATCCCCCAAGATCCATGTTAAAACATTATACTTGAACTTCTGAAAACTAAAGACAAACTCTTGGAAGCCATGAAAAAAAAAAAAATGATTTACTGATTACCTGAATGAATGGATTCAGAGAACAGGTACTTGAAAAGAGGAAAGTAATTTGAAAAATAGTGGATTTCCCATTATAAAACTACCATCATCCTAAATGGATAAAAACTGAAAGCATTACCTCTAAAAACTGGAACAAGGCAGGGATGCCCTCTTCTACCACTTCTATACAACATAGTCCTTGAAACTCTTGTCAGAGCAATTAGGCAAAAAGAAAGTAAAGGGATGTGAATTGGAAAAGAAGAGCTCAAACTATCTCTGATCCTGTGATTAGAAGACCCAAAAAACAAACTTCCAGAACTCATAAATGAATTCAGCAAGTAGCAGGATACAAAATTAACACCCAGAAATCAACTGTGGTCTTATACACCAATGATGAATCAGCTGAAAAAGAAATCAGGAAAACTATCCCATTCACAATAGCCTCAAAAAACAAAACAAAAAAGACCTGGGAATCAATCTAACAAAAGAGTTGGAAGGCCTCTACATTATCTTAATCATTTCTAAAACACCTCTTCCTGTACTTCACTCAAAATTTTATCTACCTCTTTGTATAAAATTCTAAGTAGATAGAATCCCTTACATTCCTAATGGCATACAGATCTCACCTGTTTTATATTGAGACACATCAACATTCATAAGCATTTTCAAAAGAGTGGGCTCCTAAAGTGTTAACATTCTTCTCTACTTGGGAGTGGTTTTGGGCTTGGTGCCATAGGATTTGCCCTTTGTGGCTTCTCACATCCCAGACTTGGAAAATATGAGCTGTAATACAGAGAAAGGTAAGAAGCTTAGCAGAGCCCCTTAGTGATAAATGAGTTTGCATCATCTGTCATTAGAACTTCCTGCCAACTGGGTCATTCCCTATTAAATTACCACTTGTCAATGTTTAAAATACTGATTGATAAATGACTGTGCCAAAACTGATAACACAACAGCTTTTATTTTCTAATAATCCTAGTTACCACAGCTTGGTTGTCAAGGCAGAGATACCATATTTTTTTTCTTTAATTATTCAACCAAAAGACAATTTAATCTAATGCAAGGCTAACAGGTATAATGGCTGGTCCCCTATATATTACACATATAATGGCTCAACTTGCCAAAATAAACCTACTGGAAATTTAGTGATATAGGGGAGCTCCAAGTTTCACATTTCATCAAATGCTAGTAATCTGTTTTATCAATATAAACTGCATTTTAATGAAAAAATTCTTTTCTTCAGTACACTTCACTTCCAATGCCCTTGAGTGTAATAATTCGTTCATGCTGTAGAACAAGAATGTTTTACAAGACCTAAACTCTCAGGAGAAATTTCTCTGTAAATACAAAATGTGAGTTTTATGGGAATGTGTTATATGAACATGAGTGGTGCCCAAGACTACAAAAGAAACAAACAAACAAAAACCCAAACAAAATACAACAAAACAGGTTGCACTTAGAGTTCA
>NW_026000037.1:33391646-33406997 GCF_001458135.2 Marmota marmota marmota
TTTTACATCAGTATATGTATAAATATCTTTACATATCTTAAAATGTGTTGCTCAGATGTAAGGTGATAGATTATAAATACAGAGCTTCCATATAGTATCTTTATGAACCAGTGGACTATCATGTGCTATCCCTGAGAAGTGTATTCAAATGAAATAAAATTGAAATATTTATTTTGTTCCATTCATTTCCTCAGAGAGAGAGAGAGGGCCAGGGAGAAGCAGGAGAGGGAAGAGGAGGTGAAGAGGACAGAAAGGAGGAGAAGGAGGAGGGGGAGGGGAAAGTGGGGGGGGAGGAGGGAGGAAGAGGGAGAGGGAGAAAAGGAGAAGTGGGAGGAAGAGATAGAAAAATAAATGCATAGCAAATATTCTCTCAGGTAATATAGTTCTGAGTTTTTGTTATCATTATAATATCACTATACACAGTGCACTGCTTTGTGATTCATAAAGATCTTTCATATAAACTACAATCCCATGATTTTAGGGAATACATTGTGTTTCCATTTTGCAAGTAAAAAAATTGAGCCTGATCTTGCACCCAGATCTTACTTGAAATGCAGTTTTGCCTTCAAAGTTCATAGCCAATATCCTAAGCCTTCAAGAGTCCTGCTTTTCTAATGTCACTCTAGTGACTATCAGCACACCTTAGAATAACTTGCAAGCTCTTGTATAAAGCAGCAAGTGGATATCGAAAAGTCGAATCCTGGTGAACACAGACCTCTCTATTTAAGATGAGCTTCACACAGAGAGTACCTTGCAAACTACCAGACACTTGTGAATAACTGCTCATTTGTTAGCTTCACAACCCCACCAGGTAAGCAGAGTTCACCTAGCATGACACACACAGGTCCTTCATTCCATTCTACTCTGTTTCTACAATGATGCACTATCCCTACACTATCCCTACAATGATTCTAGCATTTTCCACTCTTACGCAATTGGCTAGCCCCTGAACCACACACCTCATATCCTCTCTTTTAATACTCAATCTCAAAGAAGCACCACTGAAATCATCAGTGCTTTCTTTCCCTTTTTCCACCTTTTCTTTCAACTCTAGCCATTCTGTCCTTACCTCGATTCCCATTTTTTTCTTTTTAATACTACATAGTTCAGCCTACATGTCTTCTCTAGAAAAGAAAGTCATAAAATATGAAAATTTTTAGTCTTTGAAACTAACACATCAGTACATAATTTTGAAAGCACATGAGACATCTAAAGAAAACCATTAGAGAATATAAAAATTCTAAAGTTTGAGTGATAAACACTATAATACTGTTTTGCTAGTGTCTTTTCCCCTTAGTGATAATTAACTGACTTGAGTGTTTAAACAGATCAGTGTGAGGTTAGGTTCTATCTGACAAGTTGATAAGGCAGTGTTTTCTATGTAAAATATTAGTGAGTTTCAAACTGTCAGTTTTCTATGCATATACATAAAATGTTAGTGCATATATAACTTGAAATCTTTTAAAGTACTTAAGATTGATCTAAGACCTATAGTGGCATTACTATTTTAAGAACATTTGTATGCAAACAATTCTGATATGTTATGTGACATGAAATATGTTAATATTCTTCAACATTTATATCAGCTGCAAGTGCTATCAACTATTATTTTATTTTCTCATCTGTCTTCAACTCTGTAACATGCTCAAAAAAATGTCATGGTACTTGAAAATAGTTAAAATAAGTAACTACTATATCACTCAGTTCTCTTATGAGTTCCATTGTAAAATTCAACAATGTGCTACTGATGAATGCAAAGATTTATACATGTTCAAGAAAACTAAATATCTCCCTGGTTATTACCAAGATAAAGGACTAAAAAATTAAAAAAAAAAAAAACACAGGACATGTCACACAGCAGTTCTTGCAATGCCTGATTATTCACACAAATATAAATATCAACTTCTCAAGTTTGGCAAAGCAATGATATGGGATGTCGCATTTGCAGAAGCCATAAAAGTGTGGGCCATAGACTCTCCTGGGAGGCAAGGACTTAATTTTGGTTCCCTAGAACTTACTCAGGGCCAGGATACAACAGCAGGTCCAAATAAATGTTTCAGAGAGTAATCCTTACAACTAAACACTAAATAAGAATCTGAATGTTCAAATATAAGACTGTTGACGTTTGGGTAAAAGATAAGATAGATGAATTGTAGGAACTATACCTTCAGCAAGTGATGTTTCTAGGATTAATTCACAGAATTCCAATTAAGGGTATTAAAGGGACAGCAAGGAATTGAGAGTATGGGAATTCTAACTGGGCACTGTATGAGCAAGCTCATGCCTAACCCTGAAATAAGAGCCTCTGTGCTCTAACTGTGAGAAGCCAGTGCCTTTTATAAAGGGCATGTTCCACCATGACTCAGTGTTTTTCCTCAGAGGAAAATGCCCTTTATTGCTTGTCAGACAAGAAAAGGAACATTTACCCTTACACCAAGATCCATGTCACCCTCTCTGCAATCCCTGTCCCAAGTCTTATTCTCACATAGACTGTGCCTGTTCCATGGTACAATGGACAGGGAGGCAATGCAGCAGGTAGAGAAACAGGAATGTTCTCATATCTCAGGGCCGGGGATGGCAAGGCTTGCCACTAACTACCTATAGGTTCTTGGCCTTTTACACTTCAGTTTCTCTATCTGTAAAATAAGGTAGCATTGCTTCCTAGGGCTGTTTCAAGGAACAAATGAAATGTGAATATAAAACTTATACTATCTAACATAAGCGCTTTTGGTGGCAATACTCTCCTACTATTGTTTTCTTCTAACATCACCAGACCCTGACTCTCTAGAATATAAGCACCCTATGTCTGTTCACAATGTATCAAAAATTCAGTTGATAATACCTGCCCTGGAGACTACAGAGTGCTTTATTTAAGACATAAAAGTAATTCACAATTCAAAGTGACACTGAACAATTTTAAATGCTACACCAATGTAATGTGACAAAGTTACTATTATTATTGTAGTATGATATTGGAGAGTAGCCTCATTTGCAAGGAAAAAAGTCATGACAAATATCCAGAAATTTATTGAAAGAATATAAAATAAAACATCTGAAATTCACATTATATAATAAAGATCTATTAGAATGCTATTTCTATTACCTTGAGTATCATCTGACCTAAAGTTGGGGAAAATATCTTAACACAAAATTAATTTTGTTGACTTTCTACCTTCTTTTGCAAATCACCTTTTCTACTTTCTGTTATACATCACCTGCTCAGCTTTCCATACTCAGTATCATCATGCTATCTTATAGGGTAGTACTCAAAGCCTGACATGCGTCACTTGGGTCCCAATTCCCAATATCTGTATTATCCCAAACTCCTCACTCTGGATTCCTAGGAAAGAATATAATATTTTTTGGTAAGGACATCTAAGTTGTAATTTTAGATTTATAGATTAACTTATCCATAATATAGAAAAAAGGTTAACTAAGAAATCTCTGATATCCTTCCCACCAAGACAAAAAAACAAAATCAATGACTCTATCTCAATAAAATATCCAGAAAGGAATCACTTTAATCAAATTCACATTAAATCATAAATAAAACTACGTGATGGACACATGCTTTTAAGTAGAATCTTTATGAATATATTATGGATCTTCTCAAAAAACATACATGTGTCCTCATTCTCACAAAATTTTATGCCTTATTTTAGGGGCTATATAGCAGCCTCTAATTACAAGGAATGATTCCAGTACAAACTGCTTGTGTCATTGGTACTAGAACTTCAGAAAGCATTTGGAGGATGTTCAGAGGAAAGTTGGGATCTTCTCAGCTACCTCTTGTACCATACCATTGTGAGACCTACCTAAACCACAGTAACATATAATTATTTCTGTCTTTTATTGATTATTATGACTTGATCCAGATTACAATCAAGGACTTTGTTAGGTGCCCACCAATTCAATTTTTTCACATTTTCTAACCCTACTTTGCATTCTTTGAAAGAATAAGTAACTGGATTAGCATCTCAATAATAATGAGAGTTCCCATACTTAAATACAACCCTCTGAGGTCATATTTTCTTTCCTTCCAACAATTAGAGGGAGGGAACAGCAAAGACTCAGTGTTAGCAGTCTCTACCCTCTGGCTAAAGATACCAGTAGTGTAATGGGAATAAAAAGAATGCAGAAGGAAGGCATTGTGAAAGAAACTCAACCAAATAACTGCATAGAATTCCTCCTGGAGTACAGAATCTGCTTTATAGGACTAAGTCTCTTCTAACAAAAGACATTTATTGTGAATTGTTCATTAAACCCTGTTTGGAAATATTTTCAGAGCTGTGCCAGCATTATAATTTCAGTGATAAACATTCTAAACCCTAAAGTTACTCTTTCCATCTATCCTGGTGTGGTTTAAACTGCTAATAGGAAAGTGACCCAACATGTGTTTTCATGGTTGTCTAAGCCCTTCTGATACCCACTTCCCCTTCATCACCATCCTAGAAAAAAGGAAATGAAATGGAGAATACTAGGCTAAGTGAAATAAGTCAGGCTTAGAAAATCAAGGGTTGAATGTTTTCTCTCATATGTGTAAGCTATAAAAAAATAAGGCAAAGAAGGTGGTGTAGGAGTGGAAGGGAGGTATCTGATATCATAGATATGTAGGGAAGACCACTGGAGTAGATACAGGAGATTGAGAGAGAGGAAGTACAGAAAAATAGAGGGAATATGGAATAAATTGAACAAAATCATGCTATTTGCATATATAAATGTACCACAGGAAACTTCACCTCTATGTATATGTAGAAAGTACCAATCATAAATAAATAAATAAAGAAGCAAAAGGAAGATCAGTAGAATAAAGGAGGAGGATAGGGAGGAGAAGGAGAGTTGAGAGGGGAAAATCAAATTCCATGCCTGTATGATTTTGTCAAAATGAACCCAACTGCAATATAAAAGTATAATGTTCTAATAAAAATAAGACTGAGGACTGAATCCACCTGTTTAAAAAAAAATGAAAAAGGAAATGAAAATAAGGAGGAAGAAGAAGAAGAAAGGGAAGAGTAGGAAGGGGGGATAGGAAAAAAACAGAAGAAAGGAAAGAAGAGGGAAGGAAAGAGAAAAGAAAGAAAGTTATTTGAGATTTCCAATTCAATTTATGGAGTGAGTCCATCAGATTAAAAAAAAAATTAGCATTTGGAGAAAATTCTTCCCTTAAAAGATATTTATGTATATTGTGAAATAAATTGGTTTATAAAGATAGAGATGATTCTTTTATAATTATAACAAAAATGAAAATAATACAGAAACCAAAGAGTCTAGGATGAAAATTAATGGCACTATTGTTTAAAGCAAGAGAATAGGAAGAGATTCCATGTAAAACAGGTTTCTTTAAGCTCCTAATTCCATTTTGGAAAGAGAAGGAGAAAGAGAAGATAAAGCTATGCATTTAAAACTGACGAAGTGCAGTGCTTCTATGCAATTTATAATTAATCTGTGGGCCCATGTGTCAGTAGAATTTATTGAGAAAAATAGTTTAGTGCTATTTTATAAGGGTAAGACATTAGAAGAAAAAGTATTGCAATTGAAGTTACACTAGCTAACAAAATATTATAAGAGCTATTAATCATGAAGATTCAGGTCAGAACTTGGCTAGCAGCTGAAGTCAAGGAAAAAAAAACTGCACAAGTGGTCAGGTGAATTGTGGGTGTTTTATATCTTTCTCTAGTTGTTTCACTTAAGACACTGCTAATGAACAGAATACTAAATAAAATCCTGTTTTAGCCTATAATTTATTTAGTGTTATGATATATCTGCTCACTCCATTTCAACAATCATCTACCCCTTCCTTCCAAAAAAACTCTTCTCTGTATTAGGAGAACAAAAACATTTCTACCATCTCTTCAATGCTGTAAGCTACATGCATACAAGTTCTAATACTTTCCTAAGTATTCATACATTTTATTAGTGGTTCTTAATCCAGAAAGTTTACAAATGTACTAAAGCCTAAGTTCTGTCTTCAGAAATACAGATTTATTTGGTTTGGGGTGCTCTCTGGCCATAAAGATTTTTTTTTTAAATTTCTACAAGATTCTAATATGTAGCCAGGGATGAAGGAACAGTAAAAAAAAAGCAATAGAACTGCTTCAAATATATAAAATGATAGTATACACACACACACACACACACACACACACAACTAACAATCTCTTGCTTGCTCTCTCTCTCTTTCTCACGATCAATATCCTCTAAAAGAAAGACAAATATTACCTATAAAATAAATTATATATATCTCCATTTCATACCATATAAATTATTGGATTATTTCTGAATTACTAAAAAATCAAATAACACATCTAGAAAAATTTGAAAGTTCTGTAATTATATTTTGGAGATTGTCATCACACTCTAACTACATGCCATGAACAAATATGATTTCTGGAATACAAGGTTCAGCTTTTATGTTCATGCCCTCATCAACTTACCTAATCATCATTACAGTTTTTAGAAGAATGGATATCATTTTTTTCTATCAAGAAGGTACAGTAGGGCTGGGCTTGAGGCTCAGTGGTAAAGTCCTTGCCTAGCACATGTGAGGCACTGGGTTCGAGCCTCAGCACCATATAAAAATAAATAAATAGGTGCATAAATACACAAATAAGTTAAGAAATTTAAAAAAAAAACAAGAAGGTACAGTAGTAGATAATAACTTGAATAGTCTTTGAAAGTATATAATAGCATTGTTATGACTGAATATCAGTTCTCCCATTATAAGGCATTTTTAAGAATTTTATAAATGAACATTTTAATTTGCTTTGGGCATTAACTTAAATGATTTCAGATGTAAAACTGAGTTTTGGCTCATATTACATAAGTATTACAATTAGTTTTAAATATGGGTAAATAAACGAAATTTTTAATTTCCACATGGCCCAACACAAAATGAAAAGACCGCCTTCTTTAAAAGATTACTTAGACCAATTCTGTTTTATTAAGTTACACAACTGATCATTTTTGGTTTAAGAGTTCCTCCCTGGAAATACCTAAAAAATTAAAAAAAAAAAATTCACAGGAGAGTCAGGACTCAGTATTACAGACTGAAACATTACATAATTTTAAGTCCATACTTTTTAAATATTTCATGGATATTTGAAAAAAAACAAGTTTATGATTCTATATTATCAAAATAAGAGTTTATTATGGCCCTGTATACCAGTGTCAATTAGGGAGAATATCAGAGATATAGAACTTAGAATCAAAACATCGAGAGTTTAAAGTAACTTAGAGGCCACTTTGACCAAATGCATAAGAATGCATGAATCCTGTCTTACACACACACACACACACACACACACACACATCTGTTCAAATAACTTCCATCAAAATGGGGGGGAAAAACTTTAAAAAAAAAAAAAAGGACCACAAAAACTGTTTAGCATCTCCATCGCTAATGATTCTGGAGCAAACATCACTATCTCGCCTGTTACCAGACACATTCTAAATTTTCTTGTCTACTGTGCTCTAAAACATCAGAATATCCCTATAGCCCCTCAGCTTTATAGAAACAAGTACAAAACAAGTGAACTCATTCTCTTATAAATTTGTGGTAGTTATCTAGAGCAAACATCTTAAAGCCAGACAGACCAAAGTTTTACTTATGGTGATACCATTTATTAGGAATGTGACTATGGATTAATTACTTAAAATCATCTCCTCATATATAAATGTCTTATAAAATCTAACACGTAAAATTGTATGAATCAAAAAGATAGGTAAAATGAATCATACTCTTATAAAGGTTTTCCTAAAATTTAATATTAATAGAATGAAAAATCCATTTTCCTGATTTTATAGGATTGCTAAGCCAGAAAGTTGGATGTGCCAGTTAGAGGGACAGGGCTGAAAGGCAATGAACTGAAGAGCAAAGGAGAAGCCACCATCACTGGGAGCTATCCCTAGTGCTGGTTTCAGACCTGGAACCCTAAAACCCTGTGTTCTCAACATTACTCAAAAAAAAAAAAAAATCCAATTTTTAGTACCCACTTTTGTTTCACTAACATGCTTTTGCTATCGTGTGTTCCTGATCTTAATTTCTGTTTGCTTTCCACAGATTTTGATTTATTTTCCCAAATGAAACCCCAACTAAATTACTTCCTTTGCTGAACATTTTTGTATTGAGATTTTTGGCCTAAAATTGTAACTTTTTATCTTTAATCCCATCAATGATGGTTACTAAAGAATGGTCAGTAACCTTTTCCTCTGTAATTTTCTTAGAAAAACTTAAGTATGTTTGGAATAGTGATTAAAATTAATCAGAAAGTATGAAAATAACTAAAAATATTTTGCTAAATTAGCAACAGTAGCAGCTAATTCTTCATGCTAGACTAAGTATAAATACTACTTTTCCCATACCCATGGCAGACATTACTAATCTATCATGGAATTTTTTTTTAAATCCTAAGTATAGACTTAGAACTGTGATAAGCTCCAAAGATGCCATACCCAAAGGAACCTATTTATAATATCTAAGTTAGTATGAACATGTGAGTTTTTAGAAAGTAGTCTTTATTTTTTTCTTTCTAAGCCCCAGTTGAACATTGTTAAGAGCATACACTGATGATTTGAAGAAGATAGAAGCACCCTTTATATTTCGGTTATGTAGAAAGCAAGTACATGGTTATTAAAGAATCAGAGCTTTCTCTTCTAAGACTGGAGGTGTTAGCCTTATGTCCTGGATAAATTCCAACTTAGGTAATTACATTCTGCTTACCTCACCCCCCCTAGCAATTTTTTCAAGTGAATCCAGTATTATTCTTCACTTCCTACCCTAACCTGCTGTGTAGTGTTGTGATGAGCTGTTAAACAGCTGCCATGCTTCACTCTACAATGGTGGTTGTGCTTCGCTGTATAATTTGTAACCATTTGCAGTGTGCTTTGGAATCTTTCAGGATAAAAGTGTTATCCTAAAAATGCAAGAAATCATCATAATTTTAAAGGCATACACTACAACTGCTTATTTCAGTTAAATTCAGCATAACATATTTAGAAAATACCTTATTTCATGAAAAATCATAAAACTAGGTTAAAATACCCATGAAACATGCTATGAAGATTATATGAAAAGGTATTTAAGGAAAGCAAACTATTTATCAACTATATGAATATTCTGCCAAAGAAAGGAATAGTAGGAAGAACAAATGCTTAAGACATTTTTATTTGAAAATACATCTGCCTTCATCAGATGGTAAAAATTCCCAATGTCACCCAAGAAAAACAGTGAAGAGAAAAATTGAACGTTAAGTCAATGGGAAATGGAGGAATGCCAACACGTATGGAGAAAGAGATCAAGGATAAATACAAATTTTAACATTTTCTTATTTTTCCTCAGGGTGGAGAATTATACAATCCATTTTCATGGAGGCATATAATTTTGAGTATAGATTGGCTGAGGACATTTGCAGATAGGAACATAATTCTGGCAATACTAAAAAAGACATCGGGGAGGGGGCTATTGGAAGAAGGTGGACTTCATAGATTTCTATTTCTTAGAAATGTTTTCAGGCAGTGATTCTTAAGCCTGGCTAGAATAATGTGAGGAACTTGACAAAAAACACACCAATACCTGGGTCCATCCTCAGAGGGATGTGAACGTGCAGATTTTTTTAAAGCTTATAATAAGCAAGCAACACAGAAAACCACTAGTTTTAGGCTGTTCTTTACAAAGTTGGTTATAGTTGTGGTTTGAATGGCCTCTTTTAAGAAAAAAAATGTCCTTTATTTAAGGGAGAAAATCCAATCCTATTTTTGAGGGGCTATGTGTCAGTATATTTGAGTAATACAAATAGAGAAATACACTAATTAAACATTATAGCAGCGTATAGATTATCCATATAAGAACAAATATGGTTTTAAATGCTTTAATAATTCCCCAAAGCATCTGAAGTTGAGGTAGCAACTCAAAGAGGTCAGTTCAGGTACACAATCCAAAGATGTGTTTCGTGGAATGATTCTTCATCAACTAGAAAAGGGTCTTACTACCTAAGGATTATATTTCTAAAGGGCCAAAATTCAAACACAATCTTTTCTGAAGTAATAAGAAGAGTCTCTGAAACAGAAACAAAAACTAAAGGTTCTTGGATTTACAGTTATTTGGGAGTATGTTATGTGTACTACACATTTGTCTAAAGCAAACTACAAAATCTTATACTAGCTTTTTTCCCTAACACATACATTTAAAGGCATACCCTTTCTGTTAAAAGAAATAAATAATAAGCCACCATCATATATTAATGCTTACTTATTATATATCTCCAGTGGGGAGACCTGTACCTGCAACCAACCTGCACATTCAAAAGATGTATAAGAAATACCTGTAAGCATGAGCAGAAACAGGTTTTCAACTGGAGCCACGTACTTGAAGGTTGCATGGAATGATGTATATAGTGATACTTTGTCTACTAAGTGAGAAGTAGTTTCACTGACTTTTATTAATTATAACAGCCTTGTTCTGTAAGTACTAACAATGAAAAACAGTCGTAGGATATAAAACAAAACGAAGACAGATAAAAGAAAAAAATAAAACAAAACAGAGCAGGGGAGCTGGGTGCAGTGGGCCAAATCTATTATCTCAGAGACTCACAAGGCTAAGGCAAGTTGGAGACCAGCCTGCCCAACTTAACAAGACCCTGTCTCAAAAAAAAAAGGTGGGGGAGGGGGGAAAGGCTGAGGATGCAGCTCAATGATAGAATACCCAGGGGTTCAGTCCCCGGTACCACAATCAATCAATCAATCAATCAATAAATAAAAAAGAGATTAGGGAAAATATACCCATAAGTACTAGAAAAGTTTGTTGGATATCCCAAGTACTTTAAAAGGATTAACTAAGGACATATATAGCAAAAAGTTATTGAAATGAATGTATTTAGTAATGAAAGAAGAAACAGAGAAATACATTAATTAAACATTATAGCAGCATATAGATTATCCATATAAGAACAAATATGGCTTTAAATGCTTTAATAATTCCCCAAAGCATCTGAAGTTGAGGTAGCAACTCAAAGAGGTCAGTTCAGGTATACAAGTGGCAGTTAAAGTTGATAAAGGATAAAAGAGTACTTGCAAGGAACATACCACATATCATGTGAAGCACTTTACCTACTTTACTCTCTCTCACATAATTTTCACTTGACCCCTGTGATTTATTGTGAGGGCAACTAAGGATCCAACTAATTAGACCAATTACCATCTACAAAGTGGCTAAGCCCAGACTACAAACCAGATCTGACTCCTGAGTTTATGTTCTCCCCAGCATCAAACTTCCTCTTGCATTACATGAAACCCTCCCTCACTCACACATGGGTGCAAAGACATCTGTGCACACACATCCACACACAATGGTGTGCTATAAAGTAACCAGAACTTCCACTTACCCCTAGTGAAGTCAGCCAGTTTATTCATATAGAACTCAAAAGATTTCTAGGAAAGAGGGTTCACATGACAGCCATGGGAAGAAGAACAGGCATGTTGCCAAAGTCATCCTGCAATAGAAATTTTAAATAGCCTCTGGAGATATATATGGAGGGAAAGCTTAAGAAAAATTTTAATCATAAAAGCTAAATAATTTATACAAAATTTGCAAAGAGGAAGCATAAAAAATTTGATTGGTTCACTCAGGATCTGTGATATCAAGTCCCAGAAAAGGGAGATGAGAAAATTACTTTGAGGTTCTGGGTTTAAAATGTTGGAAACTCCTATTCCTCAGTCTTAGAATAATTTTTCTATGAGTAGCCCACCATTTACTGGAAGAGCAAAATACATGTAAGCAAGTAGGTTGGCTGAGTCATATGCATTTCACCTTATAATGAGCTGCAGATCAGAAAATTCGATATTTTCAGCGAAAAAGAGCAACACATTGTGATGCAACTGAAATATTTGAGACTTCTAAGAAATTTCTGAGGAGACTGTTGTACTTGGTAAATCCTGGCTAATTCTACACTGTTGATTACTAATACAGCAAGAAACCTGGTTCCACATTTCTACTGCTCTCATGGATTTTTCAGTCTGGCTTCTAAAAAATGATTTTGCTGCTATAATGTTCTAATAACCCTGGGTTAAAACTTCTTTGTTGCAGTTTCCCCAGCTATAAAACAAAGGAAGTGGACCAGGAGAATTCATTTTTAGATACCAATCTTTCCAGTTCTGAAGAGTTCTGATTCAATTCTTTGGTAAGAAAAACAAACAAACAAACAAACAACAAAAACAAGAAGAGCTTAATTTGAAAAGAAAAAAAATAATTTTTCTACAAAGGAATCTGGTTGACATTTTTTCTGATATTCCCATTTCAGTTTACAATAAAATATTTTTTAAAACTTATGAATTTGAGTTCATTCTCTCCCTTGTCTTCTACTTCCAAAACAATATATCACCTGATCTTAAATATTACAGTTTCTCATTGTTTCTTGTTTATGTCTTTTCAAGTCTACACTCATAGCCTGAGACAGAAACTCCCTCTTCAATTAGCAGGAAATAATTATAATATGCACTTAAGGATTTGGTATTGTAAAATGAGTTTTGGTAGCATAAAAATGAAATGTAGTTTTGAATATATCAGCCCTCTCTCCACAGAATCACTTGGTCTGCTCTGGGCATCAGCAGATGCTTAATAGAGACGATTTGCACTGAGTTTGAAAGAGATGTGTGTCCTGAGCAGATAAGTAAGCTCTCCATGTGCAAATGAATTTAGGGTTGCAGGCCATATTCATGAACTCAGAGTTAGATGACAGGAGTAGGAAGCACTGGACAGGGGACTGAATTTCAAATGAGGAAGATATTTCCACATGGAAATATACAGAAGAGTTGCTAAAACTCCATTTCCTATTTTGACACCCACTAATTACATGTAGGTATCACATATGACACATATGATGTGAGGACGAACTGTGATTCACCTTATAATTGACCAAAAGGGCAGAAGACCCACAAAATACATAGCAACAGTGCACACATGGTCCTTGGATTTAATATTCTTAGCAATATTTCCTAGTAGCATTTTGACACTCAGTCCAGCATGGTATAGACAAGTGGGTACTAGTACACAATATTCTTTAAAACAAAAACTGGAAGTTGACATAAAGCAGACATCATCTGATCCTCTTAAAATTACTGAAATTACACAGTATTACAATTTTGGGCACAATTCTGGCTCTCCAGAATATTAAAGAAATGGCATAGGTTAATAAAAGCACAAAAGATAATCTGAGAACACACATTACATAAAGTAGTCAACTTTTATTTGATGCTCAATATACCTTAAGTGTTTTACCCGAATACCTTACATACAGAACTTCATTAGTTCTCACAACAAGCCAATGAGACTGATATTACTTCCATGCTTCACAGATGAGGGGATAAAAAGAGGTGGGTGAGTTCTAGCAACTTCCTTAATGTCAGCCAAGTGGTTAGCAATAGGCATGGTACTGAACCACAGCTTGGTTCGACATCAAAGAAACTTTCTTAGGCAATATACCATGCTGAACTATCATCACACAGCACTGGATCTCAGGATTTCCTATTCAAAGAGACTGCAAGTGAATCAGTTATTGAACTCTGAGAAGATTAAAAGGAGAATAAGAGTACAGAGGATTTGATATCCTTAAAAATTTTATACTCAATTTTTATGAGACAGTAACAAATAAAAAGCAACACTTATCTTGTTTCTATTTGCAACAAACTGAGTAATATCAAGTGAGTCAAAGGGAAGAGCAACTCCAACAAAAACTTCTGCAATGGCTGTTCAATATAACAAACCACACCAAGTTCTAAACTATAACACTGAGGCAAGAGAGACCCTTGCTGTTCAGCTCCATCTACATGAGCCTCCACACCTCAGATTCAATTTACACAACTCTGAATTCACCAGCTTTACACCAACAATTCTAACAGCATATATATTGTGTCAGCCACCATAATCAGTCCTTCAAATCACCCCAACAGGGGCTGAGGTTGTGGCTTAGCGGTAGAGCACTCACCTAGCACATGCAAGGAGCTGGGTTTGATCCTCAGCACCACAATAAAAAAAAAATTAAAAACAACAACAACAAAGGTATTGTGTCCAACTACAACTAAAAATATATTTTAAAAAATCACTCCAATACTCCTTTAATCAATAAATTGCTTCATTGACATGCCAAGTTTATGGTCACTGTATTCATGCGAATTTCTTCCCTTTCATCTGAATGCCACTTTCCTGGTTCAAGTCTCTGATAACCTATTCTGACAGTGTTTCTCTTGTTTCTTTGCTGCCTCTTCCCTTTTCCATCAGCATTCTGTTTATTAACACCAAATTTCTCATTTTATAATATAATAATGGCTTCCTAATGAATACAGGTCAAAATCCAGATTCCTCAACTTTTATCCTCATCTCTAGTCTTCACACAACTCATTCAAAGGTATTGTATTTCTTCTAGAGACAACAATTATTCACTTCACAAATATGTGTACCTATTCTCTCTCTTCACAACATGCCTTCTCACTCATCCTAACCCATTCCACATTCCTTAATAGGAAGAAGCAGAAGCACAAATTAGAGCCGAACAGTTTGGGTAGCGTGGGATTTCAGGCAAGCTTAACCTTTTGAACCTTACTTGTCTCACTTGCAAAATAAGGACAGTAGTACCCAGTCTGCAGGGATTTCATAAAGACAAGAAGTAATGTACATAAACGGCATGCCCAGAAAAAGCACTTGAATAATGAAAATAACAATAATATTATTGTTGATATTTGGAAATAACAATAATGTGACAGCCATTGTTGTTATTTCCAAAGCTTAGTACATCTTACATGCTCAGCTCAAATGCCACAAACAGCATATTTATTTTCCTCTCTTATACTTACAGACACTTGAACATGCCTATTACTCTTATATAGTTCCCCCACATAAAGGTTAAGTATCCTCTATCATTTATCATTTTCTACCAGAATATCCTATATTTACCAAACACCAAGCCTTTAATAGATGTTGGCTGAACTATAGCATATATAAAACCTCAAAGAGCTGGCCCAGGGCTGCGGAGCCTGCGGAGGCTGCTTCTTGGACCCTGCTCCTATCAGAGCATACACCAAGCACTAAGCGGCCGAATTCCGGCTCCCGGAACTGAGCCCGCGGGGACTGCTTCTTGGAGCCTACACTTATAGGAGCTTACACTGAGCACAGAGCGGCGGAGTTCCGGCTCCCGGAACTTCCCTGGCCTGGGGCTAGGAGCCTGCGGAAACTGCTTCTCGGTCCGGGTCCTGCTGAGGGCCGGTCAGGACTCACCCGTTGCTTTGGTTGCCCGGCAAGGGGAACGAAATGCTGCCATTCGCATAGGATACCAACATGGCAGAGATCTGATGTCATCAGAAAGC
>NW_026000037.1:33411528-33429852 GCF_001458135.2 Marmota marmota marmota
TGTAAATCAATGGATGTGTAACTGATGTGATTCTGCAATCTGTGTATGGGGTGAAGGTGGGAGTTCATAACCCACTTGAATCAAAGTGTGGAATATGATATGTCAAGAAATTTGTAATGTTTTGAACAACCCACAATAAAAAATTTAAAAAAAAACAATAAAAAAAAATAAAACCTCAAAGAATTAATTACTGTTGAGTAAGTTTTGTTGAACCTAATTACTTTAAAGTAGATTTTTAAAGGATTTTCTATATGAAAAAGTCTTTTATCTGTAATTTCTTAGGGAACAAGCCATTTTAGGTAAGAGATTATTCTGGTAGCTTACTGTTCAATGGCACATTCCAAATTTTTTAATATTTAATGAAAAACTTTCTAGAACATCCCATATCACTCTCAAATAGAATGCTGAACAACTAAAATTACTTCTGTACTGATTGGTTCACCCATCCTTAACCACTAGTATGGAATGTGTACCTATTATAGTTGACGGGTAGATGTAGCCAGTGTACATGAGACATTCCCTGCCTTATGACATAGTACCTATGCCTCCAGATGAAACTGTTTGGCTGCTGTCATGTGGATCGATAGGATATGAGACAGCCTCTTCCTTTATTTATTTATTTGAATTAGGGGTAAACTTTATATCTTTGACTGTTTTATAAAATTACTAGATTTTTCAGAATTTTGTTGCCCTCACTTTTGAGATTAGAGCCATGATAACTGGGTAAGCTTGCAAAAATCCCTGTCAATAGATAACCAAAATGCTGATGATCAGAGGATTAATAAAGTCATTAATACTTAACGAAAATTTGTCAAGTTGTAGGCACTGTGATCAGTGAGAACATTATAGAATAATCACCTCAATCCTCATACTAAAACCTAAGAGATGGGTACTATTCTAATTTTTGTTTCCCAATTGGGAAAATGAAGCTTGGCAGGTTAAGTGATTTACTCTAGGCTGAACAGCAATACTAAGTGGCAGAAGCCAAACTGAAATCCTGCTACATCACACTGCTGACTAACCTTTCATTCAGCATTTCTAAAAATAGAGTATTTGGAATATAAGAGCATTTTTATTAAAAGCTTAATCTTTCAAATATCATAATAACATAATTGTGATCTAATAGGCACTGTCCATAACCCTCATTTAAGGAACAGAGTATACAAGGCATAAACTGTTCTTGCCTTGATGTCTCCACAATGATGACCAGTCATTGTGCTCTGAGCCTGATGAAGGGAAATGAGCCTAAGTGGGCCTTTCACTGAATTCTCCTCAACTGTATCTTGAATTTATCCAATGATATTTGTTCTCATCATTTGGTAGAAGCCCTTCTTCCTTACTTCTTTTGAACTGAGGCCCCTAGCTTGGTATATTCTCTGATTTGCAGTTATTTCATTGCACTGTCTTCTATAAGGGCCTTTGCACCTTACCTCCCAGATTTCTTAGGACAGGTCTGCAAGAACCTAAGGAAAAAAATGGACATCAAGATTCTGATGTAAAATCTTTTCTCTCTACTTGAAAACAGGAAAAATTATCCTATAATGCAATGTACAGTTTTTGTTGTTGCTGTTGAACTCAGAAAGCATTTCTGAGTGGGGTCATTCCTAAGTCAAAGAAAGCAGAAACCTAAGTGTTGGAATTAGCCATTCACATGGATGATAATATCATTAAAAATACATTTGGAGCAAACAAGAGTTTGTTCTGTGTAACTTCATGGGTATGTGTGTGTACACGTGTACTGAAAAGCAAACTATCTCTTCTTTCAACAAGAATAGTAAAAGGAAGATAGTTGGGATCCAATGCAGCATGAAATATTTTTATTGGTTATAAAGGAGATTCCATGATGGTGAATGGTATTCAACATTGGAATGATTTAACAAAAGGATTTTTTTTCTATAACGTGATTCTATTAAAAAAAATTAAATGACATACAAAGGAAACACATTTTTCCATTCATTTTGAAGAGCCAAAATAATTGTTCACAAATATGCATATGTTTAAATTTATAAAAACAAAACTTTTCTTCTACTACATTGATATTCAACTCAGTACCTACTACATTATTTCATAAAGTAGTTTTACAATTTATAGTTTTACAAATATGTATTAGTAAATGTCTAACATGAATACTTTCTCAAAATATCTGAGAAATATGACCACATGTGGTAAGAAGATTAAGGTATTTTCTGGCAACCCCCCTCCCCAAAATGCAGAACACTTGATGGCAGAAAAAAAAAAAGTTTTTGGTGGGGAGGCATGGGGGCTGCCTTCTGTCCTATCAATCCACAAATTCTCAAATTACAGATCTGCTGTTGTGTTCTGACACATCTGCTTTGCAATGTAAAATAGTGTTTTCTTTAATAAGAATTCTTCAAAAAGCCCTTAGGCTCCTCGCCTTTGTTTGCAGAGCCTGAGAGTTTTCATTTAAAGTTTTCACACTGTTTTTAAAATTCCCCATTTTTGTTTCTAAATTAGTTAGGAAAAGTCCACAAACCTCTGTTTTGTCTTCACTGTTTAAGCTACATGGAAATGGAAGAGAGAATCACTCAGAGAAATTCCTAAGGACTCAATAAATGAGATTACCCCAGTGACCAACATTTTTTCCCTCTCTCTTTGGCTGTTAAAAAATGTAGAAAGTAGGAAAGTGGAGATGTTCTTTATAGAATTTCCATACCAGGGATGTAAAATCTACTATGAATCAAGGAATCTCCGAAGTAAAACTACTCTTTTTTTTTTTTTTTTTTTTTTTCTGTGTAATCCTGACAGTCCCATATGGTGGAAAATAGGATTCAACAAGGAAATAATAACTGAAATAGATACAATTCTATCCTAATGATCACAGGAAAGTTGATACTGTGGTGACTAAATTGGACCTAAAACTCAGATAAAGTATATATTACTTGATCTATAGTAAGTACATTTGCTTCAATTTGCTTCCAGTCCAAACTTAAACTCCTAAGGATATGGTTTCCATTCATCCCCTCATTAAAAAAATAAGTATGTGACTGATTTTTAAAGGTCTCCACAGAAAACACATAGTTGACTTTTTTACAATAATTATGTATAACCATATGAAGAAATGTGAACTTTTTATCCATAATATAATGGAATAAGGAAGGTAGGTGACTGATAAATATATATGAATACCAATCTTGACAGCATGAACATATATATGTCTCTTTAATCCAATTGAATATTATTTGAAGAACATGGTATCCATTTGGACACACCCTTTGCATGGTCCCTGATGGAATTCATTGGGAAAACACTGATCTATTTCAAGGATAAGTGATCTACTTTTTAATTTGCTGCACTTCTACAATACATTCTTATATAATCCAATTTGTTGGGAGTGAAGATAATCTAGTTTCACAAAAATCATGGATGCTCCCTTACTAACAAACCCTGTAGGAGGTACAGATGGAAAAAGGCTGATGCTGTGTGGATGCAAACTACTCCACCCTTAACATCTAATGGGAAAGGTCAGGCTCTGCCTTGTAATGCTCTAAGATTTCATGATAAAACCTAAGGCAAGAGAGTTTGGATAAATGAGAGGTAACTAGAAACCAAAAACCAAATGGTTTTCTTACACACATGAAATTGCAATCTCAGCCCATAGCCGATTATTTAAAGTTTTCCTTCTATTTTCCTTCTTTAGGCCCATTTTCAATTATACTATCAGAATTCTTTCTCAAAATTTCTTATACCTCTTGAAGCATCTTCTCAACATTTTAAAAGTCTGCTTTCTAAAACCTGAGTCCTTTCCTTCATAACATTACCACAACATGCTCACTTTCATCCAAACTTTCTGTCAATTCTTTTGTCTATTTCTTCTTCACTAGTCAAAAGTCAAATACTAGGGACCAGGACTCTCTTTATACAAGGAGCAGTACAGCGAGATATTTATGATTTTCAATTTTAAAATAGCTTAAACATTTTTTGATTTCTAGTTCTACCTTTACTATATTGCATACATGTGAGTATGGTCAAAAGTTACTTAGATTCTCTATATCTCAGTTTCTTCAACTATTAATTGGAAATAACTTTTAGAGTTGTAGAAAAAGTAAAATGTTAAAATGTGTATCAAATGCCAAGCACAACATAGGGCTTAAAGTAATATTCAATAAGGATAGGTTTTATGATTAGCTCTATCTTCTAAAGATGATTGTCAGAAAGCAACCTGAAAATTCTTCAGGTATTCCAATTTTGTACAACTGAGACTCGCACAAAACTCCACACATTTGAAATTTTCTTATGACTGCTAGTGTTTTCCTAGCAGTCATGATATGGAGTAAAGAAATACTGACTTTCAGTAACATCCACCTCAGCAGGCTGCAGGATTTCTTCCTTTTATCTCTATATCACACACTTATGAACAAGAATTTCCATTTGAAATTGGCCTTGAAACACACAGTAAAACTGTCTAAATTTTCAAACAAATGTATATCCTTTAATATAGGAATAGTCTTTTGTAATATATTCCAGTAAACTATATCATCTGAATGAGTTTGATAAGATATTTATCTTCTAATAATAATACTGAAAAAAAACACTCTTTGTTGACCATCAATCACCTGGCAATCCCAGAAGCCTTTACTACAAAAGGAGTTTCTTTCCGCAACCCAACAGAAAAGGGAGATACAGTTAGTGGTAAAACTCTAATCGAGGAGATCTTAAAAGAGCATATTGAAATATCCTCTGGTCACCTAAAGCTTAAGGATATTACAACTGCACAAAAAGACCTTAAGATGTTGATTGTTTGGATGAAAATACCTCATGCAGATCTTAGGGGTAAGGGATAATATTTACTTCCACTTGCTGTCATTCATAATTGCTGCCCAAAGTGGATTACACATTTCCTTACATTCTTAAAATGAAACTTACTGGTTACTATTTAATCTCTCTTAATAAATCATAGTCATCCTTTTGATGTACAAGCTGTACAATCATGGAGAAATGTCTGCAGGGGTTATTTGATGTGCAGAGTTGGTTACCCTGACATAGAATGGCTACAGGCTGCTATGTTTTTTCACTTCCCATATATTTTTTTAAATAGTTTATCTCTCTCCTCCCTTGTTGTCAAGCTGTCACTCAGCTGTCACTTTTTACTGCTGTCAGTGTGCCTGCCTTTATCACACCCCCAATTTGGTGCTGCTAATCTGCTGTCAGCTAAAACATCAGATAATCAAGACCTCTGAAAATTGCATTAACAATCAGTGGTGGGCTGAGCAATGGATGGAGATTTTGAGATATGAGTTCTAGTTCCTGCTTTGCCTGTATTTAGCTGTGTGATTGTAAGGAGACATATAGCTTCTCTGGGCCACACTGGTCCCTTCATCCATAAAATGAGGAACAATTTGTATGTATGTCCATGTGTGTATATGTTTTTGTGTGAGAGACAGACAGACACACAGAGATAAATAGATATCACAACTAGACCTATATTTCTCTGGCTACCAGGTTAAAAAAAGGAGAAATATACATGTAATGTTTTTGTGAGTTAAAAGAACTCAGGAGGTGGAGGGTACCACTGACTCTTAAATTGTTGAATTCAAGGACACTTTCAAACATCACCTCACTTAATCTCAATGCTCTGAATTTACTTCTAATCATCTCTTTACACTGTCTTCCTTTTGTTGCACAGAATAATCATCTCATTGTTGACTTTATGAATCTTTTCTTCTCATTTCAATCTTGGGCTTTTCCTCCAACAACTCCTTAAGCAGACAGAGTGAGTGCCAAAGGCAGCCCATGTTAAAAAGTAAGGATGATGAGGAGTAATTAGCCAAGGAGCCTGAGAAGGAGCTGCCCATGTGAAGCCACCTAAAGAATGTGCCATAGTGTGTCAGATGCTGCTGGAAAATTAAGAAGGATGGGAACTAAGGATTGACCAAAGGATTTACAGGTATGGAGCTCATTGATGACCCTGACAAAAAGTCAGTGTTAACAGCTCTGACAGAATAGAGTGTAAATGAAATTGGAAGCAATAAGTATAAACAACAATTTTGGTGAGTTTTGCTACCAAAAGAAGTAGAGAAATGAAGCATTAGCAAAAGGGAGAAATGGAATCACAAGAGATGCTTCTTTTTTTTTTTCTTTTTTTCCTTAAAGAGAGATTTTTTTTTTAAGATATGAGAAATAGTAGAGTTTTTTGTATACTAATAGGAACAAACCAGGAAAAAGAAAACAGTAATGATTCAAAAAAGAGAAAATTATTAATGAAGAACATAGAACGAAAAATTCATGAAACAATAGGCCATGAGTACGCTCGAAAGATGGGTTCTCTCAAAGAAGTGGAGATGCGTCCTTAGCTTGAATCAAGGGCAATTCATCCATAGCAACAGGTGTGAAGAGGGAGAATCTGCACCCAGAAGTACACAACTGGGCAGACCTGTGTCACTATACAGAAGTTTCTTTCTGACTGCTTCTATTGTCTCAAACATCAACTGAGAATGAACAGAGAAGACTTGGAGATTTCTAAAAGAAAAGGAGAGAGAAAGGAAAGGAAAGGAAAAAAAAAGAGAGAAGGAATCATTTACCACCTAAACATGTGGAAGTGTGGTATGAGTGCAGGTAGCCCAAAGGATCTGTGTGGAATTAGGAGTACAGATTCAGAGCACATTAAAAAGTACAGATAGATGTTTTTATGTTTGTGTGTTTCCAGTCATCTTTAGTTCGATGAGTGCAGGTAGAAAGTAAGTGAAGAAATGGATTTAATCAGACCTGGGGAGAGAAGTGAAGCAAGGATGTAAAAGATTTGAGATCATATGCAAGACAATAAATATGATAAAGGAATTTGGAAGTTAAGCTGGATAAATAAGGAAGAAATAAGAACAAAATGAAAGTAAAAAGTTCATTTAATCGATGGATGGTACATTCTTGTAAGGTCAAAGAATATTTCAGTTGAGGTGACAAGAAAACAAATAAACCAACCTTTCTATTTGTATTAGACTGACCTTTTGGCAGAGTAGTACTCTATTTTCTTGTGTGCATTACAGAAGTCTGGAGGTTGAATGGGAATAACTCACTAAATGCAGAAGACAACAGATGTGCCAAATTACACATTAGTGGGGGTAAGGAAGTTAATAAAACAAAATAATCTTTTACTGGGGGTCTGTTTCATACCAGGCACTATCCTAGACATTTGGCAAACATCATTTCATTTATTCTCTAAAGCATCCCTATGAAGTGACAAGGTAAACGTAATTATGACTATTAAAGAACCTAGGTTCTGGGTTACTCTGAGTCTGGCAAAAATCACAGAGTTAGAAAGTGGGAGTTAAGACTGAAATAGATGTACATGTGACAACAGTATTTAACAGCTTTCCAATCCCCAAATGTTTAATATGGATAATGGAATGCTGTTGAGAGAATAATCTCTCTTGTTATCATTTTTCTAGACTTTAGAAGTAAGGCAGGAGATGGGTTAATAGAGCAATAGATAACAGAAGGTATCACAAGCCCAATAATACTGAGTGCCTCAGTGACTGACATGCTCTGAGTTTCAACACACATCAACTGATTCAATCCTCACTATTTTTGCTGGGAAAGTAGCTCTTTCCTCTTCTTTGATTAATATCTATTATATTACATATAGGATGTTATATTAATAATCTAACTCCATCTTATGCTTTATTTTTTAATATTTTAACTGTAGTTGGACACAATACCTTTATGTTATTTTTATGTGGTGCTGAGAATCAAACCCAGAACCCCACTTGTGCTAGGTGAGAGCTCTACCACTAAGCCCCCTGCTTTATTTTTATTTAAATCCATTTTACCGTGACCATACAGAGAGAGAGAGAGAGAGAGAGAAGCATTCAGAAGTCTTTTTTTTTTAATCACCTTGGTTATTTTGCCTTTGGAATTGCTAAATATTTTTCAACATCTCAACAAAATAATAAGCTTTTAAAACTGCAGGCATTAGAATGATTGTCATTCATGCAAATAATCACTTACTTACACTATATGAGTTTGGGTTGTATAAAGCAAATTACCATTTGAAAATAATTCAAATAACACTCTGGGCTAAGACCTTGCTTATGAATGTTATCTTGGCCACAATATTTCTTAACCTTCTTCTATTTAGCTAGATTCCTTTATGGTAATATGGTTCAAATTAATAAACTATTCAATTGCCATAGGTGTATTAAACATATTATGTTATAGAAACATATCAGATGTAAATGAATTTTAAAACACATTATTTACTAGGAAACCTATAGCAGTAACAAGATGAGCTATAACTACCTACTCACTTACAGATGTACAATGCTATCTCTGAACAAATTAAAAACTTATTTCTAAAAACAAACCCAATATTTTAAAAATTCAGGTTCAAAATTGTGTTCCAGTGAATAATAAGTGTAAAGTATAACAATAAGAGTTTTCAAAAATTGAAATTTTCCCATCACACCTAAGAAACTATGTCTACAGAAATATATACACACACTTATACAGTTAGCCCTCTGTATCCATGGGTTCCCCATTCAGGGATTCAACCAACTGCAGATCCAAATTATTTGGGAAGAAAGCAATATGTCTGTACTGAGCATACACAGACATTTTTCTAGCTGTAATTGTTTGACTAATGTCATATAATCATTATCTGCCCAGCCCTTATATTGTATTAAGTATCACAAGGAATTTAGAGATGGTTTAAAGTATATGGGGAGATGTATATATGTTAATATAAATACTATGCCACTTTACATAAGAACTTGAGTATCTGCAGATTTTGATATCCCTGGCATTTAGCTCTTGGAACAAATCCCTCACACATATGAAGATATGACTATACACATACACACATATGAAAATTCACATGCCTACACACACACACACACACACCTGAAAACTGATTGTCATTATGGTTGCATTTAGCTTTATAGTTTTCAAAAAGGCAAATAAATCATGAAATGTTATTAATAAATGACCTATAATGACAGGAAGCTTTAACAGAAATTAGAATCAAAAGTTATGGAAGCTAAACTTAATCCAGTCTGTGACAATGACAGGGTGATTGCAAGACAGTCTCTACTTCTCTGGACTTCTGTTTTCTACTATGCACAAAGTAAGGATTGGGCAAGGTGGTCTAACTTGAATTTTATGACTCATTAACTTGATTTGGTATGGGGAGATTTTTTTGTAGATGAAATACTAACTAGTAAGACACTCACATAAATCATCATTAGGGGTGCAGATGAGGACTACTGACCCTACAGCAAAATCTGGGTGAACTCAGTAAATCTAGAACACAGAGACTAATGCTGACCTTCTGCACAGCACCTAAGGACATTAAATCATCTCTGGCCTTCATTGCAAAGATGGGGTAGAAACAGCTGTCCCCAAACTTCTTCTAAGAATGCAGTTACAAAACAGCAGCATACCCAGCTAGTGTGAGTCCCACTGAAGAAAAAAAAAAACTTTGTATTCACATAGGACAAATATTCCTGATAGTAGTAAAAATAGTTTTGCTAAGTTTTAATCGAAAGTGAAAAGGGATTCCAGAATGTTCCCTTAGAGCCACATCATCCATTGCTAATTCAGGGTGGGCCCAGTAACAAGGGTAATAAAAAATGTCCTTAGCAAATGAGAAAGAGAAATGGCAATTAAGTATATTGGCAACCCAATATGGAAGGCTTAACTCATTATAAAGATAATATAAATAATAAAAATGAAGAAAGAAAAAGATTAGAGGAAAATAGCAGTGAAACTGAAACGTCATCCAGAAAATGAGGTTTTAACATTACTTTTTTAAAGAGTTATTATTATGCATTTAAACCAGTGGCTCTAAGGCTGGATGTAAAAGTTGACAAATATGCTTGACAATGACTTTTTTAATAAATAACAAACAAAGAAAATTGACAGTAAGTTTTAAAAGCCAAAGCAACCTACTTTGGGAAATAAATAACAGTAAAAAAAGGAAGAATTCAACGTCTGAACTAACCAGCCAGTGATCCAATGGACATACACGTATTGAAAATCTTAATAAAGTACAGTACGGTGAGAAAGAACTCATCTCTCTATTAACCATGCTTATGCCAATATGTTTAAATTGGCAGGAAAAAACCACTGATTTCTATACATTTGAGAAGTAATTTATGATACAATATTGAGAACAGAGTCAAACACACTGACCTGCTCACATCAGGAAATCTGATGGGAAAGTAAATAACTTGGCACTTGGGTCTGATGATGCTTTCCAGATCCTTGGGTCTGTGATCAGGAATCAGCTTCATAAATTTTCCAATGGAAGTGAGAAATGACTCCATATTAAAAACTGAGTTGAATACCACCACATCAGCCACCAAGCTTTAAAGGAAAAAATAAATAAATGCAAATGATAAACTCAGATTCATTCAGAGAAATTTTTATAAGCCTAAAACCTCTGTGTATTAATTATAGTTTACATTGTACTTCAGGATTCCAAAGAGCACTTCACTTCCCATCAGTATCTCTCAAAATGTCTCTATTAATAGATAAGTGAGTTTCATTAGTGTTGTATCATGGGAAGTTGGATTGGTGGCAACAGGGAGGAAAGACAACAGGCAAATTTAATGATTCAGTGGGATCACATGGGACTTCAAACCAAAACATGCTTCCCCATAATGCCAGGAACTTTCCACATTACCAACAATATTTAATTTAGAAAAAAAAATTTTAATTGTAGCCCATCTGCCAAGACTGAGTTTCTCTGTCAGTGATATACTTTGTTTTATACTGTAATATTAAGGAGGGAATGTTTGCTGGACTTCTTGCCACCTTCATTCAAGCTAGGCCGTGGTATTTTCAAAACATTTTGGTCAAAGTCTGTAAGTGTATTCTCTGCTTTAGATTTTGCTTCAATAAGCTGTGTTATGTTTTTCTGGCACATGCCTGTAATCCCAGTGGCTCTGGAGGCTGTAGCAGGAGTACCATGAGTTCAAAGCCAGCCTCCAGCCAAAGCGAGGCACTAAGCAACTCAGTAAGACCCTATCTCTAAAGAAAGTACAAAACAGGGCTGGGGATGGACTCAGTGGTTTGAGTGCCCCTGAGTTCAATCCTCAATAGCAAAAAAAAAAAAAAAAAGAAAAACTGTTATGTTTTTTAAAGTTCTGAAATTACATGGGAAGAGCAATAGTATCTCTACAAATCAACTTATTTCTCTATATTATATTTGGGGTCATCAGAGAAGTAGACAAATTAGGAGAAATGGATCTAGAAATCCATATCATTTGTCCTACTCATTATATATACAATGAACACAATACCACAACATTTAGAATTAAACAAAACAAATATACTACTGATTATTGCTTTTGACAAATAACACTGTGCTCCTCAATATTTTACAAAAATAACATTAAAATATTTTTATAAGAAAATGTGAGGGGGAGGTAGGAGGAGAAGGAAAGAGGAAGTACTTGGGACTGAAATGTAGCAAATTATATTCCATGCATGTACGATTTTTTTAAAAGAATAAACCCCATTATTATGTATAACTATAATGTACTAATAAAAAATATTAAAAAGGAAAAGCTAAAAAAACTGAAGAGGAAAACATGAAAGCAAACTTTATGTGATATAAACATGTCAGCAGTTTTCAGATTGCTTGTAATATTTTCTTGGACACAAGTGAACACAATTGAGAATCATGGATGAGCTGGATAGAACCTGAATGTATAGTATGATCTTTTTATGAATCAAATTGATTTAATAAATCACTGTTTGGATTTTTGAAAATGACTTCTTATCATTTAACCAATGATTCAGTGTCACTGGATCTCAATGAAATGTGTACAAACACTTCCAAAAAAGGATACAGATAAACAGATACAGCAATTTTATTTCACCCTGAAAATGACAGATCAATAACACTGAAAGCATTAAAGTCCATAGGACTGTAAAACACAATAAAATAAGTAGTGCTTATAGATAGGACAGGAATGCCTTACCAAATCCTCAATTTCATTTATACCATACTTCCTGGGACAGCCAGATTTACTATTATTAATACACAGTAGAATGAAAAAAATCAATGAGCAAAATCTTATCTTTACAAAAATCATACATGCATGGAATATAATTTGCTACAACTTTCCTCCAAAATTCCTTTTGCATACAAGTTTTTTGGTTTTTGTTTGTTTTAAAGTTCTTACCCGGTGCAAATCTGGGGGAACAGTAATGTCTGCAACATGGATAAAACAAAGGAAAGCATAGAAGTGCTGACATGACACTAAGCAATAAGGAAACCAATATAATAATATCCCAAAAGTTGAAGGATGTTTTACAGCTAGCCTGTTTTCACCATATGTCACATATTGTAATAGCGACCCACAGGTCATAATATACAGTTACGACATGTGTTCATAAGTCAGAGGGTTAGTGAAACCTCTGTTTAAGGTGAGTGCTTATGTCAGTCATCTTTAAAATCCTTAACTGCCACACAGTCAAGGAAGAAATCTGACAGTGCCAACAAAAGCAGAAGTCAGCAAGAAAACTAAAGAAACATTTGAGAAAGCAGGAGTCATACTTTTTGAAGAGAATCAGAACAAGACTGTTCTTTGACACTCTTATTTTTCCTCTGGACAACTGTGAGCCATTTTTTTCCCATTAAGAAGCCAAATGATGATGAAGTTCACTTCTTTCTTACCAAGCTTGTCTATCAGTTTACCCTCTTAAGAAGAGAAATGCTGAAAAAATGGGTGCAAGCTTTTACAGACTCATTCCCTGTGAGTAAAACCAATTTCTTATAAAGGAAGGGAGGGGAGTGAGGTAAAATTTGTTTTAGATATCTGTTCTCAAAGGGCAGATAGCTAAAACCCAACCACTTACATTCTTAAAAATCTAGTCTGTGCTAAGTGAAAGACACAAAACTCTTTACAGAAATATTATTTTTGGTGCATTTGCTTCCTGATATGAATGGGTATAACTTCCATTAACTTTAAAGCCACCCATAAAAGGAAAAATAGACTTAATTTTTTTTTCCCAGTGTTTTCTCAGGGGTAATAAACACACACTATCTGAAGAAAAGAATGATGCTAATTCAAGAAATCATAGGAATATTACAAATGTTTTCCATATTGATAAAGCACAAAATGATTTTATTTTCATTTTTCAAACATATTTTCCTTTGTTTCAATATAAAATAAAGTATTTTAATTTTATTATGAAATTTTAAAACAGTTGCTTTTTTATGAGACATTTGACGTGAAGCAGTTCCACTCTATTTTGATAGCACTGCTACTTCACAATTGAAGCAGCCTGTAAAAATGATTGCAGGAAAACATTTACAAAATGCTCAAAACACAGAATTATTACCATATAGTTGTTTTCTATGTCAACTACACAATGGAACAGACTTGCAAGAGTTGAAGGTCTGCTGAAACACATCATCAATCCAAAATGCTAATAATTGTTAAAAAAAAAAAAAAAAAGGGTGAGCAAAATGTATCCAATTCCTGCCACCAAGTCCATTTGATGCATGTGGTTACTTGAATAAGATACAACAGCAGCCTCATTTTCTGGAGTTGTTATTAACTTATTTCATTAACTAACCATCAGCAGATATACTTTGTTGAAGTAACAATAGAAAACGACCCTCACCTTTGAAATGTCATGGTATTTTAAGACTGTGTCATTTCAGAAGACTCAATGTGGGGGGAAAACACACACAGAGAAAGATTCATTTTCCATAGTTTTCTGCCTTAAAACAACCAAAAATATAGGGAAGGCAACATTTCTCAATCTATTACATTTTAATTTTTTTATTTCTCTGTAAATTCCTTTTTGATTGTTGTTGAATATAGTGAAATTAGTGGGTAAATGTGAGTTCACAAACTGACCTTTCTAAGAGTATGTTTTAAACAATAAATCATGGGATCAAGTGGTGAAGGTCTCTGTCAATCTTTTGATTCTATTTTAAATGTTGTGAAAAATACAGTTAGATAATTAGTTCAACATATAATTAGATCATTACATTTATGTATTTTATAAAAGGAGTAGCTGTGATCTTATATATACTAGAGAAGTACAAGCAGTTGGTACCATTAAAGTAATATTCAAACATTTACACCTCCCTAAAGGTGTTTATAAGTATACAGTAGGTCTCCATATTTAAAAGCTAACCATCTATAAAGAAAAATATGGCAAAGGGGTAAATATGATGCAACCTATACCCACCATGAAATAATTTGGTTGTAACCATATTGAAAATCCCTCTCTTGACATTTCTTGACAGGATATACCAATTGGTTCTCATGGAAGTACAGAATCTTTTTCAATTTCCCAAGGTCAGGCCGAAGGGCAGTCAGTTCCGTCAGGTTAAGTACTGAGCTTGCAAAGAGGATCCTAGGAAACAAAGAAATTAGGGTTTACTGTCCCAAGCATGCTTGAAGAGGTCATCTTTTGCCCTTTTCTCCTCTTTCCACTTCCCATCCCAAGCAAAACATATCCCCTCTAGGGACACATCAATAGTTGAGCCCTAATACCATGTAGCAGCATTCTAAGTTTGATCTCTTAAAAAGCAGCTGCTAAGAACTATAAAAGCCCTGAATCTCATTGGTCTACTCAGCTCAGTTACTGAGACATGCAAAAAAAAAAGAAGAAAAAAAAAAAACCTGGATGGATTTTATTGAAAAAGGCAAGAAAAGCTCTATCTGAAGGACAAATGGAACAAAGATAAGGCTGACTGGGGAATACTTTGCTTGCCAGTTTCATTACACTTTACTTCTTTATGCAACCAACTACTGAAATTCAATATATAAGTAGGAATGGCACATGTTCATGTTTTGACATAAACCCTTTTGATTTATGCAGTAGACTTATCTAGTATGGTCTTTTTCTCTTGGCATTTTTTCTTGCCCTCCTTTTAGAGTATCCCATAATTCTTATATTTATTTTTTTTCCTTCTCCATTACTAGACTGCTAATGGCACCAGATATACAATCTAAAAATCCCTTATATAAAGCACAGATAAGAGGTGAAGGAAGGTTGATTCTTTGTCTTTGGATAAAATGAAACTGAAAGCATACCTCTATGCATGTTTTTAAATAAAAACAAGAATGTATTCATTCTCTCATTTCACAAGCATTTACTTAAATGTCTAGTAGGTGACATGGTCAAAACAGGAAGAACAGAAAAGATGGGGGGGGGGACAGCTTAGCAGGATGAATACTGACATACACAAAGTATCAGAGGAACAAACAGAAAGGAGTACTAATCATCTGGGACAAGCTAGGAATGCTTCCCTAATGCAATGCCTACCACAAATGGACACAAACAAGGAAAAGAAAACCATCCCTGAGCAGCTGAGAACATTCAGATGGCACAATTTTAACAGAATGCCACCTTTAGAATATAATATAACATATTTGACCCGTAGAGCTTGAATTCCCATTCCAAAAAAGTTATGGTCAGGAAGGTTAAGGGTTTTTTTTTTTTTCCCCCCCTAGGATCACCCTGATAGGAAGTGGCAAAGCAGAGACTGCTGGTCTTCTAAGCCTGAAGTGCTTTTTATTACACACTGCTCTGAATTGGTTGTGGACCACTTACATTGCAAATGCTTTTTTCTGTACTTAATAAATACAAAATATCATCCTTGTTATTACCATGATTACAACTACTATAAATCCTCCCTTGCTGACAAGCCAAATGGCTAACTTCAGGTGTTTATATGATCTGCAGCACTAGCCTTTCACACAAGAAGAATGATGACATAATGAGTGCATGTATCATAAATAGGAATTCAAGTGCCTTCTTCATGGCACACAAGAAGCACATAAGACCAAAAGCTAACAATCCCTCTTTAAACCACATTGCTCCAATAATGTTAGGGTTTATTTCTTTAAAGTTAAACAAAAATAAAGTTATTACCAAGGAGGTGCATTTAGTTTTTAAACTGTTCATCTATATACAACTAAAGCAAGAAGTAAAATCATGGTCACAAAATGCCCTATTTTGTTCAAAGATATCCCCATCACCACCATCAAAGTATAAGCCTTTCTAAAACTTACACTGAAAATTCTGAAATATGAAGATATTTAATTATTTACAACTCTGATCCTTAGTGAGGAAAACCACAAAACCCTAATTTCAATCAAACAATACTTTCCTTAAAGGGGAATGCATGGCATCTTGTGGGTCTAGTTATTGAGTCATCTTCCTTTACTCCTATTCTCCCTGCCCCTCCTCACTACCTACACCACTATAAGCAATGATTCACATTTTTAATCATTAAGTCCTGAGCAAGCTCAATGTTTTTCACACTCAAAGCAGAAAAATGAATTAAATACAGCCCCTATCTGACATGAATTACAAAGGAAAAAAAAAGGTACCTCTTATAATGAAGAAATTGGGTAGATACCAACTTAACCAAATAATCAAACAATATGATCAATAATTGGATAAAGTGGAATCATGTATTCCCAAATATGATGCACTGAGATAGATAAAAATCATCAATGTAATATTTCTGCTGCAAATGCCTGATCTGAATTTGGCAATGAGGAAATGTTCAAATAGCTTAAAGAATAATTGAGCTGGATAACCAAAAATATCAATGTCATAAAAGAAAAAAATCTAACTTAAAGGAAAATAAAGAGTCTCCAAAACACATTCCAGTGTTTGATCATTGAGCGGAATACTGGAATAGGATAAAAACAGAAATGAAAGCCATTATCAGAGCAACAAGGAAAATGTGAATATAGGCTGAAAGTAAGATTTTTATCAATCTCGAGTTTCTTAAATATAATACTTTTATTGCAGTCATCTTAGAATATTCATGTCAAATTATTTACATGTGAAGTGTCATGATGTCTGCAACTAGCTCTTAAAATACTTAGTAAAAATGCTACTACTGCTAATAAATATTCATGTGTATACAACTACAAAGAGAAATGCCAAATGTATTTTAGCAATTGACCGATCTGAATGAAATTCCGTATATGCAATCCATTGTCCTATTGCAAATTTTTGGTGAGTTAGACCTTTAGAAAACTATGGACTTGGTGGGAATGTGAACTGAACAGTACTTAAGTAGAAGAAAAAAAAATTCTACATTCCATAAAAAAATAAGCGCATCATACGTTTCTTGACATATCCAGTCATCAATTCGTAGGTCAAGATTTTCTTCAGAGTGGACTATCAGTAGCAAATGTTGAGCCAACGCAAGTCCTTCACTCCACTTTTTCTATATGCCCACTCTCCATGCTGATGCATAAAAAGAACGAAACCTTCCAAAGAAAACCTCCCAAATAAGGGAATGCACTACAGAAGAGAAATGATGACGATTTTCATAACATTAACCATTTGAGACTGCCCACTTAAACACTTCCTTCAGTTTAATCATTAAAAGAAAATCAACTGTAATTTTATGATACATCTTGAAACAGTACTCATTTATATCTCTATCATTACTGAAGTACTAATCTTGACTTTATTATTTGTAAAATGTTGCTTAAACTGGACCACAAGCAATTCCTTAAATCTCTAGTTTGACACCCCAAAGAAATGATGAAGGTGCCCACAAAAGAAATGCAAGCATAAGCAATTTTTACTTTTCCCGCTACCATCACTTTTTAAAAGTTGATAATTACACAATGAATGGCATCAGTCAATCAGCAGCTAATCCCTAGGCTACCAATGTTCACCCTGCCTCAGGTGTTATTTAAGCAATAAATCCTAACAAGGTGTGCTTTATCATCCCACAGTGTGTCTCTGGCAGGAAAGGGCACAAGGTGATAGCAAAAACCACTAGGAACAAGATAATTCCTGACAGCTGCTGCTTGAGCGCAAGTTAAATTGAACAGTTTATCTCAGCATGAAGATGTTATAAGGTTTTATGTTTAATATTTTTAAATTAACATAAAACCCTGAGAAAGCAGTTGGACAATCTTTCACAAACATGACATACTACAATCACTGTATAAGCTGGATTAGTACTTATTACCATGCTACTACAGAATTAAGCTGTTTTTAGACCACCAAAGAGCTTTAAATTGCAACTTTTGTCTCTGTAAAAGAAACCTATATTTAAAATGTCTGCTAAATTCAAATTAACGGCTACATCATTAGCTTACCATTTCACCCAAAGTACTAGTAAGTTGCTATTATAATCGTCTAATCAAAATGGCTCTATGCTGCAAGCGTATTAGCATCATTCCCCGTATTTGGGATAGTATCCATATACATGTTTTGATTGTTTCCAGCTCACATTGTATCTATAATTTGAGTCATATTTGCTTAAAGAATACAAAACAATTTAACACAATAAAATTTAAGATTAGGGATTGTACTCTTTTTTTTTTTTTTTTTTTTTTTTTTTTTTTTTTTTTTTTTTTTTTT
>NW_026000037.1:33433541-33438753 GCF_001458135.2 Marmota marmota marmota
CAAAAAAAAAAAAAAAAAAAAAAAAGCACTTAGATCATGTTTCATCCCTGCCCTCCATTCAATGTGGACAAAAGTACTTGAATATGAGTATAAATGTACTAGAGATTCACTACAGATATCCCCTTTTATCTGAATGTCCCATTGCCTACATCCAAGGATCACACATCTGAGAATCATGTGTCCTGGGTCATAATGGTAGAAAAGAGCCATTAATGACATGTGAGACATTTACACATGGTTCCCAGCATGGAGGAGGCTTCCCTTCTGAGTCAGTCCTGTCCTTCCTTCCTGGTCCTCTCCTTGTACAAAATGGTCTGGAATGCCAGGAAATATGCAGAATGCCATGAGAGAAGCAAGACAGGCACTCAGACTTGGCCTCCACATGAGACATACATTAAAAGATAAATTTCTAGTCATGTGAATGTTAAAGATTGGGAAAGGGGTAGTGTGTACATGTCTATTAATACTGGAAAGGCAAAGCAAATACCTGCAACCTATATATCCACATTCAGTTGAATTAAGCAACTATTTAACATAAATATATGCATAAATATATATGCATAGCACATATATGATTATATATGTACTATATATATATATACATATGTGTGTGTCTATTTGATAAGGGATAAAAACATAAACTAGACTTGACATCCAGCTCTTTGTCTTTGCAATCTGAAATATAAACAAATGGCTGAAATTATATGATAGCAAACCTTTCATATTCCAAATTCTTAAATACTTCCAATTGTGTTTAATTCCCAAATTTATATATGCTGATATTATTACCCATTGTTAGGGTGATGGCAGCTCATTGTAAATGAATTTTTTGATAAACTGCTTCTTTACTAAGTCCCTATATTTAAGTATACTCAGATGGGACATTCTAGTAACTTCTTTGTAATAATAACTCCTTGTCTTGAAAAACACTTTCAAAGAAATTTTAGTATTTTCCCACTCCATAGGAATCAGTAACAAGGCGAGATTCTCCCAAGAATATTCCAACAGTCCTTGAAAAACTAAGACTGTCACAAAACCTGAGCATCTGGCAACTCTGCCACCATGAAGTATCCATATGGAAGAGACCAAAATGTGTCAAAGTACCCAAAACGATTTTGGATAGTGTAGAAGATAGAATAAATAATTCAGTATTGTCAACACTTTCAACAGCAGGTACTGAGTATGCTACCTGCTTCTATAATGTGCCAGAATGTAACATAAGTGTGTGAGTCTCTGTGTGTACGTGTGTGAGAGAGAAAGGCAAAGAATATCAGTATACATGAGACTAAAAATTATTTTTGTAGAGAAATATTCCTTAGGTAGTTCTCTTTGCAGAGACAGCAGATCTCTGTAAGAACACGTTTACAGATATACAGAAGAAAAAATGAAGCCAATAAAAACTTATATTTAAGATAAATATAGCAGCACATATATTACCTCAGAGTCAATGAAAAAAAACTGCATTAACTTAACATTATGGTTGAAATTGTATGTGCAAAAAAGTCAAAAAATCCAAAATTATGGTTCCCTCAGCAACTATAACCATGTCCTCATGCATATGAGTATTTTGCATTATTGTAATGATGATACATTTCAGCCTTAATATCAGTTTATGCAATGTGACTGAATTAGGATTCTTCTGGGAACTATAACTTTAAATTTCTGGACTTTGGTGAATGTAAAATCTTAACTATAAAACTACATTAATATAGGGTGGGGCTTTGCATTTTATTTTCTGGCATTTAAGAAAAAAAGCCATAAAAAGTGAATGGTTGACAACATTAAAGTAGCAAAAGATTGGTTGATTTCTATTAATACAAAAAGGATTTGATAGTCTAATTCCTTAAAATATGGACATACTACAAAAAGAAATTTCCTTCTGAAGATGACTCAAAGAAAAGAATAGGAAAGATACCCTTTTAGGAATGAGTAAATCTACTTTTATAAAATTTTAGTTTCTGATTAGAAGGCAATTTCATTCAACTATATTTTAACATGGATAAAAATAAAAATGTCTGAAATATTCTCTCCACACATATTCCTACATTTTATCAAGGAAAAAAAAGTATTAAAATGGTTCCTTATATTTTCAATAAAGAGGAACTGGTTGGAAGCCACTATTCCTACTTGCACAAGTAACATGGAAGGACGAAAACTGTAAAATAAAGTTACATTACTGTCAAAAATCATTTTTTTTAACTCCAGGGATGAGGCTGATTCAAATATGATTCAGAAATGAAAAGAAACAGAAATGCAACGATCAACTGAATCTCAAGAAAGGGGCAACCATACTTCTGCAATAACTTGAAGTGTTATACAACATGGAGTAGTTCAAAGACTAAGAATGACGTGATCATGAATTCTCAAAAGAAGATTCACAACCACACTTGTTTGGGGGGAAATTACAAATGCTTTCATGAAGTGAAATTTTCAAAGGGCCTCACAAATCAGGAGTTCTTCAAAAAAGGAAAAATCTTAGATAGAAGAGTCTGTGGAAAGAT
Organism: Marmota marmota marmota; assembly: GCF_001458135.2. Classification (NCBI taxonomy): domain Eukaryota; kingdom Metazoa; phylum Chordata; class Mammalia; order Rodentia; family Sciuridae; genus Marmota; species Marmota marmota. Next base: position 33,436,043 of record NW_026000037.1, read on the forward strand.
CTAGAAGACCAAATCTCTAACGCCTCTTAGGAGAACGAGATTGGCTGAAAGGTAGAAGATTCATGGAGGAGTTATGTGAAAGGAGAAGTTGCAAATGCAGATTAAGTATAGACTTTAGAGGACCTTCAATGCAAGGCTGACAAATTCTGAATGCAACATGGAGGCAGGGCCAAGGGGTTACTGAAAGTTCAGGCTACATATATTTTGGGAGGAGAGAAACAAAAATCAAAAATATCAAAAAAATTAAAATCCATAACAGCAAGATATAAGATATTAAAGGACGCTGGAAGAATAGTTATGAGATTATCATAATAATCCCAACAAGCTAAAATGAAAGCCTGAAGAAATCTGATTAAAAAAAAAAAGAAAAGAAAAGGCACTTTCAAGATTCTGAAATGTGAAGATTAGAAAGATCATGCCATCAATAAAAAATATAAAAATCAAAGTTGTTGTCTCTTGTATGAAAAATGAATAATTAGCAAATCCTAAATTTAAAGTATCAGGAGCTATAGAAACAAGCATTCCTCCTTCTTCACTTCCCCAACCCTTTTTGTATTTTCTTTTTTTGTTTTCTTGTTTTTTTGTTTTTAGGAATTTGCAGGAAGACAGAGATTCACTGCGTTGCTAAGTGCCTCTCTAACTTGCTGAAACTGCCTTTGAACTCACAATCTACCCTGCCTCCGCCTCCCCAGTCATTGGGATTGCAGGCATGTGCCACTGCATCCCTCAACAAACATTCCTTATCAAATAAATACATAAATACATAAATAGCATTAGAAATATGGTCCAGAAGACACTGATTATAACAATGAAAACAGTACTATTTGTTATACTTAACTAAATTGCAGGCAGTTACTTTCACTATCTCTTTTCATCCTTCTAGGGTTGATACCCACGTTAGCTGTACAAATTAGAAAATCTAGGCTCAAAAAAGGATGACTTCTCAAAACTTACATGGGAACTAAATGGCAAAGTCAGATTGAAGACATGTATTTTGGCACCTTTGGTACAGAAATCATTCTGAAGTTAAGGAAAAGATGATCAAGAAAATAGTGAAAGAAAAGATATGTGAGATGGATGCAGAACCACAGCAAAAACCTAAGACTTACAGTAGCGACTGTTCAATAGCCCAACAGAAGACTAAAGAAGCTTGTCAAGTGTTAGAGTGAGGCACTCAACAGGTATTCAATATACTTCTGTCACATCAATAGCAAAAGAGGAGGTAGTACTAAATAGGATCACTCTATCTGTGATAAACAGATGAAATAATTTCTCAAACTTTTTTCCTTTAAAGAATCCAGTGTTCTCAAAAGAATTCTTACATAAAACTCTGATATGCAAAATACATAAAAATACCCTGAGTATAGCAGGAATTGATGGTCTGGAACTCTACCTAATTCAACCTCTTTTCCCTTCCTTTGACAACCTTTTCTTTATCAAAATTAGAGTGGTACCTGATAAAACTCCATGCAACCCAGAGAAGATGCTGGAAATCCTCTAAGTTAGTCATTAGTGTTACATAATTTTGGATTTCTTGAGTGGAAAGACAAGGTAAACTTTAGCTGAACACAAGCTAAAATCAAGTATCAATCTCTCTAGACTTGATTCTTACTGGTCTCTCCGTTGCCATATTTTTCTACTAGCTTTACTTTGTTCTTGGATTTCTCTAAGCCAACACCTTTCCTTGATTAAAATCTATATCATCAGATCACTTGCACAGGATCATTGTATGGAATGGAACAGCACATTTAATTGAGTCAATTGTCTGTGACTGTCTTGCTTCAGTACCCTGTTGCAAAACGTCCCCATTTGTTGCATCCTGTAAGTAACTGGCCATGCCATATTACTTTATATATAAGTCAGAAAAACAATCATGTAACGCAAGGAGGTTAAAATTCACTAAGTGAATGCCCAAATTTGATATCAGATCAAAGTAGTTTTTGTGTTCTAATAATTTTATAGATCTGGCCAATATTTACATATATGGGTAGAGAGGAAAGGAACTGAACATCTTGGGGTTTAAAAGATGAATGGTCAATCCTGTTTTAATAACAAACTTGGCAATATTGTTCCATTTTTTATATAAATTGTAAATGAAAAATCCAGTCCAACTGGATAGTAAAAACAGTAATCATTAAAAAAACAGCTCAACTAAGTAATAAAAACAGTAACCATTATAAGATTTTATTATGGCAATACCTTTGCACAGATATGAAGCAATATATAAAGAAAATCAAAGGCTGATTCTTGGATGGAAATTCATCAGTAAGTAGAATAAATGAGAAAACTCAAAGGCAGTTCACCATAGAATATTTATGCAACTCCAATTTTAATTCAGTGGGTATTGATGGACTCTTCCATTTCATATGCTACAGTTGTGTTAAACCTAGATAAGACATGCACTACATCTAGAGACTTCACAGCACAAGAAGCCTGGACGTAAAACAAAGAGTTACTCCTTTACTTCAAGTGATAAATAGTTCATTTGTAAAAAAGGATCTGAAAATATCTAACAAAACTGAGTGAATTAGATAGAATGTAGCTACATGTAAGGTCGGGCTGGTGACACACATCTATAATCCCAGCTACTCAGGAAGCTGAGGCAAGAAGATCTCAAGTTCAATGCCAGCCTCAACAACTTAGTGAAACCCTGTCCAAAATAAAAGATTAAAAAAAAGCTGGGGGCGGGGGCGCGGGGGTGCAGTACAGTG
>NW_026000037.1:33441225-33455504 GCF_001458135.2 Marmota marmota marmota
GCAGTACAGTGAACTGTAAAGCACCCCCGAGTTCAATCCCTAGTACCAAAAAAAAAATTTTTAATAAAATAAAGTAAATGAAAATAGCTAAACACAGTAGAATCTTTATTTTAACTCTTAATTTTACACAGTAATTTGCTTCAGGAGAAACCATGCTCACATTTTTCTGGGTAGACACAGGCCTCTGCAAAAGAGGCAAACAAGGAAAGAGAAGAGAGATAAGCAGACATCTCATCCCAGGGCAGAATACACTCAAGGAAACAAAAGCAGACAGAGCAACTGCCATCAGAGAAATAGTAGGTCAATAAAAGAACTAGGTCCAAAGAGTCTAACTTGGTCAAGACACTAGTTGAAGTAAGTGAAGAAATCAAAAGAACAAAACAATTTCAAGGAGAAATCTCATCCAAAATTCAGGGGGTGACTCCAGAAAATCTTAAGACAGATGTCAAACACTAACCTTGACTGGCAATATGCAGAGAGTAGAACCAACAGGAAGTACGAAAAGGTACCAAAGGCACAGGAGGGTCCTCCCAAGATGAAACAGAATAGCTAGAGGAAAAGAAAAATAAAAGACGACGACGACGACAAAACATGGCCAAGCCAGCTTAAACCACCAATTGAAAATTTAGGAGAGATAAAGGAAAACACAGCAAAATGAGGCAACTGAGCTGATCCCCACAATTGGCAACCTGAAGGACTTAAGGGGTGAATGGTGAGTTGAAAGAAAGCAAGAATCCAAGCTGTGCAAATGAATCCAAAGGTCTCATAAAGGAAACTCCAAGTCACATCAATTAGTAGGTTTGGATCAAAGCTAAAGATACATCTTGCTGACTCAGGTGAGAATGGTTCAGGTATTGTACAACCCTGAACCTGCAGGTAGGGGGCACAAGTGGCCCTGACCATGCTCAGCTGAGGAAAGCTCAGGGCACAGAAACAAATGTGGGTGAGGTGAGGGGAAAGAAGTAAATAGAATAACAAAAAAAATGTTCTGAATTATAAAATGTGTACTTGGTATAGACTACAAAGCAAACTCAGAATATGAAAATCCAAAAGACAAATTAATATTCTATTTATTTTTACAAAAAGAAGCTCCTCAATAATATTAAAAGTAAATTTGAAAACTTCTTAAAGCACAAAATTATAAATATACTATTAATACAATAATGTAAAACTAAACGCATAGCAAAAGACTATAAGTAAAACTATAGGTTATAACAGCTGCTGGGTTTATGGATTTTCATACTTTATTTCTAAATGTTCTATCATGTAATTATATATTACTTTTATAATTAAAAAATAAAAAGTATTAACAGTAAAACTTTTAATAGCAAGCATGCTTATTTCCTTTTGAATTATTTGAATTAAAATAATTCCTACTTCCAATATGTTTCTTAGGTAAAGAGCCATGTATATGCTGTTACACATTGAAGTTCTTATAAAAAATCCCAGTAAGCAATCCCTGCATCTAATTTGTCCATCACTATAAAATACAAATAGAGAGAGAGAGAATTTTAATTTTTTAATTCCTTTAGTTTTGAAATAGGTGGAAATATGTGCTACTATCCCCTTCCTGCAGCAGGAGGTAAAAATTCAACCAAAAGAATCATTGTGTGGGGTGTGGTAGAAAACATCTGTAATCATAGTAACTTGGGAGAGAGCAACTCAGCAAAGCCCTGTCTCAAAATAAAAAATAAAAAGGGCTGAAGATGTTAGAGCACCATAGGTTCAACCCACAGTACTGCAAAAGGGCAGGGGGTTGGAGAGTGGGGGAATATTTGAATATATATGGTGATTTATGGTGTGTACCAAAACACATTATTTGGGGAACAATGCCAAAGATTACATGTTTTTTACAGAGCAACAATCATGTCACTAAAAGTTCATAATGTGGAGATACAATGTTTAACAACTGTTTTTAATAATACTTTAATAGGATTGAAATTGAGATTATAGAGTCTTAAGGAAGACCACCTGGGTGTACCATGGAACCTGAGGACAGAATAACTGGGTCTACCATGGACTCTCAAGGGAAACCACCCATCTACTATGGAGTATTAAGGTACACTACCTGTGTCTGCCATGGACCATGAAGACAGACTACTCAAGCACACCATGGACAATGATGGCCCACCACCCAAGTCCATCTAGACTATGAGGGCCCACTTCTTGCCTATCCTGGACTACAAAGGCCTACTTCCTGGGTTTATTATGGACTGTGAAAGCACACTGCTGAGTCTATCATGGACTGTGAAAAGGTCCACATCCCAGGTCTATCATGGATTGTGAAGGCACCATGTAAATCTACCATGAACTCTGAAGATGCTGACCAAAACTATCATGGACTATAAAGACACACTATCCAAGTCTATTGCAGACTGTGAAGGCCAACTGCCTGAGTCTATCAAGGGCCCCGAGGGAACAAACTCAGTTCTACTATGGGATGCTTACAGGAGAGCGCCTAGGGTCTACCACAGACTCTGAAGATGGAAATACTATTTCACCAACTACTAATTATATAATTTGGGGCAAGTTCCTTGCCTATTCTCTACCTTCACTTCTTCATATGATAAATGGAGCTAATAACAGTAGTCCCAGAGGGTGGTATGAGGATATGTAATGCTTAAACCAGTGCTTGGCATATTGTAAGCATTATATAGCATTTTGAGACTACTCACCATCATTAATCAGTTTTGTTTTTGTAAAGAAATTCCAATTAAATGGTAAACCAAAGTTCAAAATACTGCAGTATCTCTGAGCTTCATCATTCTATAGTTTTTCTTCTATTATTTTTTGTTTTATAAAATGTCACCAAAATTCATAGAAAACTCTTCTACACATGCACAGCATTTGACTAAATTACTCCTGATCTTTAGGAGATAACCATTTTCTAGAACTACTGCAGTTTAAATACGTCCTACACCTTTGAATTTATGGAAACAACATTTTGTCTGTCTTCTTTCCAAACATGGTATGTGATGATTCAATTTGGTTGACATTTGGATTGACAGCAATTGAAAGCTCATCTGGGAATGATCTTTCTCCCTTGGTCAATCGTGTTTGAGTAAGGAGTGAAAAAAGTGAAATTATATATATTGCCAAAATAATTATATGGACCGCCTGTGAATCCTCTTGCCTGGAATACAGTGTTCTGTATATACAAGCCATCCAATTCTAAGAACTTCAAGAAAACAGTCTATCAATTCAGTTCAAATCATATTTTCATACACTATTTTGGTGCTAAATACATGATGTTTTTAAAAGATTCTGTTTGGTTCATACTTCACTTTTTAAAAAAATGTTCAACCTTAAGCAAAAGTAGAGTTCATTTCTAATTTTACTTCTTAAGTTGAGTTTGTTTAGTATATAGCATAACCATAATTTCTGTACTAAGGTTTCAGGGCCACTTACACACCCCTCCCTGGCTCCTAGATCAGAATTTTGAACTTAGATTCCACCAACCTTCAGAAACTCAAGTGTCTGTGGAATCTCTTCACTCGTCTACAATGCAACTATTATCCTATTGAAGAAATGTGCTCTTCTGCTGTATTTATTGCTGCAGTTGAAGGCACAACTATTCACCAAATCAGAAACCTGACTCATCTCCTCCTTTTATCCATTCTTCCTAATGTCCATAAACAACCTATTAATGAAGACTATTTTATAGTCTGAATATTTCTTAAAACTGTCCTTTCAATATCATCCTTACTCATAAACTTACATAGTGATGCCTGGACTACTGCAAAAGCCAACCCTAAGCAATCTTACTCTCAAGGCTGTCTTCCAACAAGTTCACTCTGAACCTAGGTGTGAGAGTCATGTTTCTAGACAGCAAATCTGGCCAGGTTCTCCCCTGAATGCAAGTCCTTTAAGTTATTATGTAAACTGTCAATGTGCACTGGTCACCTTGCTCGGTAAGCTCATTTCCTGACCCATCTATCACCCTTAGAGATTCAAGCATAATGAAAGCACTGTGGTTCCCTGTACACACTAGGGTGCTTTCTACCTCCATGCCATTGCTATCTAATTTACATAGTATGCCACTGTCTTATGTCTCATGCTCTCCTTCTCAAAAAAACACACCAACTTCTTTAAGTCATTTAATAATAATCAATTACTCAATAATCAATCATAAATCCATTTAATAATCAATAATTTCCATGAAGGCTTTCCAGAGTCTTCTATTAACACATCAGTTGGATTATGTACTCCACTAGAATGGCACTCTCTCTTTGTATTTACTCAGCTAGAATATGAACTTTTTGCTACCAGTTTTCAACTAATCAATGAAGATCTTAATGCACAACTTTTCACTCACCTTTGTATCCAGTTTCTAGCTCTTAAAATTATGTCAAGGAAATGAATGCATGTGACTGTGTGTGTGTGTGTGTGTGTGTGTGTGTGTGTGTGTAATGTGTGAGTCCTAAGCTTTGGTCATCACACAGTCATATATCAAATGTTGATATAAATAAGATAAATAGAAATCAATACAATAAATATACTGCAGTTTTGTGACAGTATTTCCTTAACAAACAGAACAGGAAACCTATGAATTTGCATTTCCTATATGATTTATATTCATGTTAAAGTCAAACTGCTAATTTTAGTCTTCTATTTCAACAATGATTCTAACAGTCCTCAGGCTCCACAAGTAGTTTTTTAGCTTTTGCAATCATAACCAAATTCTCCACCCTTTTCTTCACCCTATACCTTACACTACAGCCAAAGCAGACTCTTCACCACTACAAAAAGCACATATTTGTGCCTCTACCTTTGCATAAACAACATTCCATTCTAGTCTCCTAGAAAACATATGATCCCCAAAAGCTTCAAGTGGTGCTCCACCCTAGGGACCATGAATCATTTTGTCAAGTTTTTACTTTCAAAATGTTTGCCCACTTCTCTGGCATATCATTGCCTTTGCAATGAATTTGGCCTCCCCGTCTATACAATAAGCTCTCACTCTTTCCATGCAAAATGCCTGTGACATAGATGTTCAATAAGTATTAATCTAGTATACTGTCCATCAATTCATTCCTATTCCCACACATTGAAATCATGAAAAACATTTGTCTTTAGCCACACAATCTCCTCTTTAAATAATTATCCCAATGAAAACCCACTCAGTCATCCTTATGGTTTCATGGCTTGTCTTCTAGTGTAGATCTGCAACTTTCCTAGTCATCTGAACTCTAGTTCTTTATTTCCATTGGTCCATCAGAAATACCTATTTGGATATAATGTTTCTCCTTTAAATCTGGTGTACAAACATGAAACTAAGTCATTACTTTCTTGCCCTAAAATTCCTTGTCCTTCTCAACTTCACCCTGTCTGCTAAGAGCATGCTTGATCCCTGAGGCTGCTCTGAAGGCATATTTTATAATCCCAAAATGATTAACTCCTGTTACAAGGTATCACTTCCTATGCTCATTTTTATTATAAATAAAACTGCTAACTTTTGCCTATTCTCCCACATTCCAACACTGGGTTTTTATCATCTGAGGCCACAAAGATGGAGTATTTTCTTAAATTATTTCCCTTTCTTCCAACTCTTTTCTAAAATCATGTTAATATTAACAATCACACTATGCCTAACTCAATTTGCAAAACTCTTTGGAAAACTACCTGGCTTAAAACAAAATAGGAACAGAAAATCAATTTAGGTTATTTTGAATCAAAACATTAGGTAATTATAAACCTCAATATCTTCCAAATGAAGACTTGCTTAATGGGTAGAACTCTGGGTTTCTTAGATTTCAGTCTACTTACTTCGTCACTTAAACTGATGAAGTTACTGTCTCTAAAGAGTCTTGCACCTGACAACAGATCCTTCTGCAGTTCACATCAGCCAGATTCTTTACTTTGATAACATAACACCAACGTGGCAACTACAGAATTGGGAGTTGTAGCACATGGGTGTCCTTTCAGTCAACACAGAATGCTAACTCAGACAAATGCTTATGACCTGAAGTTTATTTGCTCTGATACATACTAATATATTTATTGATGAAATGATATGATATATAAAATTTGCTTCAAAATAATCTAGTAGGAAATAGGGGAGGGGCATAGAGAGGGAATGGGATACAGATGAAACAAGATTGGTCATAAGTTGATGATTGTTGAAACAGAGTGATAGGTACATAAAGATTTATGAAATTTCTATGCCTACATTTATATTTAAAATTTTCACAGCGAATATTAAAGTAAATTTGAAATCAAACATTGTAAAATGTTATCAGTATTTACTGTGAATAATGGCACCATGGCTGATGGTTTTCTTCTGTATGTCTGAATATTCTTTTACATTTTCTAAAATGAGCAAAAATTATTTTGTGGAAGTTATAAAATGTTAGATATTTTTAAAAACCTATCTGCTCCACATATCTTGAGTCTTCCAACTCAATGAATTTTGGGGGGAAGGGGAGTACCTGGGATTAAACTCAGGGGCACTCAACCACTAAGCCACATCCCCAGCCCTACTTTGTATTTTATTTAGAGACAGGGTCTCACTGAGTTGCTTAGGGCCTCGCTAAGTTGTTGAGGCTGCCTTTAAACTCTCCATCCTCCTGTCTTAGCCTCCCAAGCTTCTGGGAATACAGGCATGCACCACTGCATGCAGTGTCAATGAATATTTTAAATGAATATGTTAGTTACTCATTTCTTAAAATCACTGGAACTTTATCATTTACTAGGTGAAAGGCCCACAAAGATATGTAAGTACACTATTTTACTCTAGTCCTCATTAGAACTATTTTCATGAGAAATATTATTAGTCTATTCTCACTTTTTCCTGAGGGATGATTCATGAAACACAATGTAAAACTTATCTTTATTAAAAGAAATCTGAAGTATCAATATTCTCTGTCATGTGAAAGGAGATGAGCTACACATTAGAATCACCAGAGGCTGAATGCACAGCCCTAAGGCATACTTAAGACCATTCATGTAATGACTCAAGCATCAGTACTTCCTAAACTTCCCAAGTGATGCCTACATGCAGCCCAAGTTGAAAAGCATCATTTAAGAACTCCATAAATTAGTGATAGTTTGTTTATTATTTTACTATGGAAAATTTCAAAGCATACACAAAAGTATACAGTAATATGAACCTTACATAAACATCATACAACTTCAACAGATACCACTGTTTTTACCAAGGTTGGTCTGTCTTCTCTCCTACTTTATTTTTATTTATTTATTAATTTTTGTTGGAATATTTTACAGCAAATTCCAGATATCAGATCACTTCATTTTTCAATGTTTCAGTATGTGAACACTACTTCTTATGATTAACTGACTTAATTCCTTTTTCTTAAACAATGAGAGGCTTTGCTGAGCTTAGTTTTTTTTCAAATGGATTGCTTCCTTAAATCAGAATTTCTAAAATATCTGTTTCCTTTTTATCTCTGTTATTACTTGGATTTCCTATTTTTGCTTTTATAAAATGGCTTTCAGTTATATTTTATATGTGCATTTTAATATAAAACAAATCTTTGCATAAATCTTAAATGTATCCTCTTGTTAACTATCCTCTCAAGATTACATCCAAAATCTACTCTATTATACTATTATGTCAAATCCTTCACCTCAAACTCATAAATAACATGTATTTCTTCTTATTATAAGAGTAATGAAGGAGATGGGCATGCTAGCACAAGCCTGTAATCCCAGGTACTCAGGAGGCTGAGGCAGGAGGATAACAAAATGGAAGCCAACCTGAGCATTAGCAAGACCCTGTCTCAGAAGAAAATTTACAAAAGTATGGGGATATAACTCCATGGGAAAGTGCTTGAATAGCATGTGCAAAGCCCTGGGCTCAATCCACAAGACTGCAAAAGCAAAACAAACAAATGAAAATTGTTACATAGGACTGGGGAATATAACTCAATGGTAGAACATTTGCCTGGCATGCATAGCCCCTGGGTTAAATCTCCAGAACTGCAAAAGGAAAAAGAAAGTAATGTATTTTCATAAAAGAAGAATCTGGAAAAGATAGAGAAGAATAATATCACTTATTACTCTATAACATCTATATAACTTTTTTAACATCTTGGATATCTTACTGCAAGTTTTTCTTTTTAATATGTAAATACATTTTATAAAAGCAGATTTACATTATATGCATCATTTTCGTAATATAATTTTTACTTAACATTACTGTGAATATATTCCCAAGACTTTAAATTTTTAAAAACATGACATTTAAGGGCTGTGGAATTATTATATCATATGAAGGTACTAAAATTTACAAAATCATTCCCTTTATATTGTACAGCTGGGTCACTTTCCAATTTTTATACTTAATAGTTTATTGATAATTCTAATCATTCCTTTGTTAAGAATGGTGAAGGGTCTGAAGTTTTGCCCTACCTACATATTAATAATTTAGCCTACCACAAGATGCTGGGTGTCAACAGCAAACATGACACTCCTAAGTCAGAGAGGAAAGACTTATTACTAGGTGTCATACTCATGTCAGTTCTCCTTGGCCCTGAAGGTAGATACAGATGACGTGGAGTGGCTGAGATGGATGATGCAAGGGTTTGCCTTACAGCAAAGAAACCCTGAGTTTATGAAACCCAAATCTTTTATAATGAACTGCAAAGCAAACACACATAAACTTTATTTCAAAGGGAAACTTTATTATACTGGATAGTAAATAAACTAAACCTGTTTGAGCCAAAAATTAATTTTTCCTCCTCAAAGTTGTTTTTGTCAGATATTTAGTCATAGCAACAAAAAATTGACTCATGTAATCACCCTATTAATTAATATAAAAATGAAATGTGTTCATATATTCAGAGATCTCAGAATGGTGTTGAGCAAGTAAATGCTAAAAGGTATTATCACTGTCTAGCTGCTATTCCACGTACTCCAAGACTTACCCATTTTACAAAACTGAGTCCAATACCACTGTCTCTATGAATACAGATGACCACTTCTCTGAATTTCCAGTTGTGTTCCACATATTGAACCTTTTCATCATATACTATGCTCAGAGGTCTGAATTGGCCATATGTCTTTTGTATCTAATGCTTTGCAACTTTCACTTTAATGACAGTAGAAAAGGCTTTCTAGAATTGAAAAACATTATAACTTCCACGATCCCTGTGGTATCAAAACAATATTGTCCAAACTTGTATTACTACAAATGAAAATCTTTACATATCAATTATGCAAAAAAGAAAGTGATTTTTAAGGGGTAATCAGTAACTTTCTGTGTGTTGATAGGCAGTCAACGAAATGATTCTGGAAACTTTAATGTTTGGTTGAAACACTTTTAACGTAATGTTCCCTGTAAATTTTACACCAAAATAGTAGAAACCATTGGCCACTCAAACTGCTAGAGCAAAAACAAAATCCACCATGATAAAGATGACTTCAAATGGCTCCAAAATGATCCAAGACTAAACTTAATAAAACACAGCCCAGATAATTTATGGGACATTGTCATCAGAATGAAACAATAACAGATTACAAATACAAAAATTTTCATTTTCCTAAAATATATGTGTGTGTATGTGTGTGTCAATTTCAAGAGAATACCTTCATTATAATGAATATTTTGAAACTCAGAACTGTACTTATTTTTGACACTAAGTAAAAAAGACATTATGATTCTAAAAAATATACTTTATAATTGGATGTGTACTCCAGGTTTTCAAAGAATTTTCATACACAAAGCATAAAATTAAAGATTATAAAAACCTTATGGAATGAAATGCACAGATATTTTTGTTCCACTTGCAGATAAATAAACAAGTTGAGCAAAACAAAATATTTTTTACTAAAGCATAACTATATTTAGAATCCTGAAAAGCATGTTAAATAATATTTTAAATAATTTAAGCTATTGAAATTCAACTGACAAAACTTAAATATTTTAACACATTGCTCAATTAAATATGAAACTGAAAAAAATCAATCCTTGGATAGAAGATGTCTTAAGCACAATTTAGGAAGTTCACTGTCACTTTCAAAAAAAATTCATAAAGGCTAATAATAGTAAGAGAAATTATTCAAAAGCACTGAGATACATATATTTTGACATGATTTGCCACCAACTACCAGTAAAGTAGTGATGCACATACATATACACCTATCAGCTCAAATCTGGGGAACATAATAGGCAAATATATACTTTTCTCCTAAGATTATGACCAAGGAGGAATCGAATGTTATGGGGGTAACATTGGGAAGGAGTACCTATGTGCTCCATATAAAGCAAAATGCAGTTCCTTTCTTGCTCTTTTCAACTCTTTCTTTCTTTTCTGTTTTTTTTTTTCTTTCCTGATCAAAAAGCTTTTATTTTACCTTTGTTTTTGAGAGATCTTTCCAATGAGTACAGAATACAAGGTGGATATTTTCTGCTTTCTTCTCAGTGATTTGAAGATGTTGTTCTACTGTTTTCCTGGTGCACTGTTACGAAGGACAAATCTGCTGCCATGTTTAATTTTAATTCTGAGTGACTGGTTGGTTTTATTTTTTTTTTATTCGTTCCTTTGTTATTTGTTTGTTAACCCAGCTGTTTAAAAACTATTCTATTATCCACTGTTATGAAGACCAGGTGGCAAGGAGAGACCCCTGGTCGAAGAAACTGAAGCCCTTAGTCCCATTTCCCATAAGGAACTATGGAGGTTAGAACCAGATCTTTCCCAAGATGTTTTCATGTATGGCTGAAGGGAACTGGGATTATATCTGGCCATTTTCAAGTGATAGATACTATTCCTTCTTGGATGATTCTTTTTCCAGCTTTGAAAGTACTCTAGGATTCGTGTGCTAATCTATGCTCACCCAAATAGTCAAGGGGAACCCTGTGCACATCTTCAAAATATTCTCTGAGCACTTGTTTTCATTCTAGTATGCTGCCCTTTATCTATTCTGATGGCTGCTTCTATCTCTCCTCAACTCAAGGGGTCTCAGAGGCTCATCCTGGATTCTGCCTCCTTGCACAAGGACTTAGAAACTATCTTAGAATATTAAGCTTGGGCAATCATAGGGCCCACTTCATTTGATTCACTCCTCTCTGGGATTAGTGTTTTTTGATGCTTGATATCATTCATAAAGTCCAGGGGTTTTAAAATCATATTTTCATATAATCTGTTCATTGTTTGTTTCAGATGGAAAAATAAATCTAGTTCCTACTGCTTTATATTACTTGGAAACAGAACTCATCCAAAAAAATACATTTAAACACAGAAGTAAAATTAAAACAAACGTGGGAATTACAGTGGCAAAATAGAACGTAAAAGATACTTGCTTTGACTCTAGGTATAATACAATTATGGGAGGAGCTGGGGATATAGCTCAGTTGGTAGAGTGCTTGCCTTGAGTGCACAAGGCCCTGGGTTCAATTCCCAGCACTGCAAAAAAAAAAAAAGAATAGTACAACTAGGGGGAGGAAATCATGCAAGCGAAGTGTATGCATATTTAGAGAATATAGATCTTTTTTAAAAAATAAAGGGTAATGTTACTGATTACAATAAAATGATAGAGAAGGAATAAAAGACAAGGGAAGTGAGAACCCGTTAATTTTAACTTTGCTAATTAAAGAGAACAAACATACTGTCTTAAAAATTAGGGAATCTAGGATATCATATAAAGGTATAATTGTAAATGTAGCCAACAGGGAGGGGGAAAAAAAGCAAACTTTTCAAAAGAGTAAGACACAATAAGCATAGTGACACATACCAGCAAATCCCAGCAACAGGAGGCTGAGGAAGGAAGATCACAAGTGTGAGGCCAGCCTCAGCAACTTAGAGATACCTTGCCTCAAAATAAAATTTAAAAAGGGCTGGGGATGTAGCTCAGTGGTAAAAATACCCTAGGTTAAATCTCTAGTACCACCAAAAACAAAAATTAAGACACATAGTATTGTAGAGGAAAAAAAAATTAATGTCTATTCTCAGAGAAAGTAAAGAATCAAAAACATATTTTCGTAAGAGATATAAAGAAAGTTGCCCCCCAAAACAATTCACCATCACCACCACCACCCCAAATTCCAAATAAGAAAATAAATTCATGTGATTTCATAGGGATGCTTTGAGCAAATTTTAAAAGAGTGGATAAGTCCATTTCAGTTTCAACTGGTATAAAGTAATGGGAGATGGGAAAATACCAAAAAGATTTTATGAAGTGAGTGTGACAAGACCAACACAGACAAGTTTATCTGACTTATGAATGGATGCCACCTTCTTGAAAAATGTATTGGCAACAGCATCCAGCAAGAAATGAAAACAGAGTAAATCATCATGAACAAGGAAGGATCTTTCTCCCAAATGCACAAGAATGGTTCAATATTAGTAAGTCAATTAATAAGATTCATCACTTTAATGGCTCTAAAGAGAAAAAAAAAATCATATGGTCATGAGAGGGTATTTAATCAAATTAACAACTATTCATGATTTTTTTAATTGGTTGTTCAAAACATTACAAAGCTCTTGACATATCATATTTCATACATTAGATTCAAGTGGGTTATGAACTCCCATTTTTACCCCAAATACAGATTGCAGAATCACATTGATTACACATCCACATTTTTACATAATGCCATATTAGTAACTGTTGTATTCTGCTACCTTTCCTATCCTCTACTATCCCCCCTCCCATCCCCTCCCATCTTCTCTCTCTACCCCATCCACTGTAATTCTTTTCTCTCCTTGTTTTTTTTTTTCCCATTCCCCTCACAACCTCTTATATGTAATTTTGTATAACAATGAGGGTCTCCTTCCATTTCCATGCAATTTCCCTTTTCTCTCCCTTTCCCTCCCACCTCATGTCTCTGTTTAATGTTAATCTTTTCCTCCTGCTCTTCCTCCCTGCTCTATTCTTAGTTGCTCACATTATATCAAAGAAGATATTTGGTATTTGTTTTTTAGGGATTGGCTAGCTTCACTTAGCATAATCTGCTCTAGTGCCATCCATTTCCCTGCAAATTCCATGGTTTTGTCATTTTTTAGTGCTGCGTAATGCTCCATTGTGTATAAATGCCACATTTTTTTTATCCATTCATCTATTGAAGGGCATCTGGGTTGGTTCCACAGTCTAGCTATCATGATTTTTTTTTTAATTATTATTCTTAAAATAGAAAGATCAGCCAGGTATGGTGGCACATGCCTATGATTGCAGCAACTCAGGAGGCTGAAGCAAGAGGATCACAAGTTCAAAACCAGGCTCAGCAACTTAGCGGAGCCCTAAGCAGCTTGATGGGAACCTGTCTCAAAATAAAAAATAAAAAGGGCTAGGAGGTGTCTCAGTGGTTCAGTACACCTGGCTTCAATCCCTGGTACAAAATAGATAGATAGATAGATTGATAGATAGATAGATAGATAGATAGATAGATAGATAGATAAAAAGATGAATATTTTTAACTGTAATAAAATATGCCCAATTCACATCAAAGGTCAATATTATTAAGACAGTAACAGACAAAAAGACTCACTATCACCACCATTACTTAGCAACATACCACCAGTACTAGCAAAAGATCTAGATAAATAAAAAAAAAAAGGTGTAAAAACTAAATTGGAAAAATTATCAGTATTTGTAGATAAGATGAGAAAATTCAAGGTTATCAACCCCCCAAAAAATATTTATTACTAAAAAAATTTGTATTTTACAAAATATTGTAAAATAATTAGGTGTGCTTACAGAGTATAAAATCAAGATTATAAAATAAATTTAAGAAATGGAAAAAATCTCTAAAAAACGTTTGAAAGTACTATTGAAGGAACCTCTAAGATATCCTGAATGAACAGAAAGCTGTACCACCTCCCTATGTATGGACAGTCAAAATGGAAAGACATCAGTTTTCCTTGAGTGAATTTATCTTCATAACAATCGGTCAACAATAACAACAAAAAGCTGTTTGTTGTTAATTTTAAAGTATACAAACTGGTTCTAATGTTCATAGCTAAAGACAAAGGGAAAAAAATACCCAAGAAAGTTGTAGAGGGGAAGGGAATAAACTAGAGATGCAGGTTAACCATACTAGTCATGAAAGACTTTGAAAATAGAAAGTATAATACTAATTTAAATGTTGACATGACCAATGAAAAAGAAGACAAATTCCAGAAACAGTTACAATACATTCAAGAACCGACATATGGTAAAAGTAGCCTCTGAAATCAAGGATGATCAACTGAATAAATGGTGGTTAGTCAAGTTGGTAGGCATCTGGAGGAAAATAAACTGGTTTCTGGACAAGCATGCACCATGAGAAATTTCACATGAAATGTTCCAGTGTTAAAAAAAAAAAAAAAAAAAAAAAATCGCAT
>NW_026000037.1:33455720-33460832 GCF_001458135.2 Marmota marmota marmota
GTTAAAAAAAAAAAAAAAAAAAAGTAACAACCAAGGTACTAAAATGCTGAATCCACTCTAGGAAATCACTTCCCCATAGGTCACAGCTTGCTATCCAATGGAAATATGTGAGCCACAAATGTAATATATGCAATTTTCTAGTAACCACTGAAATTTTCTAGCAGACAATAAAAATGGAAAATAAACAGAAATAATTAGTTTTAATAATATTTTTATTTAATTCAATATATCCTAAATATAGCAACTCTAATCAGTGTCAAAATATGACATATTTTACATTCTTTATTTTACCTAAATCTTTCAAATTCAATGTGTACTGTACACTTACAAATCTTCTCAATTCAAACTAGCCATATCTTACGTGAGTCTGTTAGCTTCCACACAATCAGAAGCTCCACAGTTAGGGAACAGGGTTATGTTGTTCAGCACTGTTTAACCAAGGCCTGCATAGTGCCTGCCATATAAATTTGTGAGAGAGAATGGAGGGAGCTGGAAATAAAAATGTATCCTGTTTGAAAACAAAGCTATTTCTACATTAGAAGTCTTGGCTTCAAGTTTTTTGATTCCAAAATTTCCTTTTGGATCACTTGGGCAAATCACAACTTTTCTGGATTTGATCAGAAAAGGAAGATTCTTCATGATTACCTATCACTTTGGGGTTGCTTGGAGAAGCAAATGAAATCATGAAGCCATTAGTAATTGCTGAGGCACTCCATAAAGGTTCTCTATACATACTACTATGAAGGGATCTGTCTCTATGATTCCTGTCCAGAGGACACTATCTTCCTGTTTCTAATAATGTTACCCATCTGTCCTCCACCAGTGGACATGCAGGTTAAAACTCTGCAATGAATGGGTTCATGCTCTGTCTCTGGGATAATGTTTTGACATAAAATTATGGTGGATGCCTTGTTCGACTCATCACCTGCCTCCAAAGAGAAGCCTCTCTCCTTTACCTTGACAAAGTCTTTCCTGAGGTGTTATAGGCCCTGGTATCCCATGGGTATTTGGTTTGAAGCATCTGCCTTATAAGATAACACTATTTATCTTTGTCATAGGCCAGGAATCAGTTTAAATGGAATCCAGAAAAGGAAAGTACCCTAACTTTTGAGATGTTCTTCGGAGATATCCAGAGAAAGTGAAGTGGGATAGATACTAAAGGCTGACTGAAGGAAGAAGAGTGGACCATGACCTTCTGATCAGGAAGCTGGAGCCAGGCTTGCTGCATTTTCATCACTGACTTGCATCATATGGAAGGTTAGTATTCCATTCACATCTTTCCCTCTTCTCTAATTGGTAACTTCTGGCTGCCTGGTTAAAAAGGAGGGAGAGCCAGAGGAACTCATTATCTCCCCATGAAGCTTCCTTGGTTATTTAAATCATCAAAGCTGGCATTTTGAGCATGCAAATTAGAAAAATAGAGAGACTTAAATACAATCAGTCTCCCAACTTAAGCTCAACAAACCACACACCTGAGCTAAAATAAAAGCTCCCTAAACTGAGGGCACTTTGACAAATACACCTGTTTAACTTCTGAGTGAAACAATCCTCTTGATTTCAGATGAACCAGAGCATTCTCTGCCACTGGTAGAACAGAAAGTGCATAAACCAGACAACTTGAGTATTCCTTTTGCCTGCCACTTAAACATGGCCTAACTTTGCACAAATAAGTTAACATTCTTGGTACATTTCCATGTATGCTAATTGAATATAATTATGCTGCTCACCAAACTGTTTTGGAATTTCACTGTCACTTTATTTAGGTACTGCTTAGTGTGAATAAGTGAACCCTAAAGGATCATGTGGCACTTTTAGAAGGTACTGGAACCTTTAGGAAGTGGGGCCTAATGAATGGAAGTTATAACACTGGGGACATGACCTTGAAGGAAATATCAGGACACTGGCCCATTTCTGTTTCCTGGCTACCATGAGGTGAACAATCTCCCCTCCTATGTTCTCACCTCATGTTGTGCTGCCTCATTACACGCCCAAAGCAACAGGTCAACCAATCATGAACTGATACTTCCAAAACCATGAGCTAAAATAAACCTTTCCTTCTTATACATTGATTTTATCAAGTGTTTTTTTCATAAAAACAGAAAGCTGACTAACACACATACTTAGAATGATCATGGGAGGCTGGTTTATTCTTATTGCAGGGATTTCTGACTTGATCTATAAATAAGCTATTGATAAAACATTTTAGTATCAATGGGTTCTATTATAATATAATATGATTTTATTATAGAACTGAATTATGTTAGCACAAAAACTATGAGTGTTTTTGTTTAAAACTCCTTGATATTCTAAGAGATATCTTTTACCATGCCAGTACATGACACAATTAAGGTAGATAATTATAAAGATAGACAATAATAGAAACATGAACCATTCCTCTAGTCTGTACATGTGTGAATACAGAGGGGACTCAGCTTAATTATATGGAACCAGGACACAGGAACCTCAAAGGTGAAATAGTCCTGACTCTAAGAGAGTTGGAAAAAGGCCTCAGTCCCTACCTGGACCAGAGTCACCTCAGAACTTAGGGAGCACGAGGAGGCGATACTCACATAGTTCTCCACATTTATTTCTTGGAAAAGGGCTAAATTTTAATAGGTAAGTATCCTAGTGTTTTTGGTTTGTTTTTGTTTTTTGGTTTTTTGCAACTAGCATACAGGTGTCTTCCTGTGTTAAGCTCTTAAGAAGGACTTAGAGCTTTAAGTTTCCTGTGAAAGTGGTCTTGGTTTCCACTAAGTTCTTAAGAATAAATTTTAGAGAAAGAAGAAAACAGTAATATGTGGAATTTTGTACTTCTTCATTGTAAAGTTATTCCTACATTTCTTCAGAAAAATAACTTCTTTTACTCTTCTTATTCACAAAACTGAAGCATTCCCCGCGTCTAGCTGGAGGGACATAAAGTTAGGAATATTGCACAGTGGATTTATTCCTGTGAAGATGAAAACATACAATGCAACAAAGAGAAAAAAGATCATCTTAAGGTCACAGATAACTGACCAATTCTAAATAAGAATTCCTTAATGGGAAGCCAAAAATGCACTGGAAGCCCATTGTCTGTTCATTTTTTCCTTGACTTTTTTCTTTTTCTGTTAGAAGATAAGCAATTTGATTGATGGTATTTTTTCCACATTGGTGACATTTTAAATGGAAACCAAGATTTTGGGGGGTGGCTATAATAGCTTGAGAAATCTTTTACATGTGCCAAAATGTTTCATTAATGTAAGTCAGCCAAATAATCTTCCTGCCTTGTAAAATATTTCTTTTTAAAAAATGCTTTCTGAACTGTTAAAAAAAATTGGAGTACTCAGACTTAGCTACAAATAAGTGGGTTATACTGACTAATGTTTTACTGCTATTTCTTCAAAGCAAACAGTAAACGTGGTATGATTTTGATGAAGTTATATATGAAATTCTCAAGTTTTTGCAACAAATAATAAGCAACTTAAAATTTGGAAGGCTATCAATAACCAGGGGTTTAACCTAGTTGTATGCTTCACATTTAGAAAACTGCTTGTCCTTATTAAGAGCAAGGAGGCTGCTGCCTTTAGGTTGATGTATTTAGGTCCTGCTGGCCAATTACCAGTATGAATTTTTTTTAACTCTACATGTTAGAAAGTTTTCCTATTTGAAGAAAGAGCTAGCTCATGTGTGATTGTTTAATTAATGATAATAATACAGATGTGTGATTTTTAAAAGTAGCAAAACTACCTTTCATTCAGCAGAGAAATGACATATTTAACATTAAAGCCAAAAAGTATAGTGATGCACTGGAGGTGGAAAATGGGGGAACCTAAGTAAATTACAGGGAAATTTCCATAACAGATTCACTAGTACTGCTGATTTAATAACGATTTCCTGTCATGAACTATATTTATCATATACTGCCTCTCTGACATGACATTCTACTTAATGTTTTTGAGAGCCATGTTTTAATCAGATTAAACTCAAGGAAACCGATAGGTATCTGTTTGGCTCTTAGCTTTAGCTTCTGTTTCTTATTTAGTCACAAGACTATTATTGCTGGAATCTTTATAAACACATTTTCTGGGATTGCAACAGGAGTGCAGCTTATGTTGTGAGGTCAGAAAAATGTGTGCCAGTGGTTTTCATAAATCTATGCACAGAGTGCCTTACAGAACTGTTCAGTAAATTAAAGACAACTAATGCAAAATGTGTTCCTTTCCCCCATGGGATTAAGCTTCTAAAAATATAAGCTATTTTTAGATATAAAAAAATAGTTTCTTAGGAACTAAGTAACCAAGAAGAATGTTCAAAGAAAAGTTGGTACAATATTATTAATTATTCAAATGTATTTACATAAAACTAAAATCTCTGATAAGTGCAAAGTTATTAAAACCAATTTACCTAATAAGCAATAGTAATTTTAATAACTTGTATAACAGCCATGACATTACTTAAGATGCAGCATTCTAATGTCATCAGTGAGCACATCAAGCTGAACACTTGAAAGAGTTTTGGAGCACAGATATTCCCTCCTTCAAATTCAGACTCAAAAAAACTGCTCCCTGGCCCAAGATGTCCTAAGACAAATAGATCCAGTAACAATTCAAAAATATCAAACTGATCATGAGGTAAGAGTTAAGGTGTGTATTAAAGTTAGATTTGTAATAAAAGTAGAAATTAGCAAACAAAGTATAAAAGAAAATTAAAAGGAAGACTGGGCTTTAACATTCATCACATGAAAAACATTCTCAAGCTTAAATGACATGCAACATGCAAAACCATCGAAAGTGTAGATGTAATAAAATACATATTTTTTTCATCCACATAAATTGTCCACCTCTTCTTAACTTAGGTAAGTATATTATAATTTCTTCAATAAGTACTTGTGGCTTGAAAGCCTCTTAATTTTAGCCTATTTTTTAAAATACAGTAGGTCACACAAGATTGGCACTGATTAACCAGTAGGATGTAATTAAACTAGTTGTAAATTATAAACTAGTGATTAGAACCCATACCAAGTTTATCAAGTACATTTTTCTGTAGTACACATTACATTGGAAAAGAGAATATTCTTCAGTTCTCTGTATACAAGAATAGGGAATCTAAAAAAAAAAAAAAAAAAAAAAAAAA
>NW_026000037.1:33463076-33466726 GCF_001458135.2 Marmota marmota marmota
AAATGGAAGGAGACCCTCAGGGTTATACAAAACAACATACAAGAGGAAATGAGGGGAAAGGGAAAAATAATACAAGGGGGAGAAATGAAGGTCAGTAGAGGGGGTAGAGAGAGAAGAGGGGTGGGGAGGGGAGGGAAGGGGGGATAGTAGAGGATAGGAAAGGTAGCAGAACATGACAGTCACTAGTATGGCAATATGTAAATCAATGGATGTGTAATTGATGTGATTCTGCAATCTGTATATGGGCTAAAAATGGGAGTTCATAACCCACTTGAAGCAAAGTGTGAAAGATGATATATCAAGAACTATGTAATGTTTTGAACAACCAACAATAAAAAAAGAAAGAAAGAAAGAAAGAAAGAAATACCAGATTTCTCCTTCCACCCTCATCTCTTGGAAGGCGTCAAGGATCCTGGTAGAATACACAGCCTTAACCCATCTAGAGGAAATCTGAAGTATGAATATTATGCTGCATTCTGAAGGTCAGAGATTTAAAAGCCTCCAGTTGTATCATGTCCTGTTTTATAAGGGAAACAGATATGAAAATCACACACTGAGGAGCCACAGGTTCAAGGTTTTCAGAGATTGCAATTGTGGAGGGGGAAGTACCTCCTTGTAAAATAACCTTAAAAGCTGCATTTTGATGAGGAAACAATGATGTGGGCCAAGTCAGGAAATAAAGTACACAAATGTATTTTTAAAAATTAAAAAATTTCAGGTAAGACCAAATTACTTCAACAATTTGTGTGAGTCTTGTTTTTGTTTTGTTTTGAATAAGAAAGGTGTACTTTCATTCCTCTTCAAATTATCCATAACAATTTTTAACAGTCCAGCTGGAAAGCAAAACTGCATCTATTTCTCTTGACCTCTGAACCTCTGTTTCTCTATTTGCTTTCAATAGTGAGAGAACACTATCACTGATTAATCATTTCTTACCTTTGCTTTGAAATTATTTCAAATTCTCTCGCTATTTGGTTTTCAAGCTTCTTATTGATTTTCATCAGTGTCTTCTAGGTGCTATCAAATTTGCAACATTAGATTTGCATTATAGAATTCAATACTAAACACTCAGGGACCCACCTAGAGATGTCATCACCCATCTCTGGTTTTCGATAAAACTCACTTAACCTCCCCAGACCACCTTTTCCTCAGCTGCAAAATGACAGCAGTTGGATTAGAAGAATTCCTAACTATATTAATATCTGCCATTTCATCTTATTGTCAGATATAAATATCTAAAGGCATTTATTAAAAGAAAAAACATAGTAATGTCGCAGAAGATTCTGAGACAAATAATTAACATTTTACTCACTCCATGAACAAGTATCTATTATAGACAATTCACTGATACTTTTTGTTGACATATTGATAAGCTAAGATAAGACATCCAACAACAGAAGCACAGACAGGAACAATGCAGCTACAAGCCAAAGAATGTCCAGGATTACAGAAAGCTAGCAGAAGCAAGGAAGAGGCAAGAAAGAATTCTCCCTTGGAGCCTTCAGAGGGAGAACAGCCCCAGAGAGACCTGATTCTGGATTCTAACCTCCAGGACTATAAGAGTTAGTCTTGGTACCATAGCACTAATACAGATGGTCACATCAGCATAAGAGAGAGCCTGGGAACATTAAAAAAAAGAAAAAAGGAAATTATCCAACAAATTCTCAGTGAAGCCAAAAATCAAGTAATGTGTAATATTTTCAAAACTGTATGCTTTCATGACATTGAAAAGTAATGTTTTTGAATAGAATAACCATAGACTACTTCCTTTCTTAACCATCTATCACTAATTTATTCTTTGAAAACAAACCATTTGACTTCAGAACATGTCCATTTCCATCCTATGGTATTTAACAAAAGAGTGCAAAGAAAATTAGTGACATCAAATTGAGTCCTATTATAAATGGGAAATATAAAAACTATACATAGATAGATGGATAAATGAATGAATGGATAGATATATGTTTTAAGAATAGGTAAGATGCAAATAGGGACTGAGAGCTATGAAATTTCCTCACATTGAAAGGAATAGTTACATCTTATCTCTGTCCCACCTATAAACCAAAGCTAAATCAACTATTCCCAAAATAAATTTCATCTTTACATTTAAATCATTAAAATAGTGAAAAGAAATATAACTATGAAATAGCATTCCTGAAAAGAGTAGTTCTGTGTTCCTATTTTTTGGAAAATAGAAAATCACTATACAAAACAACAATCTGTCCAATTAGTACTTTCTTTAATTAGCAAGAACACTTAACCTCTTCAATAAGCTTTTATGTGGACAGAATGTTTCATACTACTATAATTATCCCTTAAAAAGTAACAAAACAAAAGGAAAGGAAATACCCAGCAAGTGAAACAAAGATAATAGAATTACTAGTTGCATGTGTACTGACAAACTTGAACATGTAAAGATAAAATATAATAAGAGATAATGCTATTGTGTGTACTAAGCCCTGAGAGTACACCTTAGTCTAGTATTGTCAAGCCTCACCATACAGCAGGAAAACTTCCAGGTCATTTAAATGTAAGTGCTAATACCCAGCAGCCACCCACAGGCAGGGCTATGCCCAGGGCAGCACACAGGCTTTGTTCTGGACCACTCAGTGGGCATCACAAACATAACACAAAGCAATCTGTAAGATGGAGGAATAAAACTAAGTGACTATAACACATTAAAGATATTAAGTGAGCCACTGAATAAATACTGATTAATCATTTCTCAAATAAAAAGCACCATACTCCAGATCTATGGGCAAAAGGAACCTTTTTTTAGCAACCACTGCCTATCCAGCATTATAAGCATGTTCTGGACTCTAGGAGACAGCCTCCTCTCTTCATTGCATAATCAGGTCCTATTATTTATTTAATATTTCATAGTAAACAATATTTATAGGTTAGATGAATTTCATGATATTAAATTATTTAGAATCTTTATCAGGGTAATAATGGTATTACAGTTTGTCTTAATTTTTAAGAAATTTCAAATTTTTTTTAGGTATATGCAATACAACATGCAAAGTCACAAATCAAATATCTGTAATTTGCTTCAATAGAATCTAAGATGGGAAGAAACTAGGCAGAGTTTAAGTAGAACAAGATTAGCCACTTACTTACAATTATTAAAGCATAAATAGATTCATTATATTTCTAAAAATGTGCTCACTTGTTGATATCAAAAATAAAAAGTTTAATGTAATTGCACTAAACAAGTATATTGACCCAAATAGAGAATATACTTTTTTTGATGGATAAGACCATCCCAAGGAAAGGAGCAAATGGACATGCTTTAATTATATAAATAAGAATCTATTCATTAGAAAAATAACTGGTAATCACCAAAATCCATCATTAATTGAATCAAGGTGATGCCTAAGATACTTTTACTTATGAAAATTGCTGGATGTAGGCTCTCTATTTACCTCTCTTATTGTTTCTTTAGCTGAGAAAAAAATTTTAGTTTGAGTAAGTCCCATTTGTTGATTCTAGTTATTAACTTTTGTGCTATGGGTGTCCTATTGAGGAATTTGGAGCCAAATCTTTACTCCTCACACTTCAGATAGAGCCCTAATATCCAGAGTATACAAAGAACTCAAAAAATTAGACAATAAGAGAACAAACAACCCAATCAACAAATGGGCCAAGGA
>NW_026000037.1:33469559-33492399 GCF_001458135.2 Marmota marmota marmota
ATCTAGCATAGTGATGGTATATAGTAAATTGTCATTAAATGTTTGTTTAATTATTGTAATTAAATATCAACAACCTAAAGCTTTCAACTACACAACAGTCCTTAAATCCTACAATCCAATAGTGACATCAGTTTATGTTAGTAGCAAGATGGAGATGGGAACCAGGGCCACAGTGCAGTGATCCCTGGCTGGTAACTGAAACCTCAGGATGCAAGCTGCATCAGCACAGGGCACTGCCATGTGTATGGACACATGTTTGGAAACAGCCCACTTGAATCAAGGTCTATTTACCCTACAGTCTTAGGTTCAGAGTTAGAAAGGTCTTTCCACATGATTTAAACCAACATTCTTTCCCCAGAAGTATTTCTCTTTACAGTGTATTAAACATGGCTGCTATGGTCTGACTATGTTCTTCCCAAATGTATATGTTGTGACAATCACCATTGTGACAGCAGCAAAAGGGACAATGAGACTTACTATACTCTCAAAATCAACTTAAATAAATTATTTCTCAATTCTAATGACATATACGTTTTCACTGGTTGATAGTACAGGTAGAAAAAGTATGTAATGTGATTTATAAGTCAAAACGTGTGATTAGGTCATGGAGCTCTATATTTTTTAACAGAATGAATGCCCTTATATAAGAGGCTTCACACATCATTCACATCCTTTTTCCCCCTTCTGCTTTCTGTCAACTGATGATGCAGCAATACACGCCACCTTGGACAATGTGAATATACATAGTGTTACTTAACTGTACACTTCAAAATGGTCTAAATGGCAAGTTGTAAGTGTATTTTACAATAAAAACATCGAAAGATGCAAAAAAAAAAAAAGAAAAAAAAGAAAAGAAAATTGCTGGAGAATGGATGAAGCAATGAAAACAAGGAAATGTTTTTATAACATAAACACATAATAGGAATAAAATCACCATACCCCAAAATGTATATATTCCAGAATTTTATCTCATCTGATATAATACAATAAGCCACTAATAATGACTGATGCATTAATAATAATTAGGTCAAATTGATACTAATTTCAAGATAAAAATAATGATAAAAGTAACATTTTTAATAAAGCAGAAAGAATATGGTAATATCTAAAATATAAAGAAAAAGCTAGGAAGGCATCCTTCAAAGGGATAGTTCAAAAGGTCAAGCAATACAAGCTTAAAAAAACAGTGATATACTATTTCCTTTTAATGGACCAAGTAAATTGGGACCATTGACAAGCCAACAGATAGACCCACTAATTATGCACCACTATTATTCTTCCATTGTTATCTTGTCTCATCAAAAAAACCCATATCCAAAAAGGTCCTAGACTTTAACACCTTACAGGAATTCATGTCTAATGATTCCACTTTTCTTAATGCATTTATATTTGCCAAACTAGAGCTTTTCTACAAGTGAACTAGCAAACCAAAGTTTTATTCATTGTAGCATAGAAAAAGAAATGTCTCAGTATTTCTATCTTACAGCTCCTATCTGTCACTTTAAACTCTGTCTAACATGCTTCAAATCAATTATAGACATAATTTCGGCCACTTGAAAAAGAATCCAAAGGAGAAAAGTGAAAACCATTAAAGCACCTACCTTTTCCATTGCACTGAACAGGTAATGAGAGAACAAACAATTAGTATTTCCACTAAAGTAAAGCCTAATGCTCATGAAAACATTTTGAAATGTACTGAGTAGCTACTATATGCAGGCAGGGCTCTGTAATATATAAAGCAATGATGAAAAGAGTAAAAAAAAAAAAATAGGGAATACAGAACACTGCAGAGTCATTGTTAAATAATACACCTTGGACTGGGGGCATAGGCACTTAGGGCAAGTGAGCATACTTAGCATGCATGAGATACTGGTTTTGATCCCCAACACTATAAAGCAACAAAGCAAATAAGCAAGAAAGAATACAACAAAGAAAGAAGAAAACTTAAAGGACTAGAAAATCAGCTTACGTTGGTTTTCTATGTATTTCTTAACCCTATAAACAAGTGGAATAGTGCACACAGCTAAAAGCATGTTTAATGAATTTTACTGATATTTCTTGGTCCCAGCATTATTTACTCATTCATCCAATGACTATTTACTGAACACTAAAAACTAAACCCTAGGAAAAATAGTTTAAGAAAAAAAACCTCAGCCCTTAAGGAACTTCAAAAATAATAAAATATTTCCCAGGCACATCTATGATGTTCTTTACTTCCAAAAGTTCAAGAAAAGGTCAATACTAGATATCATAAGAGATGAAAATAAATGTAGGCTTTAGATATGTGCTTTTGAATTTCCATTGCTCAAGAATTCAGGACTTCATTATCTATTACTTTCTCTGTAACTTTTTCTCTTCTTCCACTCATCCAGTCACAGACTGACCACTCCCATACTAATATTACTCAAGAATAATAGGATATGTATACAGCTTTATAATGACAAAAAGTAAAATATTATTAATAGCATTCAAAATTATTTGCTATTTACTGAGCTTTGCTCTGGTAAACTAGCTGAAGTAAGGGTAAATGAAAAGATTTTGAATGATTTGGGAAGGGAAGTAGAGTTGTGAAGAGATGGGATATTTATCTTGGGTTAATTCTCTTAGGAATTATAACAAAGAATTGAATAGAATCAAAGGGAGGTCAAATGAGAGGGTTAGGTATCAATGCTTGCAATTAATTGTTCAAACATTACTCCCAATCTCCTGCAGCATACATTACCTTCAGTCTCAATTAGTAAAGATGAGAATGAGTTCAGAGATTGATACAGCATGGATTTTGAACATCCCCCAATCTCCATGTGATGAAGGTTTGGTCCCCAGCAAGCGGAAATACTGGGGTCTAGTTAAATGACGTTAGGGCACTGGGATGTTCCTTCAAGAGGATATTGGGACCTCCTCCTCTTTATCCTTTTGGTTTTTGTTGTTGTTGTTGATGATGATGATGATGATGATGATGATGATGATGATGTGATTGTTTGCTTGTTTGTTTTTCTAGTTCCCATAAGGTGAAGAGTCCTCCTATACTATGATATAACAGGCTGCCACAGGCCCAAAGCAACAGGCCAAGCAACATGAACTGAAACCTCTGAAAAGGTGATCCAAAATCATTTCCTTGTTTTAAGTTGATTTTTTCAGATACTTTCTCATGAAAACAGGAAGTTGAATAACATAGTTGGTTTTTGTTTAGTTTTGTTTTGTGGTGCTGGGGAATGAACTCTAATCCCCCACATGCAAGGAAGTGTTCTATCACTGACCTTTATCCCCATGGCCTTATGCAAAGGTTTTTGAAAGAAATAAAAAGGAAAATCTATTTCTACAGGGGAAAAATGCAAAAAAAAAAAAAAATACTTTATATTAAATGTCCTAAGTCTATGTATAGTAATTTAATGTTTTACCACATTAGGGTACAACCCTTCAATTTAGTCTGGAGGATTAAGTTTTAGTGTTATACTATACAGCATGGTGGCCACAGTTAAATAGTATGCATTGTATATTTCAAAATGGCTAGCATAGATTTTTTTAACATTCTCGCCACAATAAATAAATAAATAAATAGATAGATATGTTTGACAGTTTGATTGAATCTTTTCATAATGTATACACAGAATAAAACATTACATTGTACCTCATAAATTACAAAATTATTATTTGTCAATTAAAAATAAATTTAAAATAAATAAATGAATAGAAAAAAAGAATATATCAGCCTTATAATCTGCATTAATAGGATAATACATGACACAATTGACCTGAAATGGCCAATTTCCATTCTACTCACAGTCCTACTGTGAACAAAAGAAACTTTTATCATATTTGCTAACATTCATATTCAAGAACAGATACCAGAACATTTATTTCCATTTTTTAAAACTTTTTACAATTATGATGTTCAGCTGTTTTTCTTTTATTAAAATTAATGTGGGAAATTTCTTCAGGTATAGACACTCATAGTTCTTTTCCTTGAGGCTTAAGCAGGAAAATGATGCCAGAGATTTGAAAGAACTACTTTGTGTTAGAAAGCTATTCTCTCATAGTTTTTAAATGCTCCTCTTCCTTAAAAAAAAAAAAAAAAAATATGGCATGGTCAAACCTTCTGATCTGTGAGATACTTATGTACCTTTTTTTGACCTTTAAAAACTCTTTAGTCTTCTTTAAAAATTATTTAGTCTTTTAAAAGACAAAGGTGCAAGTCAACCACCTTCTACTCACCTGTTTTTATACAGACAAATCTTTCACTTACTTTCAAATCAAGTTCTTAGTATCAAAGCATTTTACAAAATAGGCATTACACAATTTCAGTTGAAGAAAATGAATCAATAGTGAAATATCTATAACTTATGTTTCTACTTTTCTATTCTTAAAGACTTTTTTCATTTTTACCACCTACTATAATGCTTAATTGATTGCTGCTATTTAGCTAAAATTCAAAACTTGTACCAGAACTGTAAAAATACATAACAAAAAATCTATAAATAATGTCCCCTGTATTATTTCTTCCTGCTTACCACTATAACTCTCAAACCTGTACCTGAAGAACAAATGTAGTATTATATTATAGCTTTGGGCCAAACACTATTGTTTCTTAATTGATTCTTTTTAGTTTTACATGACAGTAGAATCCATTTCCATATAATTATACAAGCATGAAATATATCTTATTCTAATTAGGATCCCAATATTGTAGATGTACACAATGATGAGATTCAGTGTGGTATATTCAAATGTGTACATAGGAAAATTATGTCAGATTCATTCCACTGTTTTTCCTCTTTCTATGTCTCCTCCCTTCCCTTCATTCCCCTTTGTCTAATCTACTAAACTTCTATTCTTACCCTTTCCGCCCTTATTGTGGGTTAGTGTTCACATTATCAGTGAAAGCATTGAATCTTTGGTTTGGGGGGATTGGTTTATTTCACTTAGCATGATAGTTTCCAGATCTTTCCATTTACTGGCAAATGTCATTTTTTCTAATAGCTGAGTAATACTCCATTGTGTATATGAACCACATTTTTAAATCCATTATTCTGTTGAAGGGCACCTAGGTTGGCTCCATAGCTTAGCTTTAGTGAATTGTGCTGCTATAAACATTGATGTGGCTGCATTAATGTAGTATACTGATATTAAATCCTTTGGCTATATACTGGGGAGTGGGATAACTGGATCAAATCATGGTTCCACTCCTAGTTTTAGAAGGAATCTCCATACTGCTTTCCACAGTAGTTGCACCAATTTGCAGTTCCACCAACAATGTATAAGCACATACTCTTTTCCCCACATCCTCACCAAAACACTCTTTAAACACTATGTTTTCATTAAAGTATTAATACTCTCCTACTTCTACTCATATTTTAAACATATAAATGAAAGTCCATAGATTAAGTAGCTTATTAAAAAATCTCAAAACAATTCAGTCTTTTTAAATAAATAATAATAATTCCAACTAAAACAATACAACCTTTACAATAATATTTTACACACAAATGTATAAATTTCCTGGAAGATTATTATTTTATTTGACCCTCACAACAAATTGTTCAGATAAAAGAGTATTATTTCCCTCACTTCACAGGTGGAGATATGCAATGATAGTGACCTTTCTTTAACACAGGTGAGTGGTTAAACTGGGCTTTGGAATCTGTTCTTCTGACTCTAGTCCAGTGCTCTTTCCTTGTCCCTCAGAGCTCCTATGCAACAATATGCCAAATCAGTGGGTACAAGGGACAACATCAAAACCCATCATAGGTTCCTAGGGGTGCCCAAACACTGAAGCAATCCACATTTTGTTGGCTAATAGTGTGTGAGTATTACTATCTGTGTGCCTACTGTGGTTTGGAGTTGCAAGCAAATGTATTAGTCATTAAGACAAAATGAGTGAGAGAACAATTAACAATCCATGTCTATGAAAATCAGAAGTCATTCTTGCTTAGATGTGTTCACTGACAAAAAAGAAAGATTATATGACAAATCGAAAAACAAAACAGAAGTTTAAGTCAGTGTTGATGAGTACATAACTGAATTCCAAAATTGCAAATATGGAAATACTGATTCAGAGGGCATCATTTCATTACACACTTTTAGAAGGAAGACTGCAAGTGACTCATGTAGACAAATTTGGACAGAAGGGATTTCCCCACCACCACTCCCCACACTTTAAATTGTAAAACCAAAGTAACCAAAGTACCAAACAAAATCAAGTTGCAACATTTTACTTCAGAAATGTCCTACTATTTTTCTAAAATGTAAGATATATCAAATCTAAAATATCATGTCCACTTAAAGCCTAAATCTTTAAACAAGTAACAATTTTATATTTTTATAATATAAAATGGGTCTTAATAGATATAAATGCCTTGAGTTCATTAAGTTGAGATATAAATAATATCTAAAATGTTTATCATCAAAAAACACAACATCCAGCAGAAATCCTAGAGAATAACACTGAGAAACTTTGAGAAAGCAAATTCCTTAGTTTAAAAAATTAGAAAAGCCTGAAAAAGATCTTTTTTAATTTCTTTCATTAGCATTGTGTACTTTTCATTGTAGAGGTTTTTCACCTCTTTCATTAAGTTGATTCCCAAGTATTTCATTTTTCTTTTCTTTTTTTTTGGGGGGGGGGGGCTATTGTAAATGGTTAGTTTTCCTCATTTTTCTTTCAGACGATTTGTTAGTGATATACAGAAATGTCTTTGATTTATGGGTGTTGATTTTATATCCTACTTCTTTGCTGAATTCTTTAATTCTACAAGTTTTCTGGTGCAATTTATTGGATCTTCTAGGTATAGAATCACATCATCAGTAAATACTGATAATTTGAATTCTTTTCCTATCTGTGGCTCTTTAATTTCTTCTAATTGTTCTGACTAGTGTTTCAAGAAATATGTTAAATAGAAGTGGTGAAAGAGGACATCCTTATCTTGTTTTTAGAAGGAATATATAGTTTTTAGAAGGAATACTTTCAATTTTTCTCCATTTAGAATAATGCTGGCCTGGGCTCAGCAGAGATAGCTTTTACAATGTTGAGATATATTTCTGCTATCCCTAGTTTTTCTAGTGTTTTGTACCTGAGAGGGTGCTGTATTTTGCCAAATGCTTTTTCTGCATCTATAGAGATTATCATAAGATTCTTATCTTTAAGTCTATTGATGTGATGAATTACATTTATTGATTTCCATATGTTGAACCAACCTTGCATCCCTGGGATGAACCCCACTTAATCAGGGTGCGCTAACTTTTTGACGTTTTTGTATTTGAAGTGACAGAATTTTATTGAGAATTTTTGCGTCTATGTTCATTAGAGATATTGGTCTGAAATTTTCTTTCTTTGATGTATCTTTGTCTGCTTTTGGAATCAAGGTGATACTGGCCTCATAGAATGAGTTTGAAAGTATTCCCTCTTTTAGATGTCCCTTGTTCTTAGATAGGCAGAACTAATATTATCAAAATTATAATACTACCAAAAGCATTATACAAATTTAATGCAATTTCAATCAAAATCCCAATGGCATTACTTGTAAAAATAGAAAAAGCAGTCATGAAATTCATCTGGAAAATAAGAGACCCAGAATAGCTAAAGCAATACTTAGCAAGAAGAATGACCTTAAACTATACTGCAGAGCAATAGTAACAAAAACAACATGGTATTGGAACCAAAATAGACTGGTAGACCAATGGTACAGAATAGAGGACACAGAGACTAACCCACATAATTACAGTTATCTTATATTAGACAAAAGTGCCAAAAATGTACATTGGAGAAAATATAGCCTCTTCAACAAACGGTGCTGGGAGAACTAGAAATCTATATACAACAAAATGAAATTAAACCCCTATCTCTCACCATGCACAAAACTCAACTCAAAGTAGATCAAGGACCTAGGAATTAAGCCAGAGAACTAACAGAAGAAAAAGTAGGCCCAAAACTCCATTATATTGGACTAGGCATACAATAAGGCACCCTACATCCTTAATAAGACTCCTGTAGTACACAAATTAAAATCAAGAATCAATAAATGAGATGGATTCAAACTAAAAAGCTTCTTCTCAGCAAAAGAAACAATCAGTGAGGTAAATAGAGAGCCTATCTTGGGTGCCAATTTTTACATGTGCATATCAGATAGAGT
Organism: Marmota marmota marmota; assembly: GCF_001458135.2. Lineage (NCBI taxonomy): Eukaryota > Metazoa > Chordata > Mammalia > Rodentia > Sciuridae > Marmota > Marmota marmota. Next base: position 33,477,683 of record NW_026000037.1, read on the forward strand.
ACTAATCTCTGAGGTTTATGCAGAACTCAAAAATCTAAACACCATAAAAACAAATAACCCAATCAATAAATGGGCCAAGGAACTGAACAGACACTTCTCAGAAGATGATATGCAATCAGTCAACAAATATATAAAAAAATGTTCAACATCCCTAGCAATTAGAGAAATGCAAATCAAAACTACTCTAAGATTTCATCTCACTCCAGTCAGAATGGCAGCTATCAAGAATACAAACAACAATAAGTGTTGGCGAAGATGGGGGGGAAAAGGCACACTCATACATTGCTGGTAGGACTACAAATTGGTACAACCAATATGGAAAACAGTATGGAGATTCCTTGGAAAACCAGGAATAGAACTACCATTTGACCCAGCTATGCCCATCCTTGGTTTATACCCAAAAGACTTAAAAATATCATACTACAGGCTCACAGACACATCAATCTTTAAAGCAGTACAATTCACAATAGCTAAATTGTGGATCCAAACTAGATACCTTTCAGCAGATGAATGGATAAAGAAAATGTGGTATATGTGTGTGTGTGTGTGTGTGTGTATACACACACACACACACACAATGGAATATTACTCAGCATTACAAGAGACTAAAATCATGGCATTTGCAGGTAAATGGATGGAGCTGGAGAATACAATGCTAAATGAAGTAAGCTAATCCCAAAAAAATAATTCCAAATGTCATCTCTGATATAAGGATACTGATTTATAATGGGAATGGCGGAGGGAGGGGGCAGCATGGGAGGAATAGACAGAACTTTAGATAGGGCAAAGGGGAGGGAGGGGAAGGAAGTGGAAATGGGGGTAGAAAACTCAGTGGAGTGAGACAGAAAACACAAATGGTGTGACTCTACTATGAGTACAAACAGAAACATGAATAATTGTGCTCTATTTGTATAGTATGAATTGAATTGCATTCTGCTATCATATATAACGAATTAGAATAAATTTAAATTTTTTAAAAAAAGAAAAGCTTGAAAAATGCAGTAGACAAAAAGAAATTTCTATTCATTGAAACTTTCCTTTTCAATAATTCTCAGAGGTTGGTACTTACCACAATTCCTCTCAGATTTAGACATCTAATTAAAAACCACATTTTAATACCAGTTAATACATGTAAAACATATACATGCTGATCATATTAAAGAATAATAATTTCTGGCAACTTTTTTCCATGGAAAAACTAAAGAAAACACTGCTCAAGTGGGTCACTAACATCTGTCAGTATTTTACCTAAAATAAAAATGTAAAGAAAGCAAATATTATGATGTTTCCAAAGACCTGAATGTTTTCAGGTAGTTCAATTCTAAAGCCTAATGCTTTCAACTTATTGTTTGTGAGGGTTTCTGTATGAGTAGCTTCTTTTTTCTACTACCAGTTCTAAATTTCATAGTTAGACAAAGAAAGTGATCACTTACATAAACTCTACTCACATATTAAACAGTGATCAAATTTCACAGCAAACAAGACCTTAATCCTCTGCTTCCCTTGCTTTTCAAAAAAAATGACAAATAAAATATAAATGTCATCAGTTATCTTTAAAGAATAGATAAAAGTAAGAATACTGCTATGTCATGGTTGTGTAATCCTACCAGTTACTCTTCATACTTAGAAATTATAATATCTTCATTCTGACCAATTTTAATGAAACACTAAGTCAGAGATTCCTAGGGCTGTACAGTGATGCATTGCGAGCTACTGCTTGGATTCTGGTAATAAGGCTCTTACAAAATGGTAGAGAAAAATATCTTTCAATACAACAAAGTTGCTTATAAAATTAAAATTTATCTTTAACAAAACTGATGATATTTAATGATGTTACAAAATGAAGACTAAGAATCATTATGATTGAATGAGAAACTGCATGATATAATTGCTATACACACCCACACCCACACTGATACAAAATACACAAATATGCCTTGAATTATATTAGATACTTCATTAAAAAGTTTTCTCTATATTTATGATAGAAGGGGAGAAAGCAATTACAAAAATGAATTCACCTTCTTAGCTACTTTCATTCTAAATCTTGGAAACCACAAAAAATAATTATATGCAAATAAATGTCTCTATCAATTCTAGATATGTAAAAAATAGCCTATACCTACACTTTAGATCCAGTATTAGATGTAACATTACCAAGTATGGGAAATTTCCCTAGAAATAGATGTGACTGCCTTAAAAGTGCTGATTAAAGTGAACATTGTCCAAATAGTACCAAATATTATTGTGTTTCTAAAGCATACTGCCTTGTTCAGTTTTTTATCATTTGAGCCTGGCACCACAGTGTACATTCATCAAATGCATACCTGTATTCCAGATCACTGAGAAAGAAACTGGTTTTTATGAACCATATAACTAGTGGCAGTCATACTTTACTCATTCATCTTCACTGTGGGATCTAGCATAATCTATGAACTCTACAGACGCACCTAATACCTGACATTTTTAGAGATGATAAATTTGAGAAGCTAATACCAAATAATGCACACTTGTTGACTGTGTATATATTTGTGTGTGTGTAAGATTTTATATGAATGGCAGAAAGGAACCATTAGCTCACTACATTAAAGTACATGGAATAACTTAAAATGCTGCCAAAGTAAATTCACTGACCTAATGCAATGAGTAAATATGAATGATTTACAATTAGCATTATTTATTTTAAATACTTATAACCAAGAAAGTACTCTGTGACCTCTTTGATATTGACTAAATAAACTTATATCCAAGATTATTTTCTCATGGACAGGACAAAGATAAAATTAGCTTCATTTCTTAAACAAATTTCGTTACTAGTAAAGTACAAACACAAACTCCATTCATATTTCTAGTTCCTTTCCTATTTTCCATATATATTGTCATTATTCTCATTCAGAATCTCACTCTTTTTCCATAAGATGTTGAGAATCCAATGCCCATCTCTAACATTATCAATGGTCTCCATCCTATTTTGCTATAGTAATTGTCCCGCCCAGTTCTCTTTACCTCATTCCCATTTTTTACTATAATACCTAGAGTGCTTTTTCCTACAAGACAACATTTCCTCTTTCTCAAATAGCAACAATACAATTTTCCTTTTACTCTCCTACATTTAAATTATGTGGCTTGTGTGCAATGACTCCACTTCTAAATCCCAAAGTGGTGATTTAACTCAAGTTTGGCCATTCATGATATCAGATGAGTTTTGTCACAATGAAAAGTTCAAAGACCATATGATTTTTAAAAATAGTCCATTTAGTTCATCTTGGGACTCTCATTAGAACTACTAAGAAAGAAGTTCTGTATTTCAGATAAGGTAACTAAGCAGGTAGAATGTAAGCTTAGCTCTTCACAATATGGCCAAAACAAAGGAAAGTAGACTGAAAAAAGTAGAAGATTTAGTAACATCACTGAATCACTCCATCCAGCTTTGCCTGCTGTCCAATACTCTGGGATTTTCAGTTATATGACTCAATATACATTTTTTTAATGTTTATTTAAATTTTAACTGGGTCCTGAGTAATACAGCCTCCATGGGATACTACTCACTTAAAGTAAAAGCTCACCAAATTTCTTTTTTTTTTTTAAGAGAGAGAGAGAGAGAGAGAGAATTTTTAATATTTATTTTAGTTTTCGGCAGACACAACATCTTTGTTTGTATGTGGTGCTGAGGATCGAACCCTGGGCCGCACACATGCCAGGCGAGCGCACTACCGCTTGAGCCACATCCCCAGCCCCTCATCAAATTTCTAATCTTGAATTCAAGAATGTACACGAACTACACAAAACGTTCACATCACCCCAAACTGATCTCCCACACCTCTTTCTAGTTCAGAGAATGTTGATGCTGAGCCAAAGTTTGTTTTCCAAACATTTCCTACTTCTCCTTCATTAATATATGTTGTCAATCCTCCTTTAGCACTCATCCATTTCATCTCCATTTATCAAAATCTCTAACATTTTCTTAGATCTCTCTCCTGAACAAGAAATAAATTTTTCCCTCTCTCTCTTTAGTGATGACTTCCCTCACTGAAGAACTAATTATACTGAGCTCTATAGTAAAATCATCAGTATTTGATATTCACTTCTTAGGTCCCATGCCATGATGAGACAGAAAGCTAACTTGAAGGTCAAGTACCTTCTCTTGAAAAGGCAAATGATCATCCAATGCTGAGGCTGGAACAGGAGATCTAAACAAATAAGAGCAACACCAAAGAGGGAAGAGTACTGTTAGAAATACATAGTCCCCAAGAGCCTCTCATCCTAAAAATAAAAGTTAGATACAATTTTAAAAATAACTTCAAAAAGCTGTATAAATAAAACTGGGGGTGGGGGGAAGCCAGAAGTTAAATGAAGTAGTGGTTGACAAAGTTGAATAAGGAACAGGACAAATTTGTCCTTTTGATATAATTCCTTAAATCCTAAACCTGTTTATGACATCATAAAATTCAAGAATAGATAGAACCATAAACTATCAGTTACAGATAAAAAGAATAACGCCTCTAAAGTTAAAAATTGATTTCTTCAGGCTGAACAATTAATTAATGGCAGAAAAGGCATTATACTATAGTACGCTCTTTCTTTCAAACACAAATGATTATTATTCTTTTAATAAACTCATTTATGTATATGTACAATTAAAAATTTTTATTTAAGGTCATTTAAAACTTCATTCTTGGGGGCTGGGATTGTGGCTCAATGGCAGAACACTTGCCTCGAATGTGTGAGGCACTGGGTTCAATCCTCAGCACCACATAAAAGTAAATAAATAAATAATAAAGGTATTGTGTCCATCTACAACTAAAAAAATATTTTTAAAAAATCCATTCTTGGACAGATGCTAAACCAGAGGCTACACACAGAGGCCTAAATGAGTCAGTTAAGTTACATAAATGTGAAAAGCAATGGTAACTAGTGGTGTTTGTAACCAAAATGAAGAATGTCTATCGAAAAGCATTACAAAAATGTTTTTAAATGCTTAAATAATTGCAGTGACTAAGAATAATACATCTTTGGGGAAAATTCTAATCTCTCCTTTATTGTAATACTTTCTGTACTACAAATTAAAAGCCCACTGTTCATGAGTGGCCACTGTCAAAACTAAAAATCCTTAAAATACGATCACATAATATTTTCTAAAATGTCACATGTATATTTTTAGATTCTAGAAAGTCACATTTTTTTCCTAGAAACACCTTTATCCAGGTGAAAAATATTTTTTCTTTCATCAAAATTGACATAGTGGATGATAGCTGTTTTCATAGTATGATTAATGTAACCCTTAGGGGCTGGGGATGTGATTCAAGTGGTAGCACGGTCACCTGCCATGCGCGAGGCACTAGGTTCGACCCTCAGCACCACATAAAAAATAAAATAAAGATATTGTGTCCACCTAAAACTAAAAAATAAATATTTTTAAAAATATAGATATATAACCCTTAAAAATAAGTGTGTATGATTAATATAACCCTTAAAAATAAATAAGTGTGTATGGAATTCTTTAGTTTAATCTCACAAAACTCAGTACCACAGATCCCTAAATGGATGCAGTTTCTATTTAGAAGAGATGACACAAACACAGGACAGTTGTACTGCTTATAGCAGAAAGAATAAGAAAATTAATAAAGCCAACTGAAATACATTTTGTTTATATATTCCAAGTCCATTAATTCATTCAATCGTATTTACTAAGCAGGTAATGTCTTACAGGCAGCATCCTAAAATGTTGAGGATAAAATGGTAAACAAGACAGATATGGCCCCTTCCATCATGAAACTTAGAATAAAATGGAAAGTGAGAAAAATATCAGGCAAACAAACAAAATCCCAAGTCTCATAAAATGATACTATACAACAAGGGAAAAGGTGCTGAAGGAGAGGGCTTATTTTAGGATAAGTGTCTAGGCAAAAACCTCTCTGAGAAGGTAAAATTTAACTGGAATTTGAGAAATGGAAAGGAAAAAGCAAGGAAGAGCAAAGAATGTGGGGTGGGAGCATGTCTAAGCATTGCTGGCAAAGGGACCAGCAAATAGTTATAAGATCTGAGGCAGGAAAGAGCTTGATGTTTCAGACTGAGTAAACAAGGCAATGCTGATTAATGAGATGATGGATTTAGGAGATGAGGTTGCAGATTCAGACAAGGCCCAGATCTGTGGGGCCACAACAAACCCTTGTTTATTATCTGGACTTACATATGCAAGGAAAAGCCTCTAGGGGTTTTCTAATCTGAGACTATTTAATCAAGGCTATGAATATTAGCAAATGAATACAGGCACTAAGCTTTCTTTCCATCAACCAAGGGTTTACTAAGGACTTACCATATGCTAACATCATGCGTCAAAGTTTATCCAAGTTTATAAAGTTTGCCTTTACATCATCAGTTGCTAGCGCGCGCGCACACACACACACACACACTCACACACACACACACACACACACACACTACAAGAAATACAATAAAATGTAGGACTACATTCTTTAGAAAGAGAAAAGGGTGAAATGGACACATGTGCTCCTTTGTAAGCAGGATCAGGACTCAGCTCCTGCCTCCCATTGCAGCTACATTTATGGGCAGACAGATAAAGACAGCAACAGGGCCATCATGTTCCTTAATATGGCTTATACTGAACATGCAATGGTCCTTCAGTGGATGGAACAATGTGTTCAAAGGAGCACAGAAGATCAAATGTGACCCCCAATGTAACAAGTAATCAATCATGAAGCCTTCTTTAATTAAGTAGGCTTAAGTGGAAGGAAAGGGCAGCAAAGGATCTTCCTCCTGGCTTTTTAGGTCCCAAATACAGTATGTCAGAGACTGAGACTTGTGCACATGCTACAGTAGCAAAAGGGAACATATTTTCATTGACTAGAACCTTAATAAAAGAGCAAAAACTTTCTTAAATAAACAAATGTTCAGGATGCAAGTAGAATCAAAATATTTTTCATTTCCTAAACACATTTTTTTCCCATGCTATGGAAATTAAACATGATGAAGATACTCAACACCTAAAAACAGCAAATTGGAAGTGTTCTAAAGTCAGACAAATAGCTTCAATAATTATGTCAGAAGTGAGCGTAACACAAAAGCAAAATTATAAAAGCCCTCCCTTAATCTCTATTCAGAGCTCTTTTATATAATATTATGTTTTGTATCCATTTGGGGATATACTTTTCTTTTTTCTTACTTTCCTTTCCCATTATATTCATTAAAAGCAAAGATATTCTCCCCTCTGTAAAATGTAGTAAATATACAGTTTGTCTTTTAAAATACAGTTGTCAGATTTCAAAGAGTAAATGGATAGGAGATCTACTCTAGAAGTCTTTAAGGTATAGAGTCTGTTAGAAATAATGTACGCACATGAACAATTGTGTATGGGGGGATGGGAGGAGTTGTATAGAATCTTACATGCAACATTTTATTTTTAAAATAAGCTACAAAGGATATTTAAAACATATACTTTAAATTGCACTGCAATGCTTACTCCTTGGAAGTTAGTAGCTATGTGCTACTAACTATACAAACGTTTTTTAATTAGCGGATTGTGATGAGAAAAACTATGAACTTCATAACAAGAAAACTTTTTTCCCCCTACTAATGGGATATTTTACTTCTTCAGAGCACTGACAAATGAACACAAAGAAAAATAGAAAAAAGATGAAGCAATCATTTAGGGAGCATGGTGACAGTTTTACATTCTCGTTTGGCAATGAAGAATTTATAAATTTGTATTTGTGCTCACGTGTATGTGAGAGAGAGAGAAAGAAGAATGAAAAAAGAAAAGAGAGTGAGACAGATACTGACCAAACTGCAATTTGGTTTGCAGAATTATTCTAATTCCACAGGGTCATGATCAGCAACATTTTCAATATAAAAGTCCACATGGCTAAACTGAACAATAAGAGGAGATTTGACTGAGATAAAATATTTGGGGGGAAGTCTAATGGGACATACAAATCTAGAAAGCTAGTGTATGCTGGTCAGACCGGATAGCAAGATTGATATGAAAACAAACCAAAAGAAAATCCCACAACAAGGCAGTATAGGATAGGGAAACTGGTTGGCTGAGCAAGAGATGGGGAATCTCTCAGCCAATTCTCATAAATGGAGCAGTCATATGTTGGTGAGATTATGGGATGCTACATTGCACCTAATGACAAAATTATTTATACAGCATCAGAACATCATCCAAATCCCAAGAAGTGCACACAGCTGGTAATGATATAAGGCTAGTGAGCTGGGTAGTAATGGAATGCTGCCCCTAGCCAAGTTCAAAAACCAAGCAGACCAACTTCACAGTATACTAGTTTGAAGATAATTTGGGAATGGCAGGTATTGAGCATCCTCGACAGAGAATGTTACTTGTGTATTCATCAGTCTACCCTATGAATAAAGAAAGCATCTTATGGAGTTCCTTATTTGTATTTTAAGGAAAAGCCTTAAAAGATGAAAATTCAAATGACCTGTAACTTCTAAAGCTGAAAACTATAGGGAAATGTGCTGAGGAATAAATGAGAACATCACAGATTTACAGAACTAGAAAGGCTTTCGTCCTCCAGACACCAGCAATATTCAAGAACTACAATATTTCTCATGATCAGAAGTACCATATTCACTTCTAATAGTAAAATCTAGTAATATAGTCTTAATCAAGAGATACTTGGGTTTAAATAAATTAGTTCATTTTTCCTTCTTCAGGTAGAAATTAAGATAGAAGAGTGGTTTAGAGCAGAGGCTTATAAAGAGCAAACTATATATGGCCTTTGCAGGTAGCCAGACTTGAGCTCAAACCACACATTCACCACCAACTAGGTGTGAAACCCAGTGATTCTGGAAGCCTTGATTTTCTTCTCTGTAATACCAGGATGATAATATCTAGCTTTTAGGACCATGGAATGCCTACCATAAGGTAAGCATTCAATGTTAGTCATTATTATTTAATGCCACTAATTCGTTCTAGTTATTTTAGAGATAAAAAATGATGTCCTACATAAGCCCTAAGAATATCTCACCTGCCTATAAATTCTTAAAACATCACTTACTTTTATATCTCAACCATGATACACACTAATAAAAAGGTGTTTTCACGATTAAAATAGTATAAAATTATTCAGAAAGGTGTATTTTAATTAAAGTTTAATAACAGTAGTTATATTTATAATTGTAATATTAAATTATTGAGAAAGTTATATTTTTATCAAGAGGCAAAAATTCAAAACAAGATATAACTGTCAAGGAAAGGAAAACTTAAATTACTAATTTTGTTTTTTGGTGTTGAGGATCAAACCCAGGACCTATGCATGCTAGGCAAGTGCTCTTAAACTGAGCTAAATCCCCAGATTTAATTTACTAATTTATAAGTGAGAATTGTTTGAGAAACTACCACTTCTTTTTAAATTCAACCATATCCACTACCCATATTCATTAGAGCTAGCTATAAAGAAACAAACACACATAAGTAATTCATACCATCTAAAAACGATCATTTTCCCAGCATTAGATTCAATGTTTTACAGTGAATATGTCATTCAAGGGGAAAAAAATATCAATTTTGATTAGCAAAATACCTCAGTCATGGTATCATTAAGGAAAACAACAACTCATAACAGAAGTATAAACAATGAAATATCACTTTAAGCTTTAATTTCACTTTATGCAATACTTATCAGCTTGAATTTTCACTTGATTTATTTTCTATCCACTATTTGCTTTCCTCCTCCATGGACATTAAGAAAAGATTATATGGGGGAAGCAATGAAACAGAAAATCTTAAAAAGAAGACACTGGACCTCATTAAACCCAAGTTTGGAAGAAGGGACAATGGCATAGGGACAGTAAATCAACACAGTCCAAGGACCCAACCCTTGCCTTACTGATGTTTAATGATTATAGATTCATTCAGATGTCTATTCATATTGAGTGACGTTTGTAAAGATAAGATTTTCTAAGAAATTGTCCATTCTAAGTTTTAAATGTATTAGCATAAAAGTATTCAAAGTATTTCCCATCTTTATTGATCTGTCCTATATCTGTAGTTATTTTCTTTTTTCTTCCAAAAAGTGTGTGTCTGTAAAAACACTATATCTGTAGTTATATTCTTTTTTTTTTCCCAAAAATTATGTGTCTTTAAAAACAATCAATCATGCCTGTGGTCTATCCACTTTGTGATTTCAAAGTAACTAATTTTGAGTTTGTTCATCTCCCTTATATATTTGCTTTCAATTTCACTATCTTCCTCTCTTTTCCTTATTGTTTCATTCCCAGACTACTGCTAGACCAATAAGAGGGGCTCTTTCCTGAGCTACAGTTTTGAAGGATCCTGCATATCCCATTATAAAAAAAATATATATTTTATTATTTTAGTATTATCCCAGATAAAAAATATTAAAAATAAATTATTAAAGATGATATAAATGTGTCTGTCACTCTGGATGCAGTACACATTGTGATATGCAGTATCACATTTCCTGATAAAAGGTGAGGATCATTCCTGGAGGGCTGCTCCCAGCCTTCTGCATATGGGAGAGAGCAGCTGCTCCCTAAGGCAAAGAGCTGCAGATAACAGAAACAAGCATTACACTTGGGCCAAGGAAAGGTCCAAAGAGCATAGGTGGGACACTGACTGCTTCTATCACACTCCTCACCGGGCAACTATTTTTATTCCTTTACAGTATACTCTCTTCTGTTTGTTCCTACACCTCTCTTTCTTCATACCAAGGACAGTACATAACACTGTTCTACACCTTACCTTTTTGTCACTTAATATGTCTTGAACAGCCTTCTGAAAAATGATACACAAAGCTTCTTTTAGATAGATATAAGAAGTTTGGGTGTGCTATTAGGATAATGACCATGGATAAAAATTATGTACTGGGGCTGGGATTGTGGCTCAGTGGTAGAGTGCTCCCCTAGCATGGGCAAGGCCCTGGGTTCAATCCTCAGCACCACATTAAAAAAAAAATTAATTAATTAAAATACATTGTATCCAACTACAACTAAAAAAATTATATACTATATATTTTAATAAATAAGAGGTAAAGGATTCTAAGTGCTTTCATCATAAAGAAATGATCAATGTTGAGGAATAAGTATAGTTAACCTGACTTAAATATTACATAATGTGTGTATATATATACACATTATGTAATATTTATACACATAATTTTTATTTTTTATATATACACATAACGTGTATATATGGTTCCCCATTAATATGTACAATTTTTATTTTTTATATTAAATAAGGAAAAACAAAACACATGATAGCCATGAAAGAAAAATACACGAAACCACAATTACAGTTAGAGATTTCAGTACTCCTCTCTCAATTAAAGGAAGAGTCACAGAGTTATGTTTTGTGAAGAATTTCTACATGTTTTAGAGGCAAAGTTCTTCAAGTGACTTGGTAGTGATATTATGCAAAACTGAAGTCTAGGCCACCTCTTTCCAGGCTTCTGTCGGCCATTATAGAGACAATCCTGATGTTTTGTTCTTATGCTTGAATTTCATGATTACAGACATTACAACTGCAGTCAATTGCAGGAAAGAGGAGGTGGTGCTCCCCTTTTAAAAGCAAAATTAAAAAGAAAGAAAGAAAACACTTTGCTTAAAGAACACCCAGAGGTCATCCATCGACTTAACACTAATTTGCCATAACTTGTGGTCTGACCAACCCTAGTTGCAAGAACATCAGAGAAATTTGGCCAAAGACAAATGAAATTATCACAACCAATTGGGCTCAATCATGCTTCATTCCCAAGGGCTGGATACTTAGCCACCCCAAAGAAAACTGGCATTCTATTGACAAGAAAGAAAAAAATGTTAAAAATGTTAAGTGGACAATGACCTGTATCTTCCACAATATCTCAGACAGAACAAAACATAATTATAGGCATACCAGAGTAAAAAAAAAATTAAATAAGTGATTCTTTTGGTTATCTAGAGATACTACAGAAAGAAAAATGAACTATTCTTGAAGCTTAGTCTAAGGTACATTCTAAGAAAGTGAGAAAGCTTAATCCTAATACAAATGACTCATACATTTCAAAACACAAAATTTAAGGCCTTTCCTCAAGCCCCCATCTTCAGAAACCTTCTGTGCATTTTGTAAGTTTCCAAAAAGCAATGCTTCAATATAACCTAAGAATTACAATAATTATCAACTACTTTTAAGACAAATAACTTGTTGAGCTTTTGTAATCTAAAATCAAATTGAATAGCTCTAATGTGAATCGTGATGTGTTCTTTTAGTTAAGACAAAATGAAATCAAAATGATTGTTTAGGCTGAATCATTTATTCTCTTAATAGTAAAATATATCCTGTATAATAAACATAAAAATTAACAACTGCATGTACAGAAGCTGAGAAAAATAATGAACACACCTATATTAAAGAGCTTTCTCACCAGACACATTCTTATTAGTTCAGAGCAATTTGCATACTAGACAATATTGATACTTAATTATTTTACCTTTATGAATTTTTGTGGGTTTATTTACCAAATGTACAAGAAGAGTAAGTAACAAGAAAGCAAATATTTTTCATATATTTAAAAGCTTCCACTGTAATCAGATTTATCTGGCATAACAAAAGGTCATTCGTGTACTTCAGTCTAGGATAGAGTAAGCATAATTTTTAATCTAGTTTTAAGTTTTCCATCTGCTGCTATTTTCCCAAAAATATTCAAAAAAGTTGTTTAGTAAAGAACAGATGAATTATCTTTGGTAAAATAGAACTGTAAGTTAAATTGGCGAGGTATGTATTTGGGTGAAGTCTGATTAGATTAATACAAATAACTGAGCAGATTAAACGGTTGACTTTGAAAGATGACAGATACTATTGTTAGGCAGTGAGGTTTCAGCTTTCAGAGAATAAAACTTTTCACAATGATCTTTCAGTAATCCACCTCCCACGTAAGACTGCTTCAAAGAGTATTGAGATATTTATCCTCAAATGCTTCAGTCTTCCAAGATAGCATGAAAGCCACGTGCAAAGAATTGCTTGCGCATTCCCAATGTAAAGATGTCTGTGATGCAATAATTTAATTCTGCAGTACTGAATAATCAAAATGAAATCAAACAGCAGATAGAGAAAAGGTACATTTTAATGTTCAAATGACAGTGGAAAATTATTATTTCCAATAGTAAGGTCAAATGAAAATGTGCCAACAACTCTACTGTAATATTTGACCTTGAGTATTATAATACAATTTGTGCTACAAGAATACAATTAAATAAGATGTGAAAACAACTATAAACAGTCAGATTTTCATACAGCAATAGTGTTACCATTGTCTTTACAACTTTTATATCAACACATTCATTAAAATTTCTCATACTATTAGTGAATCAACAATATTCACTTGGTGATATCAGAACATTAAATTATGTAAGCCACAATACATTTTAGATTAGAAAAATACAAAATCCTCAATATGCACTAAAATGGCACTTTTATCTTTAAAATAAAATGTGATGTGAGTACTTACTGCTATTCCAACAATCTGAACTCTCAGAGACAATGCATGGTTTTCATTCATAAAGTGAGTTATTCTCTGAATCTACCAAATTTCACTACTAAGAACAGAAACTTACATCAAAATTACAAGCTGCTGTCTTATTGTAGCTGATCTACATCACATGCAGCAGATGGATATAGCTGCTGGAACCAAGATATCCACTGCAGCTTGCAGCATGCCCTTTGAACAACCTGTCTCTAACTACATCACTACCAGTGTGGCATTGCTCTCTCCTACCTGAAGCAACACAGCCCTACACAGTGGGGCCCAGAATGGCAAGATCATCACATCTGTAAACCAGTCAGACAATCTTCTACTATTTAACCTTAGGGAGACATGTGGGAGGGCAGAGACTAAGAGGAGAGAAATGTTTAAGGGGATTCCTTTTCTTCCTTTCTATCTGTTACCCCTACAAATGTAATTAGTAGTTCTCCTCTATCTTTTCAGTATGTTCCATAAGCCTCTTTCAAATACATCCTCCTACCTCCCACTTTCTAACAAATCACAATTCAGAATTGAGGTCTATACTACAAAATCTCCACAACCTTCAAGGCTGAGTCAAATATTACCAGTTGCATAAATCCACCTTCAGTTTTTCACAGACAAAATCAATTTCTCCAACTTTCATACTCACATTGCACTTGTATATCTATGTCTATCTTAATAGTCTTTAAATCCCTAGTCACATCCATCTTTTCAACCCTGGGTCCTAGTGCAGAATAGTATAATAAACTAAACTGAAACTGTATACTTACTAAAAAAAAAAAGGCATTGGAGATTAGTGAACAAAAACAATGGCAAAAAACAACATGCCCAAGATCAACTTTCATCTCAGTTCAAAAATTGTCACCCACACCCACATATGCACACAGAATAAAATCACAAGATAAAAGAAAAAACTGTAGGTTCTAAATGAAGTCACTTTCCTAATAACCAGGTGTCCTGAGAGTGTGAGTTTATTCCACTGCTTCTCTGTCTCTAAACATATACCAACTGCTGTCATTATAACCAATTATAGAGTTGAAGAAATTTTAAGATACTGATAGAGAATCAACATCCTGAAAACAGGTACATTAAAAACAAGCTGAACCCCCTCCCCCCGCGCCTGCAAGGTAGACGGAACTGTGACCACCAGCAGAACAGGCCAGACCTGCAACCGATAGACAGAACAGGCCCAGTGGCCTGAGGAAGGGTAGAGCCGCC
>NW_026000037.1:33495764-33569182 GCF_001458135.2 Marmota marmota marmota
AAAAAAAAAAAAAAAAAAACAAGCTGAAGATGCCTCCTGAGCTCTGATTACCTGTAATGCTCACTGACGGGAATGTTCTGAGAGAAGTACAAAGCTGCTGTCCGTGCTCTCCAATGCCATTTCTTTGCAGGAAGGGTATAAAGAACACAGTCCTGTAGCTCTTCTTGGAGCAGATCCACCAGTTGTTTATGGGAACCTCCATAGAATGCCTCAATGATAAGAATACTCATTGGACCATTCAAACCTTGAGAGTTAATACAAAAAAAACAAAAAACATATTTTGCAGATATATATGAAAATTCTTTAAATGTTTAAATTTTATTCTCAAAAAGAAAATACAAATAATTTAGTCATGTGTAATTTTTAAAAATATGCATCCTAAACTGGGCACAGTAGTGCAGGTGTGTAATCCCAGCTACTTGGGGTGCTGAGGCAGAAGGATTTCAAGTTTGAGGAAAACCTGAGGGAAACCTGAGGGACTTAGGGAGACCCTGCTCAAAACAAAACAAAACAGGACTGGGGATGTAGCTCAGTGGTAGATCATCCCTGAGTTCAATCCCTACATTGAAAAACATAAAAATAATAAATAAATAATTATATGTGTATGTATATACACATACGTATGTTTTTAACATACACATAAATTAAAATAAAAAACAGACATCTCAGGGGCTGGGGATGTAGATAAGTGGCAGAGTGCCTGCCTAGCAAGCACAAAGTCCTGGGGGTCGGGGGGAGGGGGAGATATCAGCTTACATAATTTAATGTTCTGATATCACAGAGTGCATATTGAGATCCCCACAGTAGGAGGAGGAGAAAAGAAATCCTATCTTTTAAAAATACATTAAGTCTTAAATTTTTGGAATCAATATTTTTATTAAAAAAAAAAAGTGTCTTTATTTTTTGCTTGTTTTCCTCATGCCCTCAGATTACTCTCTTCCATAACCCTAAGCTTTGTGTCCTACCCCAAGAATACAAAAGCCTTCTCCTCCTGTGATCATTCACAATCCTGGTTGGTTAAGCTGTGAGCCTGACTCAGTGACCCAAGAACCTACTTGACCTGAAGCCCTTGTTTTACAGTCACTGATCCCATCTTCTAATAAAGATTTCCACTGAGAGCTCTTCATTTGTAAGGTCCCTCCCAGTTTGGAAATGTTCAGATTCTATAACTTTCATATTAATCCATCTTTAAATTTATCAGCTATCACTGCCCTTAATGAATCTATATTTTAAAGAAAGTCATTCATATTTGAATCTCAATTTTCCAGTATTAAAAACTTAAGGGCTAGGGTTGTGGTTTAGTTGTAGAACACTTGCCTAGCATGTGTGAGGCCCTGGGTTCAATTCTCAGCACCGTATATAAATAATTAAAAATAAATAAATAAAGGTCTATTTACAACTACAAAGAAAATTAAAAGAAAAAATTTTTAAAAAACTAAAGCATAAGATTTTTTTGAGACACTACATATACCTTGATGACTTCCCCACTACTGTCAATATCCCACCCCCAAAGGAATATCAAAAGGTTGAGTAAAGCTACATATCTGTTAACCACCAAGGATTCTACAAACGTCTTTATACAAGAAACCTAAGAAGGATAAAGTAGCAAAAAAAAAAAAAAATGGGTTTATTAATAGTAAAATTTCATCACTGAGAATTTGGCTATTAAGCAATTTTTCATTTTAATAATATGATTTTTGTTAATGTGCTCAGTGAAATAATCTGTATGAATGTAAAACTTTCACATACATTTCAAATTTTATACTATTTCCTGTAAGACATAAGGCAGAAACATCATTTTGTAAATGAATATTAGATTGCTTAAAAAATATTCCAGATGTTTGAATTTTCTTTTATGAGTAAAGTAAATACCACTCATTAAATAGCATATTGCTTTCTTAAATAATGTTGTTCCGTAAAATTATTAGTCTCAATGACTCAATAATGCTTTTCACTAATAAAATTGTATTGCACACGCTCAGTCATGGTGTCTACTTAAATTGTGTTTCAAAGGAAAAAGATTCAAATAGTTCTCTGAGAAATGAGTGAACTGAAAAAAAGCTTTTTTTCTTGATATCTGAATACCAATGAGCACTTGTATTGTGTATACATATTTGCACATTTACACACGCATGCACGAGTGTTTATTTCACTTATATGTAAAGTAAGAAACAATATTTGCCAGAGAAGGTGTAAGTTTGAACTTCAGTTCCATCACTTTCTAGCTGGATGGCCTTGAACAAGTTACCTAACTTTGTAGGACTCAGTCTCATCTTCTTTAAAGTGAGTAACAGTACTAATCTTAGCAGTGTGTTGTACAGATAAAATCATGAATGCTTTTAAATAAAAATAAGGTATTTACTCTTTTAGCAGTATAAATCACTTTTCTTAAGGAAAAAGGTAATCTTCAAATCTTCCAGCATTTTAAATTCAATAATCTTCATTTGTAGCCCCCTATCCACCAGGCATAGGTAGGAAAGGTGGATGTACACATGCATTTGAAATACACAGGGTATTGCCCTTTTCTCATCATTCACTTGTATTCCAAATATGAATTTGAGATCCCCACAGGTTTTATGGGTAAGAGGTAAACTCAGAGACTGAGCTATGCAAAGCTTAATTTTTTAAGGCCCATTGGAGACTTCTGCTTTAATAAAGTAATGCTCAATGAGTTCTCAAACACTGTCCAAGTTCAACAAAGTGATAGGCATTAATCCTTCAAATGATGGAAACTTCTAGAAAGAAACTGAGGGAAGAATGAAAGAGAATTTTGAAAATTACATCAGAAACTTAAAGACAGATAGATAAAAGGCAGTTAAACATTGCTTGCTATATTACATCACAAATATCTACTATCTAGCTTAATTTCCTCCAACCTAATCACACTAAGGTATACATGCTCTATGTATCCTTAAAAGGTCTCTAAAAGGCTCCTGTACAAATGACATGAGATAATATTTCACTAAGTGATGGAATGTGATATAAACCTCTCTCTAAAGAATATTTTACTCACATAACCTCAAAGAAAGCAACATCAATATTGGGGGGAAAAAACTGCTTTCTGATTCTTCATCACTCTGCCCTTTTTCATGATTAATCTACGGTATGTATTGTGACATAGATTTATTTTACAGATGTTTCTTATGGGTGTGAATCACAACTTATCTGCTAATCACCAGCCACTGTGGAGGCAGTATGTGTAGGTGCTGCTATAGATTCAAGACACTCAGTAAGCAGAACTGAACACCAAGCATGTGGGAGGTCGAAAAATAGAAAAAGGGAAAAAAAGATTATAGCTGTAGTAGATTTCCAACCCTTTAATAGCTCAACACGAAGAGTGGAATGTACAGGTTTGAACTAGCATTTACTTGAGCATTTTTCTAGTGGCCAATGGGCGTGCCTGCATTTCGGGTATTTTTCTAGGGAGAGTAACTATGTCCTACCATCTCTGAAAACTATACTTAGTGGCTTTGATTCATGGAAATTTGTTCTGCTTGTTTTGTGGAGACAGACATATCCTGGCAATTCCCACTTACTTCTATTGCAACTTTGTGGCAAGAAGAAAATATATTCTTCCCTGTACTCTTCTTGAAGCACAACCTGGAACAAAGATGATTCCCATTAGATACAAACAAAAAGGGAAAAACTCATTTTTAAATAATATTCAAACCAAATATCATTACGGCACATTAAAGAGTAGTTCAAAAACTTTTACTGTGCCTGAGTTTTGTTTTAGAAAACACTGGCTGAAGCAAATAGTCACGAGGTTGGAAAAAAAAAATACCCACTTTGCTGTTACAATAGAATTTGCTAAAATGTAACAGAAATATACTATTTGCCCATTTTAGCAAAACATAGATAAAACTGCAGGTGGTCACTCAGACACTGCAGGTGGTCACTCAGACACTGCAGAAGTTCATAAGCACACATGGGAAGACAAACATTTCTGGACCACTAGCACTAGCTAGTAAGGAGAGAGTAGAAGCAGAAAGAATAAAACCTCCAAATTTAAAGTGCTAATACCAAAGCAACGACAGGGTCTCCTTGATGTCCAGAGGCTGTGCCCAGGTGTCTACCAAAAGATGGCAGTGAGCCTACACAGAGCCAAATGTCTAACATAGGTGCCTGAGTTCATGAACCTGTTAAAGCATTATCACAAGTATTACCACAGACCTTAAACACTGGAACATTTAAATGGGGTAAGTTACAGAATCTGGGGTGTCAAAGGTGTGACATTTTAAAAGGAAAAAACCAGACTAAAGGGGGTGGGGGAACATGCACACTTCTTATATTGGAGAACAAATACCAATCAGACACTGACTTCATGGCACTAAGAATATCCCATGACATTAAAATTAAAAAAAAAAAAAAAAGAGTATACGGCCACTCCACTCTTGCTCCTTAAAAAAGCAGGTAAAATATTTCCGAAAAAAAAAAAAATTGTAGCAACTTTTTAAGTTTTTCTGCTTAAACAAGTAAGCTTCACTTAAAAAAAAAAAAAAAAAAACTCATTTCTTCAGCAAATTTTGTTCCCCAGTGGCACCAGATGAATGAAAACCTCCTATACTATTAATGCTTTATGAAAGTTTAACTCATTATCAATACTATGATTTAATGATACATGGTTTAATACTAAACATTAAATTTGGCAATATAAAATGAGTCAAACTTACATCTGCGACAGGAATTTTATACCATGTCAAATGCTATTTAAGATCACCAAAGGACAAAATGATCTATTTAAGAATTATCTGACTTCCCAAAAATTTATGTTTATAATTAAAAGGGGATACAAAGTGAAAAATCACAATAGCATTTCATAAAAACATTTTGACAAAAAATGAAAAAGTGCCATTAGCATCATCTCAATTAAAAACTAATATTGCATTGATAAGATAAAGAACAAAAGTTGCCTGAAACCAATGCTGTGAATATTTTTAAATTTTTATTAAAACTTTCTGTCATTATACCTGCATTTATTTTAGGCTTGACCCAATTTCTTTATTCCCTGAGCCATGATCATTTTCAAGGTGAACTACATTTTTGTCTACCTCCTCTAGCAGTTACAACTGCCATAGTAGTTGAAAAAAATGTTTAACAGTATAGATAAAGGAAATTTGCAATATGTTACTGGTCTACTGAAAAAGATGTGCTAAATACAAATGTATCATGTTGTTAAAAGAAAAACCCCAAATCACTAGATATCCATAATTAGTCTTCAACTCAGGTACCTACACTGTTAAAATAATTTTCCAATCTAATACCTTGTAATAATTTTAAATCAGGGGAATTATTGTATTAATATATTCCATAGACACCTTACTGCTATTAGTTGTAGGAAGGTACAGTTTCAGTGACAATGGTTTTAACAGTTTTAATCCCACACACATGAGAAATTGATTCCACAGATTACACATAGCTTGATGTCTGAAAACTTTGATCAATTGCTGAAAATACATTTTATATTTACCTGTATATACTATCTGGAAACTGAAGCCTGGCAGAGCAAAGAGCACTGTTTTAACACTAAATGGTTTAAGCTGGGGAAAGTAAAATGTGAGTAGGCTTAGGCTTTCCCAATAGGTCATCAGAGGTTTACCTGGTATTTTCTTATTTACCCTTTCTCCCCCTTCTGTTCTGCACTTCCACCTACTTACTCCAACACACCCAGGTTTTAATTAAAAAGTAACCAATAATCCAGCAGAGTAAAATAGGGCAGTGCTGAGAAAAGCCAGTATTACCTTCCAGCCCACTCACTCATTTTAATGATTCATCAGGGAAACCCCATTTGTTAAAATATACCTGATATCTCATTAAATAGCAAAAAATAAGCATGAAAAGATTTCTGCTTTAAAACATGTCACCAGTGACTCCCCTAAAACAACCTGTTAAGTTTCAGTATGAAGTAATAATACATTTTGCTAAAAACTTTCCTGAAAGTGAGTAGTACATTCAATTATGATATGAGAAAAGAAATACAGATTATAACAAAAAGTTGGTTTTTGTAAATACTTCTAAAAAATCAAGAAACAAAATTCATTCTAACCTCTAACACCACATATAATCTCTGAAACTGAAATATAATGTGACATCAAATACAGAACAATAATCTTACAAACTAAAATGATATGCACTGATAATATTCTACATAAAATGAAAGGAAGTTTAATTAATAATCAGTATGAATCCATTTTCTGAGCATTAGTCTGAATTGCAGATAATGACTAATGGAAAGTGATCATTATTACATTATTTGATTTTGATACATACAACCTACTCTTTATTAATTCCATACTGTACTATCACATGTACTTGAATAAACATAAAATCTTAGGTACAAATTTTAAAAGATAGAGCAATCTAATATTTTATACCACTAAGCTGCTGTGGGTGTTCTATTTTTCTCAACTCTGACTTTTGTTTCCTATTGTGGCAACTGAGAACTAAGGATTTATGTATCAAAATCAAGTTTGGGGGCTGGGGTTGTGGCTCAGTGGTAGAGTGCTTGCCTTGCACGTGCAAGGCCCTGGGTTCGATCCTCAGCACCACATAAAAATAAAGGTATAAAAAAAAAACTTTAAAAAAAAATCAAGTTTGATAGGAATATGCCATACTGTTTGTGAGATAATTTAAAGCTATTTTTAACATGTTTTTCCAATTACACAAATTGTAAGGATCTCTTGAGTACATTTTTGCAAAGTTACAATTTTACATGCATATATGACTATTTAATGTTCTCTAACAAATATGTTTATTCTTTTTTGATTTGGGACTTAACTTTTTGCTGAAAAACTATCAAGTCTATTATTTCATGGCTAAAATGGATACAAAGTATTAGTTAAAACACTCAAGTTTCAAGTGGAAATTCAACAAATGTTTACTGAGTACTTACCACATACCATCATTCGGCTGTTCTCAAATATTCATAATTTTCACAAATAATTAGATGTGTCCATATCAAAAATTCATTTCTTTACATTTTTGTAAAGTTATATTCCACATTATATAGAAAATTAGGAGACTTGTGACAAGTTTAGTGGTTTAATTTCACTAACAAAATAGCAACCCTTTCAACTTTTCACTGCTATTAATTTCATGAATAACTTCAAGCTATAAAAGTCACAATGAATTAGTTCTACTGCATACTAAAAATATTTCAATTTGCTGACATTTTAAAATGTGGTAGCATATTTATGAATCAATAGAATATTTTACACCAGAAAACCATCTCATCACTCAAACTATTGCATTATCCTTTTAACTACTATACAATCTGGCTCACCACACCATTCTCCAAAAGCCAACTGCAACTAATCTTTCCAAATGGAAATCCGATTATGAAATGACATGTTCAAAAACCTTCAACATCTCCATCAACTAAGAATAATATGCAAGGCCTGATACTTGGCAGTTAAGACTCATTTTCAGACCCTCCTTTCTCTTTACTACAATCACATTTGCCCTTCTCCCACTTCAATTCCTCTTCCCCCACATCCCCAGACTACATCACAGCAATACTAAGTACCCACACTCATGCAGCTATTTAATTGTCCTGTGACTTCACATAATTCTCTCTCTTCTGTCAGTCTTCTCTGAGTCCGTCTGATGAACTTTTGATCAAATTTCTGCTCATGAATCACTATTTCTATAAAGTCTTTCCCCGAACTTCCCTTAAACACTACTTCCTCTTTACTCTGTACAGCACCATTAAACTTGTTTCACTCTGTGTCCACATCCTGCTTTCCCATGGGGCTGTGAAAATCTGGAGGATGAGGACCAAGCCACCACTTGCCTGATGGCCAGCCTAGGGTATGGTAAATAGTAGATATCACTAGGTTTTGTGGAGCAGACCTGAAAATCAGGGGAAAACAAGAAGCGGATTTCTTCTGCCTTAAGTAACACAGATACTGAGCAAGTAAGTGTTAGATAGCACTGTACCTGCTACTAACGATTGCCAATTACTCCTGAAGTCTAAACAATATCAAGCACCAAGTATATCTGAACACATTCTATTATGTTCTCTTTTCAGATATTAATTCATATATTTATCATTCACAGAAATCAAGATTTAATGGAAATAATGGATTTTTTTCATATAGATCTGCTTTAATTTTAACCTACTGTTATAGTAGAAGCAATGATGATCAAAGAGATGGGAAAAACAACATAATCAACTGAATATTAAGTCACTGTGAGTTTCATGACCAAAGATAACATCTGTAAGATCCATGAATTTTGAAAATCACCTGTAGTTTTTTATTCTACTTGATCTATTATCATCCTACTTTAATTCTAGGAGTAGGATAAGAAGTCAGTTCCCTTCACCATCAATCTGTATATCCCATTCCATATTTAGTAATCAGTAGGCTTTTATTTAAGGGGGAAGAAAATTGCATTGTGAAATACTTCCTGCCAATAATTATTTATTTTATAAATATATGAAAAGATGAAAAATGTATTTGTTTTCTCAAGATGGCATTTTGCCATTGCCTTCCAACTTCTTGATAAGGGGTGTAAACCAGCTCGATTGGGAGAAAATTGGGGTGTCTAACCCATTCAGATATAGATATCCAATAAGAGAAGGCAAAGTATGTCACAGAATCATAGATGCAAAAAATACTGAAACCATGGTGCAACCACTTTTCTTTTACAAAAGAAGAAAGACTATCAGCATCACTCCTCCTAAGCTACAACTTTATCTTTACCCTCCAGTCCTAATAGACAACTTTTGAAAGGATAACTGGCTTTATGGACTAGTATTAGAAAAATTATATCAAAGATACATATACCAAGAAAGGTTTGCCCAAAACCTTCACTATTATCAACCACTAATAATTACTTCTTACTACCACTAATTACTATTTATGCTCACAGATAAAAATCAATGCACAGCTTCTGTCACCATGTAAATATAACAGGTGGCATCTAACTGTATTCAAAATGTCACACCTCGGTCCAAGGAAAACAGTTTGGCTAACAGCCCTGCTGAGGGTTTTAGAAACTATGCCTCTTGCCATACAAAACCATCTTTGCTAATGTGACTAGACTCTATAAAAAATAAATAAATAAATAACTCAAGGACACAGTCAAGTCTATGACCTGGAAGAAGTCAACTGGTTTAATCACTAAATTGACATTGTTTATTGCACAGAAGCATTATCTTGCTACCCAACATTGGCTTCTGTGCCAAACTTTAAGTCTGACTCAGTTTGTGCAGGGTAATTATAAATATATACACCAAATGGGGTTAAATAAGATGACTAACAGATTCGTAACCAGAATGGCACTAGTCAGTCTCACTCAAACATCTTTTAAGAACTTAATCCATATTAACTAAATAAAAAGCTGTTGAGAAGTTTCTCTCTCCAAGTGGGAGGCACAGATCACATTTTCAGTTAATTTGAAAACAGAAATAGCAGTGTTACTCTAACACAAAAACATTCTCCATGTCCTATTTGAAGTGTAAGCAACCCAAGCAAACATGGGTGGCATTCCCTTGATGAGTTGAAATAAATGTCACGAAGTACAAAGTTCTGGATTCACTCACTTCCAATGAAAAATGAAAAGGACATAATCTCACAATTCAATCTGATTTATCAGTGAGGAAAAGCAACTTAAGAAAATGCAGAAATCTTAGCAGCTCCGGAGGCAAAAGAATATCAGGTAAACACTTGAGAGAAGAAAGAGAAATTTTCACCAAGGACTAATGGGCTAGAAATAGATATCCTTAAATATAGACATATTTAATGTTTTTAATATTCATTTTATATCAGTAAAAAACACCCATCAGTAACAGATTTTTCAAACAGCATTAAGTAGTGTGAGGGGAAGTCAGTATTTGAATCTGTCCTTTAAGATACAAACCAATAAAACCATGTTTTAAATCTGTATTGATTAAAGTATTTAGTGATACCTCTCTAATCTCCAAGGTTCTACATGAACATAGAAATTTATGATAAGTAGAATTAGTTAAAAGCACATTCTCTTCTATTTATTTTCTGTAGCAGCGTTTTGTTCTGTCACCATATATTTTTCAATAATCTTCTGATTTGCAAATGGTTTAAGATATTTGCTGATAGCTTAAGAAATCAACACCAGACAAACTGGATGATGTCTAGAAATCTTTAATGCTAAGTTTAAAAAAGCTTGGGAACTCAGTTTAAATCAGGGCTGAGTAAACCTGAGACTAATAAATGCAGTAATGAGAGCTGTCCCACTATTTTTAAATATCACAAGAGGCATATTATTAACCACCCACTATTATAAGAAAAAGAATCAGTCTTTAATAATAGACTGAATTTTAAGATCCTGAAGATATTTAGGACTCAGACTGATGAATAAAGGAAAAATATACACAGCTGTGTCAAATGTCTAGAAGGTCTACTATTCTCCAAAGTTCTGCAGGGGAAACACAGGCTTGCCCATATCATCTGACACATATTTTCACTGAATAAAAGATAAGTACCAATAGCTCAACATTTCCTGATTGGAGCAAGCACTATGACTTTAATCTATTTAGTGTCCTTGTTTGTCATTATTATCTCTTTATCAACTGGTTTTTCAAGGAGACATTCCAATGATATAAATATTTTGTCTAATGAAGCAAAGACCCTAAAGCATAGAATATTCTTTGCAAACTACTCAAAGCTATACTCTGCATTATCATCTCTTAAAAAGTAATTTCAAACTTTGCAAACTATGTTCATAAGAGCAAGGTTATTTAGGAGCTAGTTAATCCCAAATTCCCTTTGCACTTCTGTCCAGCATGTATGTATGTATGTATATTTACCGTATGTGAAACCGTAGGTTGATTAGCATTTACAGTTAACAGAATTTATAATATAGACTCCTAAAACCAGGTACACAATATCCTATGTTTTCTATAATAGTTGCACAATTGATCTGAATAGAAATGAAGTGATCTTCCCTTCTGTCATTCCTCTTGCTCAATGCTCTAATGATCCTTTCCCTACTTTGTTTCTAAACTTTATTTGTAAGAATTAAATTTAACACATCAGATAAACTCCTTTACATTTTCACAGTGTATGACAGTTGGAGCACATTATGTTATCAGAATACTTGTATGTTACAAGAGAGCAACAGCAGGTGATGGCCAAAGTTCAGTATCTGGGAAGAAGATGAAAATAGTCTGTGAATTAAAAAATGTAGACTGAAGACTGATACTTACTCTAGTAACACATGAGGTTAATTTTGCTTTGTCATATTAAAATGTCCTATTACAATCGAACATAATATTAAAATACTTAAAAACCGCATACCTTTGGATTCAACAAAGCCACTTCTAAAGAGCAACCTGAAAATTTATCATGAATTTTTAAAGAAGTCCTTGCTCCAAACTAAAATAACCAAACTATCCCACAACAAAAAGAGATCTCATAATTAAAGATCAAAAATCATAATGAAGAAGTTAATTTATTGGCATTGGAGAACATTATTTACACTATTGCATAACTGCAAAAAATGAATATATGGAAAATATATGATGGAATTAATATATAACCATGAGTGAGTGAGTTAGAGAGAGAGAGAGCGAGTAAGAGCAAGATTGAGCACACACACAGGAGCATAAATAGACACACGTGGACATGAAGAAATATTTGTGGTAGAATTATAAGTGATTTTTGTTTTCCTCTTCATGTTTCAATCTATTCTTCACCTTGTCTTCATTGAATGTATTCAACTTCAAAGTTTTTTGTTAACTTTAGGGAAGAAGCTGAATTGATTGATGTAACCAACTACTGAATTGATTGATGTACCCAATTACTGAAGGCTTTCTCCCCTCCAGGAGACTACAAGTAGCTATCAAATTATTCTATTATTTCTATAAACAAGCTTATTTAAAACACTAATTAGGAAAGGTTAAAACTAAAGGTAGTATAGCAAATCACAAATACTGTAATTTAGTTTTGCAAATACAACTTTGTCTAATACATAAAATAAAAGTTACTCTCAACTTCAAAGTGTACTTGAATTATTAAATTATAAAGAGATCAAGATCTATATAAATAAAAGGAATCCACAGCTGTACTTTGACAGAGTATGTTAGAAAATAAAATACATTTCAGTATTTAAAGTTTTGAATAGAAACACAAAACAAGTATAGTGCAAGTTTTAAAGTCATGAAGTTCAAGTAAAATGTCAAAATTAATTTATGCTTTAAATAATTAGTCTTGAATGAAGGGAAAATATTAAGTATTAGTTAAATATTAAGATAAATAAAATTTAAAAGAACTTCAAGTCTCACATTTAATTTCTGAAGTTTCTTATATTTAAGAAAGCATAAAATGCTATTATATAATCATCCATATGTGTTACACATGTTAAAAAAATGAAAGGGACTCATTGGATATTCTAGTAATAGAGATGGAGTCTTGCATTTTCAAAGATGATCTCTTCTCATAGGCACAGATTTTTCCTATTTTTATGTACATGCGATACATACATGGATATTACATAAACATATTCAATAAACACTAACCAATGGCAGCTCAGACTTAGCAGAAAGTTTTTTTAAAAAATGGATCCTGAAAAATCTAGTACATTATAATCCAAATAATATGTTTCATTTTCAAATAATAAATTTCTGCATTTTTTTTCCAATGCAACCGTTTCATTATGTTTCGTTTTTATAACATCTATTCTGAAAAACATAACTTACAAATCTAAAAAGAAAATAATTTCCTAGTAGAAATGTACATTTTTAAAGGGGCACTAATAATCAATGAATAACTTTCCATATTTGAAAATAAGCATAAACTTGACTGAAAAAAAGAAATTCTAATCTTAGGAAATCACCATGTGGCATTTTTTAACTTTATTACCACTTTGGTGACTCTCTGTCCCAGAGCAGATCACCTCCAACATTAGTACTCTGACCTTCTAGAAAACTGACAGATAAAGTTTATAGTGAGAAAAAAATGAGTTTTTATGGGTTTCCAAAAGGGAATTCTATGACACTAAAAGCCATATAATAATATTGATTTCATAACCAACCTTTTTACTGCCAAATTACAGACTTAAGATTTTTAGAAAATAGCAGGGTAGATTCACCATAAAATACAATAAAAAATTTAAAAAGTTTGAACTCATCTGAAATAGTTCAGAATATCTTTGCAAACTTTAATACAAATATAAAATGATTTTTTAAACCAGGTTTTCCAGAATTGTTGAGTATCCCAAGACCCTTTTATTTTGGGACTGACTGACCCTCCTCCTGATATACCTGTCAAAAATCAATTTACTTACAGCTTGTACATTTCTAAGTAAATCATTTCTATGCTTGTTTCTAGTTTCCTTCCATCCTAAAGACAAATGTACAAAGTATAGAAACATGGATTATTTTCTTATAAAACAATCTTTAAAAATCAATTAGAATATTCAAAATATTCCATTCTCACAAATGAAAATAAGTTGCTTACTGAAATGACAGTCTTCCATTTCACTGCCTTAAAAATTAAGCTGGCATGGATAATAAAAGTGTTTTCTGACTGGATATGCTGAGCATTAAAATATTTTTAAAACAAACACTAATCCATAATTAGATTTCATGAGTGCAATCTATAGAAAATAGAATTTGCTTTATTTTCTGGGAGCAATATTAATGATTTGCAATCGTAAAACTTATACCAATGATACCATGGCTTGCATAAAACTATAAACAAACCTGAGCAGGAATGTTTCTTTTCCTTTTTAGCCTAATCTTTACCAATCATTCACTCAACAAATACTGTGCCTACTATGTGTTTGCCCATTGTTATTTCAGGTGTTGGGGGATAAATTAGGCAATGAAGCAAATGGTCCTCTTATATCATATGTAATGTCTTCCTTTTATTTATTTTTTATTTTTTTTAGTTGTAGATGGACGCAATATATTTATGTGTGGTGCTGAGGATCAAACTCAGGTCCTCACACCTGCAAGGCAAGCACTCTACCACTGAGCTACAGCCCTAACCCCAATAATGTCTTCTTAATTAGAGCAAAAAGGGAATCATCAAATAAATATATGTCAGACAGAAGTATCTATAAAAGAAGTAATGCAGGGTGATAGGGGATAGTGGCCACTGAGTGCTGGGGTAAGGTGGTATTTATTATGGCATTGTCAGAGAACATATGACTAATGATAAAAATATGACATCTAAACACAAACTAGATGAAGAGAGGGAGGGGTTATACAGAACTGCATCTAAAGCCACCCAAGTAGCAGGGATAGCAAGCCCCTGAGAGAATATGTATGGCATATGCAGAGAATAGGAAGATCTATGTAACTGTAAAGCATAAGCAAATTTGCTTTATTCAACAAAAATTTATCAAATGATTACATTTTAAAGCTTACACTAAATGCTATGTGATAAAGAGGATTCAACGATGGTCTCTGGCCTACCTATACCTTTATATAATTACAATAGAGTGAGAAATGTTGTAAGACATTTGAGTTGTGTTTCAAGGGACCAATGGTAAGTTCTACTTCAGGAAGGTGAACTAAGAGCCAGACAATGGAGAGTTGAGACAATGTGACAGAGGCTCTTGGCTCACTCAACAGCCATTCAGCCCTTTATTCCTTTTGTTTTCCTCCAGAATTCAAGCTAAAACACTTGATCTCTCAGTTTCACAAACCAAAAACATGTTCTACAATTTATCAAAATAATGTAGGTGGAAGGAGGGCTCAGAACTGGAATGTTCCCTCTATTGGGAGCAAGACACTGCTGAACACTCTAAGCAAATCACCTGACCACAGAGCTTTAGGTTGACCCACCAAGACCTCTGGTATCAGGTTCTTGTCCCAAAGCCTTCTGGCCCTGACCTGTGTCTCCCTCATCATCTTCAACCTGAATTACATATCCGCCTGCCTTCTAAGTGCTTTCCCTACCTGCAGCAACATTAAACTGTTTTCTATTCTTCCTCAGAAACTTACAGGTATCTTAATATCAGTCCCCTGCACAAAATCCTATGACTTTTAGATGAAATAAAGAAAAAAAAAAAAATATTTAACAAGAAACATGACCCTTACAGGTTGGTTCCAAGCTCCATTTTAGCTTCAATTCCTGTCACTCCACCAAACACAGCATTACCCTCTACACAATAGACTCCTTATCATTTTCTTCAAATATTCCATGCACATTCCACCTACACATGCTGCTGCTGCTGTTCCTTCTTTCTAAACACTTTTGACTACACCACCTGTCAAACTCTTATTTGTAGTTCAAGATCCCATGCAAATTCCAACTCATCTATAAAGTAGTCAATCACTCACCTGTATACAGCTACTCACAAGCATTTATTCCTTTCTCTATAGTTTCCTACACTTTGCTTTTACCCCAATTAGAGACGTTACCATGAAACTCTTACATTACAGTTGTACATATATATGAATATCTCCCCAGCCAGATTTCAATTCCTTGGTAGCAAAGTTCACATGCAATTCATTTTGTATATATTCATAACCCAGCAAAATGTGATACATACAACAGACATTCAATTTTATATTCTGAATCCTTATCAATAGGCTACAATAATTCCTTGCCATATAAAGAAAAAATAAACAAATGAGATATTCCTGAATTGAAAACTGCAGTGCCATCACATAATAACTTCTTCAAGCATTACTTATGGTATTCAAGGAAGTCCTAAATCACTGTTAATACCATTAAATAAAAAGATTAATGGAGCAAGGGGCTGGGGAGGTGGCTCAAGCCGTATCGCGCTCTCCTGGCATGCGTGCTGCCTGGGTTCGATCCTCAGCACCACATACAAACAAAGATGTTGTGTCTGCCGAGAACTAAAAAAATAAATAAATATTTAAAAATTCTCTCTCTCTCTCTCTCTCACACACTCTTTAAAAAAAAGATTAATGGAGCAAAACTTAAAAATAAAGCATTTATAAAGTATGAGTGCTTACTGAGTGGCATAAAACAAAATTAAAGATAAATGGGGAAATGCAAAGCATAAAGCTACCTACATCAGGAAGCACTGCCAAGAGATACTAAAACAATTCACTTAGCAAATATTTACTAAGTGCCTACTATAAGTTGGATACTATTCTGATCAGAAAAGTGAAAGCAACAGAAGGTTCAAATTTTACACACAATATTCTTAAGAGCATGGTGTTACTCTAAAATTATTACTTCCAAAAGTATGACCAAAATATTATTTTAAGGGCCAAAGACAACTACCAATACCCAACTTCAAATCTAGGAAACTATCTTGCCTAAATTATCATTATGTAGGAACTCTTCTCCCAGACTGCTTCTGAATGTTAAAAAGACGTCCTTTATTCTCAGTAAGTATAAACTGATCAGTTGGAAAATTTGAGTTCCAGGCACTTGAATACATTTCCTGCCTTGAGATAAGTTCTATCCATGCACAGGTTGTTTTAGTAATTAAGGTACCAACAGCCCTGCCGTCATGAATGAAAAGGGAAGGATTTATTCAAATAGTGTTACATAGGGGATGCTATATGGGAGATAGTAGATAGTTGTTCATTTTGTCTTCTGAGGCCAAAATAACAGAAACAGAATAGAAACACAAGAAAGAATTTCAGGACACTGGAGGAGTTGTAAAACACTGATTACACTACCAAGTTACATTCTGAGAAAATTTATCTGCAGATTTTGAATGAAAAGGTGATCTGCTTCCTTCTAAGACAATGCAGGGCAAGACAAGCAGATGTACAGATGATTTCTTATGGTTTCTTTTGGATATGAAATTCTACCTTACATAACCATTTGCATGTGTATTGAAAAATATAAATCTATCACTCCAAGAATTAAAAGAAATAATATACCCAAAATGCCATCTAATATAAAACCTGTTTTAGTATTCCCTTAGCCATATGAGGCTTACAATGATCTTATAACTCCTTCTTGTAAATAAACGTCAATAACATAAATTATCAAATGACCTGCTTGCCTTATGAATGAACATTGCCTATTTCTTCAAAAACTAAAACTTTAACAAATACTTCAAAACAGTTCAAAAAATGAGATTTATATAATTACTACAAAATATCTTTGTTTAAACAATAGTCTATGCATAGAATGAAAAAGAAACCATATTTTTTACTTAGTCATGGAATAACTCGCTCCCAACACACACTGGTATTAAACCATCTTGAGGATTTCCTGCGACTCTTGTAACAGAATATCTTCTACTCAAAAACAACTTTTACATAATTACACTGATAATCATGTAGCAAAACATTTTAAAAAAAACTACAAGATTTAGTCCATAATGCTTTGTAAATTGAAAATATTACAGTGCCATTTGAATGTATAAATGATTTACAGCAATAATACAAACAGACATATTTGTTATTCCTTCTTTCATTCACTCATTCATTCAAAAGATGATGAGGGTCAACCAATGTGCTAAGTAATAAAACATCAAGAGGACCCAATTAAAGTTCTTTGTCCTCAGACAAACACACTTGCTGGGTATTCAGTAAGAGCCAAGCAAGTTATTATAAAAACCAAGTACCCAGAGAATTCAAAGGTCAAAGCAG
Organism: Marmota marmota marmota; assembly: GCF_001458135.2. Lineage (NCBI taxonomy): Eukaryota > Metazoa > Chordata > Mammalia > Rodentia > Sciuridae > Marmota > Marmota marmota. Next base: position 33,513,283 of record NW_026000037.1, read on the forward strand.
CTATCAATATAAATGAAATGAGCAAGTACAGTAGATACAACAGACAGATTTATGACAGCTCATTGCATAGTAGGTCCAATTCCCCTTCTCCTTGCCTCCCTCCAGAATAAAGGCTGGAAAGTGAAAACACCATTTATCTCATTATGGAAAGCATTATGTGATATACACTTTTGTGCAAGATATAGCAGTCAGCTCTGTGAGCAGGTATCCCTTTAAAAAAAAAAAAAAAAAAGGAGAAAGGTCTCTATAAGAAGAAATCTGAGCTTTCCCTTTGTTTTTCTTCCTGCTTCAAAGTAAACACAATTTCTAGAAGTATAAAAGTCACCAGCCAAATAACAGTAAAAGTTCAGTGCTAAGAATCACAGAAAAGAAAAATGTTACCTGGATTCCTGATGACATCAGTTACCAATCAACCAACTTCCTTCCACCTTCTTACCACATGAGACAAATAAAACCCTTACTCATTTAGGTTACTAATGGTAAGATTCTCCACTATTTGGAACCAGGGGCATTTTTCCCATTTAAAGGAATCAACAACAAAGGGGAGATATTAGCATTAGATGATCCAAAGCTTACTCTTTCTTGATTTAGGTATGATCTAATCTTTCCTAGCTAGAAAAAAAAATTTGAATTTTTATTTCTACAATTTATCTATTATCTTGAATAATCTGGATTACTTTAATAAATATGGTCAAATCTCTCCTTGGGAATCCAGTTGTTGCACAGTCATTGTAAGATTTTTCTTTATATTCCTAACTGAAATCTTCAAGTCCCCAAACCTATAAAACAGTTTTATAATATGGAATGTATCTATCATATATGTAATAATATACATATATTAATCAATAGCTGAAGGTAAAGAAGTAAGGGGGAAGAAAAGAGAATGGAGACAGGGGAGGAAAGAGGGACCTAACACTTCAAAGTGTAGAGTATATTTTACAGTTCCATAAGCATTTTATAACATTGCTGAGGAATAAATAAAAGATCACATAAGAGTATGTTTTAAATAGGAAAGGCCTCACACATACACTTGAAATCAATGATTCGGTTTTTGAAAAATTTCCAAACTTGAAAAATATATATCCCAACAAATATTTTCTGTACAATTCACAACTGGCACTATTAAATTATTCTAATAGTCTATCTATGTCTTATCTCTAGTAATTTCTCTAAGTAATAATCCTTCTTTATGTATACTTCTCTTGGACAAATTTTAAATATATACTGCTCTTAGGGTAATTTCTATTGCACAGTGCTGAAAAGATTCATTAATTTCAATCACCATCAACTCCATACACCACATATAGTTTTTCTGCCTTTTTTTGTTCAAATATATTTCACTGTGGCCATTCAAAGGAAAATTACACATTCCAATAACATTTGAGTTCCTCTCAGTTACCCTTTCAGTGGTTCAGAGTAATGATAGAGTAAAGAATCACATTCTTCACAGGCTTTTTCCCCCCATTTGGTAGAATTTCAATTTCAAATCTCCTGTGCCAAAAAGCAGTGGGTAACGTCTAATGTTCTTCTCTAACAGTGGCTTAAATGGAGGCAAGGAGAAAAAGAGAGTTAGGAGAAATCACTCATTCCGATTTACCAAGAATCAGCATAGGTTATAAGTAACTTTTTATCCTATTTTCCTAAAATAGAAATATAGAACCATAATAAGTTGTGAGGGAGGGGAAGAAACGTAAAAAAATCTAGAAATGCATCAACTGTTTCTGTGTATAGGTAAGAGCTAAAAGGGTAATATTACTGAAAGTTATCTAGCACTAAATTCTCAGTGAGATAAAAAAAAAATAACCTAATGTGTATAACACCCACAGTTTATATCTTACTTAGCATTGCTCATAGGTAAAGATTTCCTCTACAAGATAGACAAAAGTTACATTCTTTTCTTTCTGAATCTGCATGAATGGAAAATATAAAGATAATAAGTACAGTTAGATAACATAACTGCTTTCATTTTAAAATCAGTATTCAAAGACAATCTATGACAATCCATATGATCTCAAAAGAATATTCAGAGAATGACAAGTTCCCTTGTTTATAACATCATCTCAACTTCAATTTTATCTGCAGTTATCTCTTAAAACAAATAGATCTGGGGTCCTTACATCATATAAAGTCCTTTTTCTCAGGCCCACTTTTATTTGGTTATCTTTTTAGGTGCACTAAAGATTGAGTTTACAATAAACTGAACAGACAGCGTACAAAAGGCTTTTAGAACTATACCATATGGTCCAGGGAAGGGAACAATCTGGACGATCCCCATTTCAATCTGCAAGCTTGTCCACCTCTATAACACATTATACCACTGTAATAAAATATTAAGATGGAAATGTAAAAGTGAAAATAGTCTATCTTTAGCATTACTAGGCAACCACACTTCTGAAAATTTACTGATAAACTTAATAAACATTTACTTTAATTTATATTCTGAGATTTTGGGATGCAAGACCAGGCATACAAACCCAGGCCACTAATCAATAGAAACAATATTTCAGCAGGGATATGTGTGGGTATTCAACGTATGCTTCAGAAATTTAGAAGGGAAAAAAAAAAAACACTTTTACAGGGGCATATTGGCAAGGGCTGATGTAACAGATGACACATTCTTGGAAATCAAATAAAAGCAATAGGGAAATACCCATTGTTGCCTGGTGAAGGCCTAATCACATGGACACAGCTGGAACCAATGTAGATCATTCATTAATAAAATTGTATTGTAGTAGCCACTTTTTGATGCATTTCAATTGCTGCTATAGCCAAATCCCTGAATTTCTTTGTTCAATGTTAGCAAGATTGTTTTAGTAGGAAATGTGAGAAGATTTAGGATGGGGGGAGGACCTGTTCTCATACTAAAAACGAGACTAGCTCAAAAAGCTAAATGTCACTTTACCTTGCAATCTACTTACACTATCAGCAGCTTAAAATATGCAGTGTAAACCTGAAAACTGGGAACTCATATGGTACATAGATAAAAAGTGAGCAGTGTGAGATGCCATGGAAAACATATGAAATACTTGTGAAAGTATTTAAGTATTTACAGAATGATCATATAATACCGTGGAGTGGGAGAAATCAAAATGTATCAAAAATTAGGAAGGAAAATCACACAACTGAATTAATAAGTACCCTTTTATGAAATACTATCTACTGAATTTTGACACTAACCCGTACACTGTCTGTCTATGGGAAGATTATTCAAATTTTGACCACATAAATCATTATTTGTTACCATGTTACTTTTTTGATATTAAATCAGATATTCAAATCATCTACTAGAAGTTATATTTGAAAGCTACATTAAAATTCAAAAGAAATAAAATACTTGAAGTAATTATAAACTTAGTACTTAATATAATAAAATCTAGTTGAAATAATATAGTATTTATCCAATTTTTCTGTTATCTAAAACATTCTTCCATGTTTCCACAAATGTAATGATGAAATTACTATACATAATTCTCGAAAATCATATATTATTACACTATAAAGATAATAGTTTTTACTGCATGTTTTGAATTAAACAACAGCATAGAATTTGCTGCCTACAAAAAAAAAATGAAAACTCAACAGCATTTACCAAAAAATTGCTTAAACATTATAATTTATAATTCTCAATTATATTTTCTCCCATGCTTCTGTATGTAGGTAGAATAAACACATAAGACAATTCATGTTGCATTTTCTAAGTTATATATCCCCACTATGAAAATATAAAGGGTTTAATTGCAAATAAAAATTGTACACTGCAAAAAACATATTTAAAATCAATAAATAATATTAAATATGCAACAAGAATTATTCAATATATGTGGGCATACAGAATGAAAGAGGATTTTGTCTGTGCTATATTTAATCATCAATTCTAATATTATCAGACATTGGCACAGAGGATTCAAGAGAGACAGTCATGAATATACCTGGATCAAAAGAAAAAGCCTTTCACTGGCATTCCTTCTCGGTATTGTCATAATTCAGAAACTTAAATGTCAACCTAAAGAGTCAATCAATGTAACTTAACAGATCTCTCACTCAGATTCTTTTCCATAGCTCTGCCTAAAACAAGGTGCTTAAGTATATGTTTTAAAAGACAACATTAAGGAGAAAGGGGATTCCGTAGCATTTATTACATGTGCATTATACACAAAAAGCAACTTGAGTATTTGTTTGTTTTGCTAAAGTAATGATCCAATATGTTGCTGAACCTGTCTTGAATAAAAGAAAATAACAGGTGAGTTTATTTAATGCATACTTCAGATATACCTGTTTTACAAATCCTTTTAATGACTGTAAAACATTTTCTAAATTAAAAATAAACATCTGGGGGAAAAACTGTTACACTGCACAATTTTTTTGTTAATACATCCATAGTAGATACATTTCCTAGTATGTATGGCATACAAAATGTTTCACATTAATAACTAACAAGAACCCTGTTTATACTTCTTTTCAGGCACATTTGTCACACTGTTACAAAAATGCATGAACTTTTCGTCCCAAAGTAATTTTCTTATTACCAATAATCATTGACAATTTAAAAATAAAAATCAGTTACACTAACACTAATCTTCTTTTAAAATTCCTATCTATTTAATTATTCTTACCTTGATTATAAAACACTGATTTTTAAAATAGATCCCCTGAAAGTAAAGAATGTTTTTTGTTAATACAACACAAAACACATTTACATTTTGAAGAACATTCTACGAAATTTCACAGAATGCTTGCTCATTGTGAAAATCTAGTCTCCTGCACAAATCATCTCCATTTAAAACTCAAGACACCACATTTTCACACTCTTAACAGTAGGTCACCAACTATAATTCAGTAAGAGTCAAGAAGCATAAAAGCACTTCTATTTTACTTTGCAGTTTGATTTCAAAAATAAAATTTAAAGGCACATCTTTTATTTTCCTGGAAATTCACTTGCTTATCTAACAATACTTATCAGACAGTCTAAAAATGAGTACTCAATTTGTAAAAGATATGAGCTGACCCTGAGTTTGAGACAAAAATAGAAAACAATGGCAGACTTTTGGGTCTCAACAAGAGATATGCTGGCGTAAAAATCCATATAATATGAGTAAACATTACTGAAAAGTTTCGAATTCAAATAATAAGCTGTGATGAAGACAAGATTCCAACCAATCAAAAATACAATGTCGACATGACCAAAGTTAGCAACATTCAGGGAGGCTTTTTGCAAAGTATGGCAAAAATGCAACTGTAAAGGAAGTCTCTAGGAAAGCTGGAAAAGGCAAATTTAGCACAAGCTTCTATGGGAAACAATGCCATTTACTAAATGTGGGAGTTGTGAGGAGAATGGCATTTCTACTTCAGAAAAAAAAAAAATGTTTCCCCCCACTCCCTCACAATGGTGCTCTGCATGAAGATAGAGGAAGACAAGAGGGGGGAAAATGGGTATAAGAAAGAAATCGGCTGTTTGCCTTCCTTAAGTGATGCTGTAAGGGTAGACCCTCTGCCTCACAAAAACCACTGCCAGAACCAAGCTACACAAAACATTTTGGCTGCAAGCCTATAGCAGTGCCAGGCTGTTTGTTATTTTTGTGCTAGACTCCCTCAATTGAGACAGTGTGGGATTGTCACTTTGATGCAAATAGAGAACAAAGAATAATATAGTATGGGTTGGGGGAATTTTTTTCTTTTTAGCCCCTTTAAAGTTAGGTTAGCTTTTTGTTTTCTTTGACAGGTTTTGAAAAGACTCAAGAAACAAGAGTTATGGTAAAGAATGTATCAATTGCCTAACACAATTAATGTTGAGTATAAAATGTTGACAGTTTGAGCCATGTGAGAGATTAACATTATTTAAAAAATCAGATTTACAGAGTGTCCAAGTCATAAAGCTACCTGCTTAAGAGGCCTGAGACCAAGAAATACATGATTCACAATCACATAATCTTATTTAAAATCTGATAGTATGAAGGTAGCCCATGAAATTCAGCAAAAAAAAAAAAAAAGAAGAAGAAGAAGAACTAACATAATTATTATAATTTTTAGGTCACAAGACATAGGGAAGTAAATCAGCTGCTATTCTGACCCTGATTTCTCCAGATTTAATAATCTGAGGAAAAAATTATAACATTAGAATCTGAATGTCTTATGCCTTCACAAGGAAAGACATGGTAAATGACTGAAAAAAGAATGTGTAAAGGATTAAACCACAAATCATCTAGAAAGTTGCCACAGATACAAACAGAAAAACCGTCTCTTCTATCCTATTCAATTCTGTACTAGAAGCAAAGCTAAAAACAAACGAGAAAGCCAAGTGTGTGCTATTTCAACCTTCAACTAAATATACTATCTGAATCTGGTGACTAAAAACACCAATAAACTATCATCTCTGAGAGTGTGACCTTTTTCTCTCTAATGCACAAGATAAGTAGAAGTGGAGGTCCATTTTCTACACACCAAATGAAAAGAAAGAATGAACTGTGACAAGACCAGATCCCATGCTGGCTTATTTTCACACTAAGCTCAGTATCATACAAAAACAGTATGTTTCTCCCTGCCAATCAGGGGAGGGGGGGAGGAGTTACACAACTAATACAGTGCTGATAAATAACACTAAAAGTCTACCAGTCTTTTCCTCCTGCAAATCTCCATCAAATCAACTGTTAAAAGAAAACCAATGGCTGTTATAGAAATAGCAAACACTAAAGCACTTGCCTCAGATGTCACACATGGAGGCATGGAGCATTCACCACCTGAGCCTATCTAATTTCTCACAAAATGATCCCCTGCCCAGTTTTGTTCAGGGCCACAGAATCTGATAGCAAGTCACGATCAGTGTTGGAAAAGGCAGTAGGGGAGTGAGAACATGGGGAAGAAACCAAGTGAGAGCAGTGGCCAAACTTCAAACAATATTCATGCTTCTCTTATTATTCAGATTCATGCCTATGCTTATGCTCAATACTTAGGGACAATAAAAGCTGTGTTAAAGGGTTCAGGTACAATTATTTACTTTGTTTGGCATGTCTAAATCTTCTGTATAATTGAAGAATGCTTTATGTTGCTCCTCAGTGTTCTCCTTTTACATTTTCTTTTCTTTGCTCTAGGATATACTGCTGATGCTATTACTAAATGGGACACTGATAGTTGTAGGCAAGGAGTTCATGTATTGCCAATGGCTCAATGAACTTTAGTTCAACAAGCAATAGGAGGTAAAACCAGAAATCAAAAAAGAATAAAAGGTGTAGAAGAAGCCAAGCAATGGGCTTTTTGCTTTTTTTTTTTTTTTCCTTTTTGTTAATGGTGGAGATGAAATTTGGGGGGTTGGGGGGGTTCTGGAAAAAGCAGCCAAGCTAACTTGACTACAAAGAAAGATTAAAGGAGTTAAATGTGTACAACTTGGCTGACAACCAAGAAACAATATGAGAGCTGTCTACAACCTCTAAAGTATATGCATAAAAAGAGGAGTGAGGAATTTTAATCTACTATAGAAGTGTGAATATATGAAATAATAATGAGATAAAATAAAAATAAAGAAATCTGACTTCAAGCAGCAGGGAAGTGATCTGGTAAAACTTACGAAAGACTGCTTCCTTCTCTTTAGAAACTTTGATCATCTTACTGACCCACATTGCAATAAACAGCACATGACAGGAAATGTCACAGACTGCCAAAGGACTAAATTGATGGAGACAGAAAAATTACACAAAATTCACTTACCTGATAAACCAGGTATACCAATATCTCTGCAGATGTTGATTCAGGCCTAATGCAAAGGTATCTGCCAGATCACAAAGGACATAATTAAGTTGTTATCTTAAAAATAAATCCAGTCTGAATTCTGAATCTTGATCTGGACAAGAGCTGACTTGGATTGTTTGGTCTGTCTCTTGGATATTACAAGATGGGAAAAGAATGTCTAAGAATAGAAATGTGCTCAGTGATTCTATAGTTATTTTTAATTAGTAAGAGCTTCTTCAGTCTTCCCAAGGATTCCCCAAATCAATTAATAATAATAATAATAATAATAATAATAATAATTCAGATTAAAGGTCCTTAACCTTGGTAAATGAATGATTTTCAGAAGTCTATGTACTCCTGTATGAAGAACGTAAAGTTTGTGGGTTTATGTAAATGGATATGTCTCTAGAGAGAAGGTCAATAGTTTGTCAAATTTGCAAGAAGGCCCATAATCCAAAAAACTGTCAAAAAACCTCTGCAGAGAACTGCTTAAAATCTCAGGGGGGGAGTTGGAATGCATATGGATAATCAGTCCAGGTTTGAGGTTTTCATCCCAAACAGAAGTACACAAACACTTGCTGATCTGGGGAAAATACCTTAGGAACACTACTTTCTGGAAAGCAATACATCAGATGTAAACTATTACTTAACTCACACAGCCCTATGTTCCCTAAAGGCCTTGTACAGTCTTGAAAATAACTAAGATGTTACCATATACCCCATAGTAGATAACATGTGCTGCATATATTAAAGTCAGAGGTATAGTTTAACAATGCTGACAGGGTCAGAACTGGGGAAAAAAAAAAGGACCATATAAAAAGCAAAAAAAAGAGAGAGAGAGAGAGAGAACCAATAAAAGCAAAAGGAAATGTGGCTCCCAAACAGTTCACATAGCACAAAATTACAAAATTAGCCAAACACATCTCTTAAAATAATAAATTTTTAGCAGAAATAACAAAGTCATAATAACTTGTATCAGAAAGAAACCATGGAGAAATTTCCAGGCACCAACTATGAACAAGATGGGAAAGCATTCATAGCCACAGAGAACATCCTGGAGTAGGTATGTCGTAAACACATGCAAGCTGAAAAGATAAAAATCAAGTAGAGGAGGGTAAAATTACTTTTCAAAATGACGTGTTTCAAATAATGATCATGTAGTACATTTTCTCCCAAAATAATATTGAACATCTACCAGGCACTGCTATCAATGCTGAGAATTCAGCAGTGAACAAGCCAAACAAAGCCCTGCCCTGCTGGAGCTTAATTTTGGGGAACAGCAGAAGGATGCCAGAAGACAAACAAGTACAGCAGCAATATCATTCCAATTTGTGACACATGATATGAAAGAAATAAACAAGAAAATGTGATCAAAGCATGAGAGAATGACCTATATATACAATCTATTAAGTCACAGAGATCTTCACTCCAATTCTCAAAGTCAGTCAGGGTCTTAGACAATTGAGACCAAGAAAGAACCATGGCAACAGCTACTCAGACATCTGCATTTCAGAAGTAAGAACAGAATAAGAACTATGGAAGCAAAGTATTACAACTTCATTGTCTGCACACTCCAAAATATACACACCTAGAATGAGTGATGATTTTCTGATACATTCTGCCCTTAGAGGATAAGCCTGAGGGGCTGGGGTTGTGGCTCAGTGGTAGAGTGCTCACCTAGCAAATGCGAGGCTCTGGGTTCGATCCTCAGCACCACACAAAATAAATAAAATGAAGGTATTGTGTCCAACTACAGCTAAAAAATAATTAAAAAAAAAAAAACAGCCTGAGAATATGTCATTGCACAGCACTTACCAAAAAAAAAAAAAAAAGGTCATATGTTTCTTGTAATATGTGGAAATTAGAGAGTAAAAAAGGGAAAAAGGGAGTAGTGATCCCATGAAAATAGAAGGGAGGGGCTGGCGATGTGGCTCAAGTGGTAGCGTGCTCGCCTAGCATGCGTGAGGCACTGGGTTCAATTCTCAGCACCACATAAAAATATACCACATAAAAATAAAGATATAAAAAAAAAAGAAAATAGAAGGGAGACCAATGGAGTAGGGAAAGGGGAACAGGGGGAGGAGGAGTAGAGGGAAATGGGAATTAAATTGACATTTTATGCTACATACACGAACAAGTTTGTCACAATGAATCCAACTATTATGCATAGTTATAATGCACAATAAAAATACTTTTAATTTAATAAAATAAAATAAACTGGCTGATGACACTACATACTTTGTACCCTTAACACAAAGAATCACATTCTATCTAAATTTTCATCAAATTCCATTCAATTAAAAGAATTTTGGTTTTTGTTTCTGCAGATGAATCTGATTAACTTCTGCCAAAGAAAGAGGGTGTAAGGTTGCCCAAAAGGACCCCAATAATCCTTACCTCTAGGGAATACATGCCTTTGTATATATTGTCCCATATCCCACATCAGGGTTGGTGTGAGTGACCAGAAGAACACAGTGAAATCCATGGTGTCTGTCCCAAAACCATGCTGCAGTTTCCTCTTTGCTGTCCTGAATCACTCATTTTGGAAGAAGTCAGCTGCCAGTTGCTATGTTGTGAAGGCACTCAAGAAAGGTACAAATAGCCAAATAGCCAAAATCAACTTAAGAGCCATATAAGTAAGCCATTTTCTAAGCAGACAATCTAGGTTAGTTACCCCTTCAAATGACTGTCTCCCTGACTTACAACTTTAATATAACTTATGAAAGAATAAGAAATTGAACCACAGTAGGACTGTAGTCCCTTTCCAGCATGCACTAACCTCCTTATTTAAGGAGGAAAAATAAAAACTAAAAGCTAAAAACTACATGTTCAACTCATCCTTCCACAGGAAACCCAGGTTCAACCAAAGCCATACAAGATTTACAAAACAGAAGTGAACCAAAATAAAGGTTGTGGCCAACTACAAGATCACATCTTGGGTGAAAACATTTTGTAATTTTGAGATTCCTAGCAAACAGCAATGAGTGTCTCCTAAAATAGTATCATGGTGTGTTTATCTTGGCTTCGGCTATTCCTAGCTATTAACAGTCAAGTTTGGTTCTGTAGCACTTCTAGAAATTAAGAAGCATGTAACATATCTGAGTATGTTTAAACACCTAGCTATCTGCAACTCAAACTAGCTGTTACCTGCAACTGAGAACCCACTCTATCATATATATTCTCCCATTTCATAACATCTAAACTCCTGTCTCATGGTTGTCCCTCTTTTTTTTTCCACTACTATACCCTCTACCTGTGTACTGAATCCTATTTATTCTGCCATTTCTAGGAATTTCGTCCATCATTTTCCTTCTTTACCTCTAGCTCCAATCTTGTCCTCTTCACTGGCTCCTTCTCCTCTGCCAATAATATACTTATTACCAACTATCCCTATCAAGCTTCCAAAAACAATAATGGATGTTCATTGTCTTTACTTCAACTTCCATTCAATGCTCAATTAACACATCTTGATTTTCCTGTCTTTACTGAAATAGCTACTCAGGTTGGACAAAACCAACCAGTTGTGCACTTTCATTCTTCACTGTACTATGGCATGGGGCACTTCTATTAACCTGTCTCTTTGAAATTACCTCCTGCTGGTTTCCACTGCACCACTGCCTTACAGTTCTCCTCCAGCTGATGGGTTTTCGCTGTTTTACAACAGTCTCCTTTTCTAGGAATTTTCCAAGGCTTTACTCTTTGAAGTCTTAGGGTTTCATCCTGCTTCCTAACTTCAGAACTTCAATTAAATCTACATATTCATTTATCACACCCAATACAAACCTCTCCCCTGGTTCCTTCAAGACTATAAGCTAATCATTTCTATCTACCTATTTGTACATCTCACTTTATCAGCTGTTGTACAGTATTATAAAACCCTCGCTAAGTAAAAAGACAACTTTAAAAGAAGTTCAGACTCTATAACTGCTATCCAATACCACGAGCCAGGTGTGCTTATTGAGCACTTGAAATATGGCTACACTTAATTGAAAGGTACCATAAATGGAAAATATACAGGGTTTTAAAGACAATGCAAAAAAATAAGAATGAGAAATATCTGAATCATTTTATACTGTTAAAATAATAGTTTATACACTGTGTTAAACTACATTGGTAAAATGAATTAAGCACATTTCTTTTTACTTTTTAAAGTGCCTACTAAAACTTTTTTTAGGTATGTGATTTGCATTATCATTATAGGAAATCATACTGCTCTACACATAAAAAAAAAGAATACAGAGGTTAGGAAACAGTATTCACAAACAATAAGGTTGAGAAAATGAGGGGAAAAAATACTTTTCTATACTATAGTATAGAAACCTACTATTTAATCCAAACAGTTTATGGACAGATTTATAGTTACTGTTAAAATAAGAAGGTTATGTCCTGGAATCCAGAGTTAAATAACTGCTTTAACCAAATACAAAAATGCTGAAAATTATAATGTCAAAATACTAAATCATATCCTGCAAAGGTCTAATAAAATCACAAAGATATAAAAATACAAGTAGCAAACATTTGATATGTGTTACATGAGGATATTACATAATATAATAGCACACCTCTGAAGTAGATAATATTGTTATCTTCCTACTTAACAATGTAGGAAACTAAAAGCAGAAACTAAAAGGGTTAAGCAACTTGTCCAGGCCATATTCTCAGTAAGCAACAGAGCAAGACCTCACACCCGGGCAGCCTTGTTCCAAATTTCATCCTCTCAGCCACCACTGGATAGAAGTGTAATTCAAAAGAACAGCCAGCTTCAAATGGTTCCCAGTATTATTACACTTATCTATTCAACTAGGACTAGAAAAAATCAGATTAAACAAAGTTTCCAGGACTGAAGATGTAAGCCAGCAGTAGGGCATTTGCCTAACATGCACAAGGAACTGGAGTTTAATCCCAGCACCACAAAAAGTAAAATACAGCTTCTTCCAAGTATGAATACAAATATAAAAACTCATAGAAAATTTAAATTCAGAAGCAAAACTATATAAAAGGAGGAGGGTACACGAATGAAATCACCTACAGAACACAAAAGAGACTTCTGTGAGCCTAAGATGTTCAAAAGATAACTCCTCATGAACAGAAAACATAACTATGGACAGAGACGTGGAAGGGCCTCAGAACACGATGTGCCCCCTGAGAGAGCAGAGAAATATGGGACCTTGATCCATATCCATGGACCTTCAGAAGATCCCCATATACTGCTTCTTCACAAAGTTGTATGGGTGGTAGGACATGGGGGTTAATTCTTGAACTAATTTCAATATTTTAAAAAACTTACAGAAATAATTTGTACCCTAATGATAGGACTATATTACCTTTGATATTTTAAATGAAACTTGGCATTTTTTAACATATTCCAAAAAACAATATTCACAAGGTCAATATATAAATAAATGCTTGGGCAAAGACAAAAAAAACATTGATTGTATATGCATGCTTATCTTTAAAAGGATACACCAACTCAAAAATAAAAAGCTTCTTCTCAGCAAAAGAAACAATCTGTCAGGTGAATAGAGAGCCTACATCTTGGGAGCAAATCTTTACCCCTCACACATCAGATAGAGCACTAATCACTAGGTTTATAAAGAATTCAAAAAGCTAAACACCAAAAACACAAATAACTCAATGGGCCAAGGACCTGAACAGACACTTATTAGAAGATGATGTACAATCAATCAACAAATACATGAAAAAATGTTCATCATCACTAGCAATTAGAGAAATGCAAATCAAAACCACTCTAACATTTCATCTCATTCCAGTCAGAATGGCAGCTATTACAAAGACAAACAATAAGGGTTGGCGAGGATGTGGGGGAAAAGGTACACTCATACATTGCTGGTGGGACTGCAAATTGGTGCAGCCAATATGGAAAGCAGTATGGAGATTTCTTGGATAATTGGGAATGGAACCACCATTTGACCCAGCTTCCCTCTCCTCGGTCTATACCCAAAAGACATAAAAACAACATACTACAGGGACACAGCCACATCAACGTTTATAGCAGCACAATTCACAATAGCTAAACTGTGGATCCAACCTAGATGCCCTTCAACAGATGGATAGATTTTTAAAAATGTGGCATATATACACAATGGAATCTTACTCAGCAATAAAAGAGAATAAAATCATGGAATTTGCAGGTAAATGGATGGAGTTAGGGAAGATAATGCTAAGTGAAGTTAGCCAATCCCAAAAAACCAAATGCCAAATGTTTTCTGTGATATAAGGAGGCTGATTCATAGTGGGATAGGGAGAGGAGCATGGAAGGAATAGAAGAACTCTAGATAGGGCAGAGGGTTGGAGGGGAAGGGAGGGGGCATGGGTTAATTAATGATGGGGGAATGTGATGATCATTATTATCCAAAGTACAGGTATGAAGACACAAGATACAAATTATATGTGAATATACTATGTATACAACCAGAGATATGAAAATTTGTTTACTATATATGTAATAAGAATTGTAATGCATTCTGCTGTCTTATATAAATAAAAAAATTACATTTAAAAAAAGGATACACCAAAACAACTGACAAAACTAACTGTAAGAACATAAAGGAAGTGAGAGTCAAGAGACTAGGGTATAGAATGGAAGACTCAACCTTTTAGCAGTAAAAACTTTTGTACGTTTTGAATTTAAACCAAGTGAACATGGTGTTTTAAATTTTTTAAAATAATCTTAAAGTCCAAAAATAAAAATAAATAAAATGCTGTTGAATAGTAAAAATTGTGCAAATATATTATTCTTACATGCATAAAGGAGTCTTAGATGTTAACAAGATTAAGGACTTTCAGCCTGGATAAAAGAGACTGGCATACCACAAAGATGCACCATGGTTACCTCAGTCCTCTGCACCTCTACTACCAAAGACAGAAACAGAGACATGCACACAGAGGCCATCTCAGATACTGGGTAATGCTGTTCAAATGGTCTATCTCAGCATCAAAGTGCTGAAAGATAACCAAAAAGAAGTCAAAGAGGTCAGAAGAGCTATGTTGCAAAGCTGGTGTTTGACCTCTTAAAACAAAACTTCCCTAAAGCTACAGTCTTAACAATTAAGTTATTTGCTTAATGCTTGCAAACTTAAAATACCTAAAGTTGCCAACCCAAGATAGCAACCTGAGTCCTTTTCTTTGGAATGTGAGGGTCATCTGTCACCTTGATGACCATAAGTGATGTTGCTGAATGACTTACTGGCCAGAAGGGTGTCCTACTCTTTCCTGCTTGAGCAAGAGAGGACCTTCCCTTCCAAAGCTGTGAGATGAGGCTGACTTTTAAAGATGAGCCAAGCTTGTTTTGTTAGAAATATATTACTATATATTCCTTACCTTTAAAGGTCTCCCATGTCAAAACTTTTCACAAAATCCACAGAAAATGATTTACTTTCATTGATTTGCATTGTACTGCCATTGTTGATTATCTTCATTTTTAATTCAGTGATATTTTTAGCCAAATGAAATGAAGTACAATCAGTTTTCCTCAATCTGTCTTAGCTCTCTACTTCATCTTCTGGGACCCCATTCATGTGATCCTTTAACAACTATTTATTTCACACCAAACTAGATATCTCCCTAAAGCCTACCATTCTAGCCTCTAGGCAAATTTCTTAAATAAAAGCACTAAATCTTTGTAAACCTAAAATTTGCATTTTAAAGAAACAACTATCAAAAGATCTAGTAGTATACAGCAATTGCTCACCTCTAGCATGATTTAAAATGAATTACAATTTATTATTTTTTAAGGAAACAAATACTGACTTTCTCCCTTTGCAAAATACTGTTTAACAGACTTTGTTAAAATTAAAGGTGACAGTGTGAAGCAAGAGTTTTTCAACTTGTAAATTTCAAACCTTTTAATAAAAGTTCGTCAGTCATAAGTTTTAATAAGACTCAGCTGGACAAAGAAGAATTAACAGTGTGTAGGTATCAATAAAGGGTGATAACCAATGATAACCTCAATCATTTACATAGAGATTTATAATTTCATTCCTTAAAGGTTAATGAAATTATGTGGTATTTTGCTCACTCTTATCCAGTAAATGATTGGTTTGTATATATTTATTGACAGACTCAAATGCCTTGCTTTATATATATTTATTGATAGACTCAAATAGCAGAAGTGACTCCTTTAATTAATTAATCTAGTACTTTTTAACTTATATACTCCTGGGTGCACAACAATTGAGTTCCCTAAAACAAAACATAAAATTTCTAAGAAATTCCCAGGGAAAAAGGAACAAATTCACAGTCATAACTCTAAAAGTACATTAACTTGTTAATGTGATTGTTTAAATTAGATATATTTCTTTATTTACCTTATACTTCAAATCCACTCTTGTTAAGTAGTTGTTTCTGCCAAATATTAACATAAAATTCACCCTAGATGTTGAGGAAGGCACACTGTTTGAGGATGAAGACGGATGTAAAAATACAAGCAACACACATGAACAATTAGAACAGGTAGGATAATAAAAGAAGTCTAGGCTGAAGCAATTGTTTTTAAAATGACAGCACAAAAAAATGGGACACTACTACAGCCTTACTTCACTGAGAATCCTGGAGAGCTCAGGTTCAGCTGCTCTGCTTAGTACCCAGCTTGAGCCTAGTTTTAGGCAGAGTGCTGCTTTCTACCTTTAGCTCCACACTAGAATCACCCAGAGAGCTTAAAACTAAAAAAAAAAAAAAAAACAGAAAAATCTGACACTTAGGTACCAGAACAAAGGTTCTGGTTTCGTCAGTAATTTTTAGAAGCTCTTCAGATATAGAACTAGGGTTGAGAAACACACTATACATTACTGGTTCTCAAAGTGTGGTCTCTGGACCAGCAGCAGCATCAGCACCATCTGAGAACTTGTTAAGAAATGCAAATTCTAGCCTGGCTCAGTGGCTCCAGAGACTGAGGCAGGAGGATCCCAATTCAAAGCCATACTGAGCAAAAGCAAGGCACAAAGCAACTCAGTGAGACCCTGTCTCTAAATAAAATACAAAATAGGGCTGGGGATGGGGCTCAGTGATCTAGCGCCCCTGAGTTCAATCCTTGGTACCCTAGTAAGTGGAATCAAACTTTAAACTCAAGTTTTTAAAATTTCAAAATTTCCTTCCCCCACCCCCAATACTCTTACTGGTCCCTCCTTCCTTTCTTCTTTCATTTTTGTCTTCCTTTTTGCCTGTCTTTCTGTCTGTCTTCCCTTCTCACTTTCTTCAAGAAGAAGCTGTTTTTCCTACTGGAAAGCTGGAGATTACTTAGAGTGCACATTATTTACAGTATCACAGAGTGCAATGTGAACACAGAGTACTTAGCATTCTGCCATAGCCCAGAAAGGAAAGGACTGAAATCTAAAAACAAAAGAGAAATGATAATGCAGTTGTGAGCTAGTGGGAGAAACATGTATTTTCCAAAAATAGAGACACACATGATTTAATTCTCAACTGATGGGTCTAAAACAGAAGTAATTCAGGAATTTATAAGAGTGGAGCTGAAAGACCAACACATGACTCCGGGAGGAAATATGACTGTCTCTTCTACACAGGTGGAGAAACAATGGGTACAGAATACTAGACAATAAAGTTATGTAGCTAAATGAATCCAGATTGTGACTCAACAGAATTTAACTTTGGTAATAAAATAAAGTGTTTTTTACAGAATATTTTTGAGGCACCAGTAGAAGAAAAATGTTAAAAATCAAATTACAGGAACTTATTCTAGAAAAAAATCAATAAGGTAATACTGAAAAAAATAGACAAGAGATAAAGCTGTTTCTGTTACTTAAGTGTTAAATATGATCCACTTTTTAACCATAGCATTAAGCTATTCACATTCACTTCACATTATTTTCAGTCCTTCATTAATACAATCAATATTTCTTAAGAACTTTCCCACAGTACTTGGAAAGGACTATCTATGCTTAATGATGAAGAGATACACAAACCAGGGCATGTGGACAAAGTTTACATAAAAAACCAGACTGTCAAATGTGCACCATTAAGTTATTAGGAATTCCAAAAAACATGACAGAAACAACAATTCTTATTGAATGACTTTTGTGAAATTCCTTAATCAACCTGTATGGAAGAGACATTGTACTACTGTTTTGCTAGCACCATAATGATCAGCCCTCAAGTGAAGCATCCCAGATCATCCACATTTAGGCTTTAATATAGCTAAATAGGGCAGGAAAACATAAAATGTAGAGGTAAGCTTTTTAACATTCACATCATTCATTCCATTTCTCACTGAAGTGCTAATGAATAACTATGTTCAGAACCCCACTGGAAAATTCTACCTATGTATTAATGAGGGAAAATTGTGAAGCACAATGAGACGACTGAATTCATTAGCATCGAAGTTTTCCAGCTCTGTCAGTGACAGTCTGATGCTGTATAACATCTTCTTTAGTTCTACTATAATCTGACAATTCCATAAGACCAATTTGTCTCTGAGAACCAATTTAAGAAGCATGTATATCTACCAGACTATGTTTGAATGATGAGGCGCTGGGGTTATTTTTTTCTTGGAATAAGAGAGAACTGAACTTGTTATGATATTAGGAATGGTAGCATTTTTGCAAACTAAATATTTAAGAAACAATAAAGTACCTTTCATGAAGCTGTATATTAATTACATTCAAATGTAATCAAAGAACTAATCCTACAGTTAAAAACAACTTGAAAAGTCACCTAGTAAAGAACTAGTATTTATCCCACATGGTATCTATCTAGGCCACACAGAGTGTTAAAATTGAAACAGTAATATAAAAAGACTCCCAAATTCCTCAAGTAATAAACTGATTTGCCCCAAAATAACCAATTCATATGTACTACTACTATACTAAAATTCAATCACCTGTCATCTCCCTTGAATACTATAAGCAGTACATGATGTAGAAGGACTAAAAATCTGGTATTTGACATTGATTCAATTTCAATAATATTGGTTGGTATAAAAATCATCTTTTAAAATATGCAGACCATGCCATCCAAATATTCACAAGCACTTGGATCTATAAGTATTAAAGGATTTGTTTAGATTTACTGCAGCTATACCTGCTGTCAAGAAACAAAATGTTGTGAAGGTTGATCAAACACATCTTTGCCTCAAGTATCATGTTAATGTTTTCCACTAATGCTGCCCTAAAAGTTAACAGTCAAAGTAGTCCAAAGGTTTCTCTTTATTCCTATATTTAAATCATCACAAGTTTGATCAAGCATGCAAATCCCTTTGGGCTCAGGGTTCCCATCAAAATGTCTTATAGAAACATTAAAAATTGAATGGGCATAAACAACTCCAACAGTGCAGAGCTCATGACAGCATTGCTGTGATCTGTGTGTTTCATGTGCAACAACACTGGGGAAGTTTGCAAGGGAGTATGAGCAACTAATTACTGTCTTTTGCTGGAGGGCAGGTGTGCTGATCTCTACAGGTGTCTCTCTGCAGCGCTCTGCCTCATAAGTTGCCTCTTGAAGACATTCACTATAAAACAACTTGCTGAAGCCCTGCTAAACATCTGACAGAAAACCAAACGGTTGGGTGCTCTGGAAGAAACATGTGACTTCTTAAAGTTACCACTAAGAAGAAATAGCAGTTGGGGAAGCTTTATATGGTTTGTGAAAGAATAGTATGAGACAGTATAAAAAGTAAATTTAACAAAACTATATCAGTCACACACATTACACAAGGATAGTAATGTTGTCTTAATAAATACTGAAAGTTTTTCCAAGAAAACATTTACTCTCTAAATAGGAAAGAAAAAATATAACAGTGATAATCTCATAATGGATCATTATTCTTCCTTTATGAAAGTATAGTAGCCAGTGCTACATATACAATTTTATAAGCACCTCCCCAAAAAAATAATGCTGAGAAATTATCCACTATAAGAAATTGTAAACAACATGAACATATGATGATAGGGCAGGTGAGATACAGTATTCATATGTGATGTCACCTACAGGATTAATATTCTTTAAGATCTTTCCCACAGTACTTGGAAAGAACTATGCTTAATGACGAAGAGACACACAAACTAGAGACAAGCATAACTGTTCTGCTACCTACTACCTAATAAACTAACGCAAAAAAATGGAAACTCTCTGTTTCAATTACCTCATCTAAAGATAAACGAAACTGACCCTATCATGAGTGCTGCTAAATGAGACAGTGTCCCTTACTTATTTGGCACAAGGATTGACATACACAAAATGATTAATAAATTATAATAAGCATCATGAAATCTTCCTACAGACATTTATTTGTCCATTCTTGTTACAGCATTACCCAATCTAAAAGTTTCTTAGAAAATAAAGACTGAGGACTAGCATGTTATTTTAAAAATATGTGATGTGTTATATGGTGTGTCTTTTTAAATATATTTTTAAATGTCCAAGTTTTTGAGTGATCTATCAATAAACAAACTCATAAGCAAAATGTTTAAGTAACTCTTTACTTTTTCTAAGAAATCATTCA
Organism: Marmota marmota marmota; assembly: GCF_001458135.2. Lineage (NCBI taxonomy): Eukaryota > Metazoa > Chordata > Mammalia > Rodentia > Sciuridae > Marmota > Marmota marmota. The sequence goes on from NW_026000037.1 coordinate 33,533,477, forward strand.
CCTCAGTGAAAATCCCTTATTTGTAATACTGAAATTTTAGCCTCATGGGAATAATCAGAATGTAACTGTTTAAAGCAGTATCCCTCCCAGTCTCAGTAAACTAATTCATCAGAGGCTCATTTCTTCAAATCTGAACAATGCAATGAATGACCTTCTGTTCTCTTGTCCTTTAATTCCTTCTTACTAGCCATTCTCCAGTTTTCAATGTCATCCCAACCCCTACATATATTAAGGACTGATCTTCTGTGCTTTAATATGCATAATTATGTCACTACTCCATACCCCAAGGACCTAGTCTAATTATAAGGGAGATACTCACATACATAAAAGTATACACGTGTGCACACAAACACAAATGCAAACACACAGACACATGCAAAGTACTAGCGGAGGATGAACCAGACATCGTTTCATTTAACCTTCCATAAGTCAAGGAATGCTTCATACAACTGATGATAGCTGGGTTAAAGTAGTGCTTACAAAACAAATTCAAAGCTCCAGGCCTGGGGCCTCCATTATGGAACCTCAATTTACTGTGTTCCAACTGCATGAATGTTCTCCTCACATGGACTTAGCTGCCTTTATTCTCTAAACATAGTGGACAATCTGCTGTTACCTGGCCTATCAGTCTTTCTACCTTCAATCCCTTTTTTCACCTTCTCCACCTTTAAAGTCTTTGAAATATCATACCATTATACCCAACATTCCTCTTCTACTTATTTTTCCTATACAGTTGATCAGGGATCAAAAAGGCTTTGGACTTTGCAATAACAATAAAAACTTATGAATTTGGATTTTTATGCAGGCTAGTAAATGCTAACTCTGGTGATGTTGCAGGGTGGCAGCAAGTCACAGCTCCCAGTCAGTCACGTGATCACAGGGGAAAACAACCATACTCTACAACGGAGCACACCCTTAAAACTTCTTAAGGAAAATTACTTCCAATTTAGAATTTAATTATTCAGGCAAATTATCAATTAAATGAGGAAATTATTCAATAAAGATATTTTATCTCACATAATCTTTCTCAGAGAAATACTACAGGATGGAGATACAACATAAGATTCAAGAAAAGACAACAGAGTTCCCAGGTCAACAGCAAAGGAAAAATAGCAGGAAGAGAGCAGGTCTAGAGAATGACATGAAAGGAGAATGGAATGGAAGGCTCCTGGAAGATTGTCTTCAAGAAAAAAAAATGCAAACAGATAAATAATTATATGTAACTCTCTTTATAGAAAATTATAAGAAGAAACCCATAAAATGTAAAGAAAATTATTATGTGAGACCCAGAAACCAAGCAAATGAAATACAAGGTAATTATTAACTTCATGAAAAACAAAAAGTCAGGAGCAAATTTTTCAGCAGATTGCATTTCAATAGTCAACTATGAAAAGATCTACACAGTATCATACTGTCACACCACAAATTAGCCTAACGTGGTAATTTAACTATATTGGAAATAGGAGCAGTAAGATGGTAATGTAAAAGTATAAAATCCGCAAAGACATAATATAAAGTTAATGGACAATGTCTAAAATAAATTAAGAGAACAATGTGTGAGTATAAAATTAAACATGATAGAAATATATAATAACCAGAAGAAACAGATAAAAAGTTTTTTTAAAAAAGGACTAGAAAGAGTAGGCAAGGAATCACTGTATTTTCTAGTAGGCCTTTAACAACTATTAATAGTTTTAAACTAAGTGAATGTATTACTTTGACAAAATAAGAATTAAAAGAATCAGCCACATTCACAAATATGTTGCTCACAGTGTTTTTATAGTAGGAAAAAGAAAAAAAATCTAAATGTTCAATAAATTATTATTGTTTCACTTTCCTATGTTCATATATGAATACACCAGCAGTTAAACTCCACATCATGTACAACCACAAGAATAGGATCCTAGTTAGAATTTTATACTCCGTGTATGTATACTATGTCAAAATACACTTTACTGTGACTGGATCTGGGGCTCAGTAGCAGAGCACTTGCCTAGCATGTGTGAGGCACTGGATTCAATCCTTAGCACCACATAAAAATAAACAAATAAAAAAAGACATACTGTTCAGCTACAACTACAAAAAAAAAATTTTAAATACACTTTACTGTCATGTATATCTAAAAAAAAGCAAATAAAATAAACAAATGAATTACTATTTAAATAGGTCACATTACAAATCACATTCTATCATTTAAAATGACATTGCAGAAAAAAACATTTAGTGACATAGAGAATTATCCTTATTATAAAATGAAAAATGACAAGTTAAAAACAGCTAAAGAAAAAAAAACTACAAATAAAAATAATAATGGTGATATTAGAATTTTTCCTTGGTCTCTTTGTACTTCTCAAGTTTTCAATACTTTCTAAAGTAAACAGTAACTTTGGAAATAGAAAAAAAAACATTAAAAATTTATAACACAATTTATAAGTTTTGGCCCTATTAAAATAGTATCACCTCATGACACTCAAGACATAATTAAGTTCTCCCTCCCCATTGTACTTTGTATATGCAACTATTAGGATATCAATGCCATCTTCTTTGCAACAAAAGTAATTATTTAAATATCTGAGCCTGCATGTGATTAATCTGCAGAAGAGAGGATCAGGTCTAATCTACCACAGTCCAGACAAACCCCATCTACAATGGTTGAATTTATGATTTACTGACATAGAATTTCTCAGTGGTGCTAATCAATATGAATTCAGGAGAAACTGTACTTTAAATATAGCTCCAGAATCTGGAGCTATACCCAGGCTTGTATCATGCAGTGCAATACTCAGGTGATGCAGAGCAATAACATGGAGCCACAGCTCCCAGTCAGCCTTGCTATCACAGGGGAAATAATCACACCCTACAGTGTACTGTGTAGCTGACCTATGATGTCCAGCAGCTTAGGTATATCAAATGCCTCTTCAACTTACGATAATTTCAACTTTCCATGGATCCACTGAGTTGTATGCCCATCTTAAATTGTGGAGTGTCAGTACAGGCTAAATGAGAAACTCTTGGACTTCTGAAGACAATCCCCCAGAAGAAGGGAATTCTAAAAGTCTAGAAAAGTGTTCTATAAAACCTTTTAAAAACAAAATGTAGTGACTAATTTTGAGAGGATAATAATCATTTAAAATATAAATTCTTTGATTGGTTGTTCTCATCAGATTGTTCTTTAGTCCCATCTCACTCACATTTTCTGTCAAAGTGACAGTGAAACATTTTGCCTTTTGTCTGAAGACTTCAATAAAGCAATGTTTAAATATAGATCTTCAGAATTTCTTGACAGATCCACATTTATCAAGCAAAAATCCCATTTACTTAAGGATTTGGTTCATATAATATTACTTACCCACAGTTTTACCATAAATACATTAAAATTAGGATTGTTTATTGCATGAAATCGAACTTCCAAAGGAAATCAAAATTTATATGTTTAGTAAAACAAATATGAATTTTATAATGTTTGGCTTTTATTTAGAACTAATTCAAAAATGACAAATAAATTAAGCAGCACAAAGTCTAGAACCAGGAGTTTTCTGGGCATATTCAGAAAACTTCATTATCCTTGTGTGCAAAGGATTCTTAACTCTTTTTCTTAACATTCAGTTAAAAATGTAAACATTTGGTACATTTAAAAAGAAAAACATAAAAGGACTCTAACATTTCATCTTGGTGGGGCAATTTTATCCATGAGATCAACAGCTACTTTTCAGCATGCTTTTAGAATAGACCAGGCATGAGTAAAGGGAGTCACAGAGGACAGGCTATGAAGTGAAGAGCTATTTTATCCTCCCTCACTCTCCTGTCCCCAGAGGTTTGAGGAGAAAGACAGAAGACAAGGCAAAAGGGCTTTTTCAGAGTGAGGTTAAACTGTCCACTAACAACTGTATAGAAAACGGAAGGACACAATAGGATTTGTAGACTTTTATTCCTTAATTGTTTATCAACTTACAAAAAACATGGAGGCAGATAACTACCAAAGATTACCTTGCTTTACAAAATAATGTGCCAGGAGTTGGCTTTATACATTAAATGACATGCAATACAGATTTAAATTATTATAGCAGAAAATTGCCAAAATTGTTAGGAATAATAGCAATTGGATGTTATTTGAGCATCTCAGAAATTTTAATATAATAAAACATATAGTTCAATTTTACAAAAATTCAATTTACCATTGATTTTTCAAGAACATATCTTCTGCATTAAGTACAATACACTCCTAAGAATTCTAGAAAATGCAAACCAATCTATAGTATGGAAAGCAGATCAACAATTGTCTAAAGGCAGAGATAGGAGGGTTGACTTCAAGAGGACAAGAGGGAATTTCTAGGGTGATAACAATGTTCTAGATCATAATTGTATAGAATGTTACACAGCTGTATGTTTTTGTCAAAATACATCAATCACACTGTCCACTTAAAATGGGTAGTTGTAAGTAAATTAGATCTGAATAAAGTTGATATTTAAAAAACCACATCATAACCACGTACAGTAACACACAACATAATCCCAGCAACTGGGGAGGTTGAGGCAGGAGGATTTTAAGTTTGAGTCTACGCTTGGCAACTTAGTAGGACCCTACCTCAAAATAAAAAATAAAAAGAGCTGGAAATATAGCTCAGTGACAGAGTATCTGTGGTTTCAATCGCCAGTAATGAAAAAAAAATATACAATTGCTCATGGCTGTTAATCACAATAATTTTCTAAGGATTTTATGTACATTTACTGTGTTTCTGACATACAAGGCTAAAGATATCACGTGTAGAACTAGGTGTGTGATGACATTAGGTTTCAGTCACCAATTGTACTCAGTACTGAGTGTAAGGCTTTGCAACCCTCACTGTACTTCATACACACTGCCTTACAGTACTGGTAGCCCTTTCTCCTGAACTAACCTTTAAGGTAAAACAATGTGCCATGTATTTAATTAGCATTCTAGCTCAATTTGTTTCACCACTAAAGTGTTTATACATTGATTTATACCATGGAAAACTTTAGACAAGTAGTTATTTATTAATACTAACAAGCATGTTTCCAACAAAAAGTCAGAAGAGCTATTTTGATTTCTCATACTAAACAATGTTATTTAAGAAGATTAACAGAGGTTTTTTCATAATGATATTTAAATTACATTTGATATTTGAATATATAAAATTTTATCATGGAAATTAAATAGCCAATATGAACTTATAAAATGAGCTACTGTATATAAGTATAGTTTTTTAAAATGGAAATATTACTATTTTATTTCCTCCCATTGTGTCCTTGTTATTGCATACAAATATTATTAAAATGATTACCAATAATGTATTTATTTTTAAAAGTAACATGACATACTACCTAACACTTAATAGAAACTGGTAGATTGAACTTTATTAAAATTAAAAACTCTGCAAAGGACACTGCCAAGAGAATAAAACAAGCCATAGACTAGAGAACATATCTGCATAAGATGTATCTGATTAAAGGCATTATCAAAATTATATAAAGATTCTTAAAATTCAATAATAAAGAGCCAACCAATGAAAAATGGGCAAAGAAATAGTATTAGACACCAAAACAAAGATAAACATATGATAAACATGCATATGAAAAGAGGCACAACCATCATATTTCATCAGAATTGCAAATGAAAACAATGAAACATCAATAAGTACTTATTAAACACTTAAACTTCAAAATATTGATAACACCAAAAATTGAATCCAATGTGGAACAATAGGAACTTGTATGCATTTTTGGTGAAACTTCAAACTGATGCAATCACTTTGGATGACAGTTTTTGAGTTTCTTACAAAATTAAACAATAAAACTCACCAATTGTGTTCCTTGGTATTTGTCCAAATGAGTTGAAAACTTAGGTCTACACAAATATTTTCAGACAGAGGTTTATGGTAGCTTTACTCAGAACTGCCAAAACTTGAAGGCAGCCAAAATGTCCACCAAAAGGTTTCTGTATGAACAAACTGTACTTCATCCATTCAGTGGAAAAGTTTTTAGTGGGAGGGGGGGAGTGGTATTAAGTGACAAAAAAGACATAGAGAAATCCACATTGCTAGGTGAAAAATTCTGCTCTGAATAGGCTACATGATGTATGATATTTCAACTACATGACCTACTGGAAAAGAACAAATGATGAAGACAATAAGGATACCAGGAATTTCAAAGGAAAGTGAGAAGGAAGATGACAAGGCAGAGAATAAGGGACTTAGAGCAATAAAAACATTCTGTATGATACAAGAGTAGACACATGTATTATACAACTGTCAAAATCCAAAGAATGTGCCACACTAAAAGTGTACCTGAACTTAAAATAAGGACACTGGTTCATGATGATGGGTAAATGTTGGCTTACTGATTACAACAAACATACCACTCAAGTGGGGGATTTTGATAATGAAGAAGTTTGGAGAGGGAAACTCTCTATATTTAACACTCAATTTTGCTGAGAACCTAAAACTGCTCCTACCAAAAAAAAAAAATCTATTAATTATTTTACAATTAATTATATAGGACAAGTTCTTTCACAAATAAAGCCCAGATCTTATATCTGGAGTTTAATATATAAACATAATACAATGATTCTTTTGCTGATATAAACAAAAGTATCTACTGTCCTTTAAGATGTGTCAGATCTCTTAAAAAATACCTTTCTCCAAGAGAAGGTTATGGTATGTGCTTTTATGAAAATTTAACAAGCTTCCCACACTGAGAAGCAGTTCTTATTGTCAAAATCTTAAGTTTTACAGACAGCATCACTTTAACAATGATTTCAAAAGATATATACATATAATATATATATACAAATATATATACATATATATAATAATATATATAAATATAGATACATATATAATATATATAATAATTTTAAGTACCATATTAATAATTAATGCAATTAATTTAGACATCTTATTTCAAAAAACAATAATTAAAATCTACCATCAGGATCTTTTACTACTCACTTCATAATAATACAGAGAAGAACACAGAGGCACGCACCTGTAATACCAATGGCTTGGGAGGCTAAGGCAGGAGGATCGTGCTTTCAAAGCCAGCCTCAACAACCCAGCGAGGCCCTAAGCAATTAAGCGAGACCCTATCTCTAAATAAAAGATTAAAAGGAGGAAAGGATGTGGCCCAGTGGTAAAGTGACTGTGGGTTCAATTCCTGGTACAAAAAAAAAAAAAAAAAAAAAAGTACAGAGAAGCAAGAAAACTGAAAAAGATGACAGAAGGAAGACACTGTTATCCTAGTCTCTGCTCCAAAAACATACTAAAAAAGCTAAAAGTACCCAAAAAAAAGAATGAATATTTCATTGTCAATGAAACAAAGACACAACCACAAACCACAAACCACAAACTACCAAAAAAAAATCTGCCAAATTATGTGATATCTGGAATCAAAATAAGAAGTAATGCTGACAGCCAAACCATACTCCCTCAGCTGTTGGGTGGGATAGATTTCCCTAAAATTGGTACTGTTGAAGAGCTCATTCACAGAAACTCAGATTGGAATCATGATATTTAAGCATCTAAACTCTGACTGGAGTCATATTTTTTCACTGAGAAAGAATAAGAGATTTTTCAGAGCCTACACAGAATGAATTCTTTAAAAATCATGTTATATGCATAATACCATAAGGAATTTCACCTTTATGTCTAAGTAAAAAGAACTAATCAAATATAAATAAATAGATGAGTGAAAGGAAGTCTAGCAGAGTAGAAGAAGGAGAATGGTGGAGGGGAAGGGGACAGGAGGAAAAGGGGGAATTGTGAACTGAAATAGAATTCCACACACAGGTATGAGTTTGCCCAGATGAACCCAACTACAATGTAAAACTATAAAGCTCTAAAAGACAGAAAGAAAGATAGATAGGTAGATAGATAGATTTCTCTGAAAACGTGTCTACGCCATGACACAGAGGAAAACTAAAAAGACATTATGATTGAAAGGCATGGCTTCACAGCTCAGAGTGACTGCCCAATGAGATGAAAAAGGAAGAAAGCAGTGATCATCAGACCACTTACTACACAGATGCAAAAGATACATAGAACTCAAAGTAACAGTGACATTCACAGCACGGCAGGAGAGACATGTCTCCTGGGCATCAGAAATATCCCGGGTCAGAAATATCCCTTTATTTGAGATAACAAACCCAAATAGAGGTACCCAATGATATCATTTATTCCCCCCAACCCAATTAGTCTATCCATGCGCCTGACCTCACACTTTTTTCAGGAAACCCTGATCTTATTGGAATTGAACCAACTCTAACATAAGTAAAAGTCAGAAAGTAATCTGCAAAAAAAAAAAAATTATACAGAATGGCCAAGGATTGGAGTGAAGAGATACAGGAAAACAATAGACAAAAAAGAAAGAAAGAAAGAAATTGTCCTAGGAAACAGAACAAATAACTTTCCACAGTCTGAAAGTACAGAGAACGTGAACTATTTCAAAGTAAAAAGGACTCAAAGAAAATTATGAAATATATAATAAAAGATAAAACAACTAAAGGAGATGAGAATGCAAACTGCCAAGCTAAGGAAAGGAAACTGGAAATTTGAGAAACAATTGTATAGGCTAAAGCCACAAATGAAGCAATAGCAGCAACAACAAAGAAACAGCAAACTCAGTGCTGAAACACAAAGGAAAAAAAGGATAGGCATGAAAAACATCACACAAAATGAATTGGGAAAAAAAGATAAACAAGAGGTAAGATGACACAGAAGGTCCAGAGATCCAGCTAATACATAGTGCTTTTTTGTCTTTTAAACCCTTGTGCATGCTAAGCACACACTCTACTGAGCTACACCATCAGCCACACTTGATATTCTTGCAAAAGGAAAAAAAAAGAACAAACAGATCAGGGATAGGGAGAGGCAGAGATATAACAGAAGAAAACTTTTTGTTGGGGAAGGGAGAAAACACTACAGAAAAACTGGACTCAAACAATAAATACTAATATTCTTGTGAGGTAATAGAATTTCAAATGGATTGAACATACATATGAATTTTATAGATACCCAAGCAGAAAAATCAACTCTGGCCTTATACTTTTCTCTAGCAGCAGTTATCACTATTAGAGAATGGTGAGGCAATGTCATCAGAGTTCTAAGGGAAACATTTGAAATAAAATTATATATTGGCAAGCTAAATTGTCCATAAAGCTTAAAAGCAACCTACAAACAATTTCAACCAATTACCCATGAAATACAACATCCATAAGCTCTTAAGAAAAAAAAGTATATATACAGATTGATATATAGATATCACAGAGAGAGAGAGTGAGAGAGAGAGAGAGAGAGAGAGAGAGAGAGAGAGAAAACTTGATCATCAAACTCAGCCTGCCAATAAGTGAATCATAAAAGAATGAAGAACTGGAATCAGGTGCAGTGGTGCATGCCTGTAATCCCAGGAGCTCAGGAGGCTGAGGCAGGAGGATCGTAAGTGCAAAGCCAGCCTCAGCCACAGCAAGGTACTACACAACTCAGTGAGACCCTATCTCTAAATAAAATACAAAATAGGACTGGGGATGTGGTTCATTTGTTTGGGTGCCCCTGAGTTCAATCCCTGGTACCCCCCCCCCAGAAAAAAAAAGAATGAAGAACTGGAGATATTAGAGATATATATTGGTATAAATAAGAACTTAATTTATTTTTGCAGGATGGAGCTAGAGCAAGGCGATAGGTCCTCTGAATGAATGGATCTTTAGAGAGGACATATTCACAGAATATGATTAATATAAGGGGCTACTTTAAAGCCATTTCCCATAACTGAATGCAAAGAAAAGTAAACTAAGAAGGTATACTATATTCTAGTAGGTGAAAATTAGAAAGAATTGTTCCTACAGTCTACAGGTTCCCCAAAGAAGATGAGCTCTTCCTCTTCTCAGCTTCTGAAAATAAGACTGCAATCAGTGGATGCCAGCAGGTATACCAGAAGTAGCATTTCCATTAGCCTCTGAAAGTCCTGAGAGATCATTACCACTGACTTCTGCTTTTAAATCCAGCTGGATTTAGTACTGACTCTTTTTGAGAATTACCAACATTCTGGGGTTTTGCTATCCAGGGACAAGAAATCCACAGCTCATTCTAAAATATACAACTAACATACGAAAATATATTTCAAGGATTACGCTTAAAACTAAAATGCAAATTGTTACTTTCTAATCAAGTTACAGAGGTCAACTTGATATTACTCTACAGAATTTGGTGTGTCTCTGTCTACTGATCAAAAGAAATTCTTCTAAAAGAAAATATGGTACCTGTTTAGGAACATCAGTCTCTCAGAATAGAATTTTTAAGGGACCACTTCCCAAGACAATTTACAATGATAAAAAAAGAAAAAGTAGTTATTTAAAAAAAAAAAAAAAAAAGAGAGGCACCAAATGCTCTTAAATACAAAAGAAAAACTAAATGTGAAAATCACAAATTAGAATGTAAATGTTATACAGCTTAACAAAGTATAAAATTAATATAATAAAAATTAGTGGTTAGAAAAAATATGATAGCATCTTACTTTGCATTGTAGGAAATAAATGATATGAAAACAGTTCATATTTTAAATATAACGATCCTGAGCTCTTAATAATTTTTCATAATTTTTTATTCAACTTTAGTGAAATCACATAGGGATTTCTTATTGTAAAAGATCACTTAGTTAATTACTATAATTCCTTTGATTTCACTTTAATTTCTCTTACTTCTGTCAAAATCAAGTACTATTACTTAAGCAAAAATAGTAGGTAAGATGGTCTTATCCCTATAATTTTTATTTCTTCATCTGTAAATAAATGTATGTGTGTAGGCATATGCAGGTGTGGGTGTGAGTGTAGAAAGCAGAAAGAAAAAAATGTACAAAGTGATGTCCCAAATTACAGTGATTATTTATGTGTAGCAGAATTCGTGTTTTAAAATTTTCAACCTTTTCTTATTGATTGTATAGTTAACATAAATCTGTATTTTAAGAACTTGGTAGGGAAACATGATTAAAATCATGAATATGATTCAGAACAGCAAATCACAAATGTATCTCTGTACTTTTTAATCATTTATTTACTCACTGATTCAACCAGTAACTAGTGCCCACTATTTAGAAGAAATAAAATAAATATTAAAATGCCTTAAACATCTTATGTGAAAGTCATCACACTCTTAATAAGAAAAAGTATGTGCTATATAATTATAAAACGTGATAAAAGGCAATGATCATGTGAAATTTAAAATCTGAAAGAATGAATACAATATAAATACCACTTACAAATGTTAAACATTTAATTCATACAGTAGATAAGGGATTTAGAAAAAAAAAGAAATTGCCATCTGATTCCAGCATTTAATTACACAAAAAGCAAAATCTAAATAAATGAAAAATGGCAACTCAACAGGGTTTAAGCTCTTCTACTTAGAAAAGTTACTATACTTCTCATTCTAGGAAAAACTATCCTCCCTCACTCTGTTTTCTTGTTATCCAATACCTTCTATGTCAGGATAGTCCCTTGAGTTACCTCCTTCCAGATGACCTAAATAACAGTTTAATGGACTTTTTGGCATAAGAGGGAAATTCTAATGCCTTCTTAGCATATTTTCTCCTATGAAAACATTCAATCAAATGCCACAGGTCTAATTCTTCATTGTGTTGTTCCTTTTAAGAGATGATCCCTAAGAACTTAACTAAAGGAGCACAGTTATGGAAATCACCAGACTACAATGAACTATTTACCAGAAATATTCTTAATTTCAGGGAATGAGAAGATGATATTGAAATTTTAAAAATTACTAGACAAACCAGTATACACACATGCACACACATATGTTTAAAAATATGTACATTGATACACATCCTTGGTTTACATCTATTTTTGTTCTGATTCAGAGGACAGCCCAAATAACAACTCTTTGTAAAGGTTAAGTGTAATTTCCCTCAGTTGCTTTTCGAAACTCATGTATTTAATGGCATTTGTTAGCTAAGTCTCCAGATATGCCTTGCAAGAAAGTGGTAAGCATTCTCAAAAATGATGAAAACTGCAGGTATTCAAAGGGAAATGATAAAAAATACTATTTATACAGTGTTGAAAGCTCTTAGGGAGGAGATTCAAAAGTATTTTAAACCATTCTTCAAAATTATAAGTACATTTAGCACCAAATCACAGATTTTATAAATATGAATGATGAATTTTATGAAAGTTAGGAATTGCATAGATCTTGTCATTTTGTAAAAGTATTTTATCAGAAGACAATGTGATTATGCATTACTTTTTTTCCCCATGATTCTTCATACCTACATATAATTTGAGGGTTAGGGAGTGAAGATGACATGTTCAGGTACCACAGATATAAGCAACATCCCATTTTCTCTCAGTACTAACAATGAAGGATGAAGGAGAAAGAGAAAAAAGGAGAAGCACTAACAAAATGGAAAGTGAAATTGTAGGTAGAAGCAGGAATGAGGTAAATGAGCTTTTAACTCTGGTATTGTTCTCCCACAGAATGGAAATGGAAACAATGATACAAGATACAATAAAAGGTCACAAAAATAAGCCATTAACTATAGTTAGAAAATGTACATAACTCAGTAAGTGATATCCCAGTTGGGCACCAAAATTCAACACAGTTGTCAAAGACAATGGGACATGGCTGATGCTCCTCATTAGGCAGGCAAGCATAGTACCTGATATTAAAGTTGCTGTTCTAAAAGGCTGTTGCTCTAAGAATGAAGCATAATTGATATTGTCCTTGGGTTTAGCATATACAGCTTTTACAATGCTGAGGTATGTTCCTATTATCCCTAATTTTCTAGAGTGTTGAGCATGTGATTCTTGTCTTTCAGTCTATTGATGTGATGAATTACATTTATTGATTTTGTATGTTGAACCAACCTTGTATCCCTGGGATGAATCCCACTTGATCATGTTGCACTATCTTTTTAATATGTTTTTCTATGCAATTTGCCAGTGTGTTATTAAGAATTTCTGCATCTATGTTCATCAAGGATACTGGTCTGAAGTTTTCTTTCCTTGATGTGTCTTTGTAAGGTTTTAGTATCAGGATGATACTAGCTTCACAGAATGAGTTTGGAAGGGTTCCCTCCTTTTCTATTTCATGGAATAATTTGAGAAGGATTGGTGTTAATCCTTCTTTGAGGTCTGGTAGAACTCAGCTGAGAATCCATCTGGTCCTGGGCTTTATTTTGTTGGTAGGCTTTTGATGGTGTCTTCAATTTCATTGCTTGAAATTGATCCGTTTAAATTTTCTATGTCCTCCTAAATCAGTTTGGGTAAGTATTATGACTCTAGAAATTGATTGATATATTATTGGAGTATATATTTTCAAAATAGTTTCTGATTTGTATTTCAGTCATGTCCATGGTGATTTTTTCATCACAAATTTTAGTAATTTGAGTTTTTTCTTTCTCTTTTTTTTTTTTTGTTAGCTTGTTGAAACAAAAAAAAAAAAAAAAAAAAACTTTTTGTTTTGTTGATTTTTTAAAATCTTTTTGTTTGTGCATTTGTTACAATTTCATTGATTTCAGCTCTGATTTTAATTGTTTCTGTGTTCTAATGCTTTTGGTGTTGGTTTGTTCCTCTTTTTCCAGGGCTTTGAGATGTAATGTTAGGTTATTTATTTGGTGACTTTCTATTCTTTTAATGAATGAACTCAATGCAATGAGCTTTCCTCTTAGAACCACATTCATAGTGTCCCAGAGATTTTGATATGTTGTGTTACAATTCTCATTTACCTCTACATATTATTTTATTTCATCCCTGGTTTCTTCAGCTATTCATTGGTCATTCAATGGTGTATTATTTTTAGTCTCCATGTGTTAGAATAGTTTCTTTTTTTAGTTGTAGATGGACACAATACCTTTATTTTATTTATTTTTATGTGGTGCTTAGGATCAACCCAGTGCCTCACACATGCTAGGTAACCACGCTACAACCCCAGCCCTCTATTTTTTATTATTGATTTTTAATTTCATTCCATTATTATCTGATAGAATGCAAGGTATTGTCTCTATTTTTTTTTTTTGTATTTGCTAAGAATTTCATTATTCTAAATGAAGAAAAATTGGAAGCATTCTCTCTAAAAACTGATATAAGACAGGGATGCCCTCTTTCACCACTTCTATTCATCAGTGTCCTTGAAACCCTACCAGAACAATTAAGCAAAAAAAAAAGAAAGTAACGGGATACAAATAGAAGAGCTCAAATTATCCCCAACTGCCGAAAATATGATTCTATATTTAGAAGACCCCCAAGAAATATCTACCAGAAAGTTTCTAGAACTCATAAACAAATTCAGCAAAGTAGCAGGATATAAAAATCAAAACTCATAAATCAATTTTGTTCCTATATACTAATGATGAATCAACTGAAAGAGAAATTAGGAAAACTGTCCCATTCAAAATAGCCTTAAAAAAAAAAAACCCTTGGGAATCAATCTAACAAAAAAGGTGAAAGACCTCTACAATCAAAACTACAAAACACTAAAGAAAGAAATTGAAGAAGACCTTAGAAGTTGAGAGCATCTCCCATGTTCTTGAATAAGTAGAACTAATATTGTCAAAGGGTCACACTACGAAAAGCACTATACAGATTTAATGCAATTCCAAATAAAACTCCAATAATGTTCTTCATAGAAATAGAAAAGGCAGTCATGAGATTCATTTGGAAAAATAAGAGGCCCAGTAAATAGCCAAAGCAGTTCTTAACCGAAAAAGTGAAGCAGGTGGCAAAACAATACCACACCTTAAATTATACTACAAAGCCAGAGTTACCAAAATGCCATGGAATTTACACAGAAACAGACATGAAGACCAATGAAACAGGACAGAAGACACAGGGGCAAACCCACATAAATACAGTTGTCTCATACTAGACAAAGGCACCATAAACATACATTGGAGAAAAGACAGCCTCTTCAACAAATGGTGCTGGGAAAACTGGCAATCCATGGGTAGTTGAATGAAATTTAATCTATATTCTCATCCTGCACAAAACTCAACTCAAAGTGGATAAACAACCTAGGCATAAAATCTGAGACTTCCACCTCCCAAACGAAATATAGGACCAACTCTCCACTGTGTCAGCTTATGAACCAACTTCCTCAACAAGACAAGTACAAGAAGTAAAATCAAGAATAATAAATGGAATGGTATTACACTAAAAAGCTTCTTCACAGCAAAGGAAACAATCAAGAATATGAAAAGAGAGCCAAAAGAACGGGAGAAAATCTTTATTACATGTACCTCAAATACAGCATTAATCTCCAAGATACACAAAGAACTCACAAAAAACACCAAATAATAATAATAATAATAACAACAACAACAACAACAACAACCACCACCCAATCAATAAATGGGAAAGGAACCAAACAGGCACTTCACAGAAGAGGAAATACAAATAGTCAACAAATATATGAAAAAACATTCAACATCTCCAGCAATTAGAGAAATGCAAATTAAAATACACTGAGATTTCATCTCACTCCAGCAGAATGGTAATTATCAGGAATATACGTAACAATAAATATTGGCAAGGATGTGGTGGAAAAGGTACATTCATACATTGCTTGTGCAACTGCAAATTGGCACAATCACTCTGGAAAGCAGTATGGAGATTCCTCAGAAAACTTGGAATGGAAAACCCAGTTATCCCACTCCTTGTTATATACCCAAAGGACTTAAAATCAGTATACTATAGTAACACAGCCACATCAATGTTTATAGCAGCTCAATTCAGAATAGCTAAGCTATAGAACCAAACTAAATGTGCTCCAACAGATGAATGGATAAGAAAGTGTGGTACATATACACAATGGAATGTTACTCAGCCATAAAGAAGAATGAAATGATAAGCCAATCCCCAAAAACAAAAGTCCAAATGTTCTCTTTGATGTGGATGTTAACACACAATAGGGAAGAGATGAGGGAATGGGATTAGGAAAAGAAGGAGAATAAATTGGACATAACTTTCTATGTCCATATATGAATACAAGACCAGTGAAACTCCACATCATGTACAACTGTAAGAATGGGATCCTAATTAGAATAAGTTACATCCCCTGTATGGATAATATGTCAGAATTATACTCTACTGTCATATATATCTAAAAAGAACAAATGAAGAGTAATTGAAAGAGAATGGTCTTGTAGTCATAAACTTGGGCTCACGATGCATTTCTGATTCTAGCTGGAAGACTGCTTCAACTCTGGGAGTCTCGGTTTCCTCATCAGCAAAATGTGTATGACTAAAATCACTCCATAGAACCATCAATAGATGAGGCAACACATGTAAGGCACCTATACATTGCTTGACAGGAAAGCACCAAGTTTTCATTATATGAGCTCCCTTCCCTACATTGCTCTTTCACTCTAGTTTTCACCTCACTGAATAAGATCAAAGACATTTAAAACTGTATTCTTCCTAGTACTAACAAGAAATGCTGCTAATTTGTTTTAATATAGTGTTTTTGAATACTATACATTGATATAAGTCATTGAGTATCCCTTTCATCCCTGTGTAAAATATATCACTCGGCAAATAGGGACCAAGTTTATATAATACAAAGGTATCTGGACCTAGTATCATTATATCTGAGTCCTGATGGTGGCTATACTAGTCATGTGCTCTATGGAAAAGTACAGCACGAATTATCGCTTCCCCAGACCTCAATTTCCTCATCTAGAGGACTAGACTTTGAAAATGGCATTCTTGTCTTAAGTATCACTTAAAATTCAACTGTACTAGGTAGTACAAAAGACAAAATAAATAAATATGAGGTCTACCTAAAAATAAAGATCTGATAAGCTGCCTAGGAAGAAAAAAATGACAATTAATACAAGAGATATTGTTGTATACAACAGAAGCATCATGATAGAAAAATTACATAATAATATAAAAAAGAACCATTAACTAATAAAATAAAAAGCAATACCTTGTCTAAGAACACTGAGAGCCAGGCATGTGGCACACATCTATAATCCCAGCAGCTCTGGAGGCTGAGGCAGGAGGATCACAAGTTCAAAGCCAGCCTTAGCAAAAGCAAAGCACTAAGCAACTCAGTGAGACCCCGTCTCTAAATAAAATACAAAATAGGTCTGGGGATGTGGCTCAGTTGCTGAGTGCCCTAATCTCCAGTACATACCCCGCCCCCAAAAAAAAAAAATAACAATGGAAAATAAAAGCAGCAGCTATGGAAACAACCTGAACCAAGAAACAAGAGTTAGAAGCAGAACTTGAGCGTTTGAACCTCCTACCTCTTATTTTAAAATGTAGATAAGAATATCTAGTATTTGTTTCTAAAAATACAAAGGATCTAAAAAAGACAATCTCTTACATATCCTCTGAAAGTCAATATCCACTATATACCCTATATTACAGGATATTAATGTTTTGATACAGATAATAACAAAACTTTAAAAACTAAAAGAAGACATTACTAGGGGTATAAAAGAGAACTGAGCTGCATGTACTCTGAAATTCAAAACTCTTGAGTATGACACACAGTCCTTCACAATCTCATCCAAACTTTCCTTTCTATCCTTACTTCCCACATTCCACCAGCAATAAATCTCACACTCTTGGCTTCATGAAGCTATTCACTATTCCCTGATTTTGGTCCCATGTGACTGAAAGTAAATCCCATGTGGAATTAAAATAAAAACAAACCAGATCAAATCACTGATAAGGAAGTCCCTGTGCTTCTCCAGGCCTTAAGACTTCTTTTGGCAAAATGTCTCAACATATCTAAAGGGAGAGTGCATCAATCAGAAGGTATGGGAAAGGGGAGTGGAAGGAATTGTTAACAAGGGCAAATGTTGACAAGATGAAGCTAAGCTACAGAAATCCTGGGTGAGCTGACCTGAATAATCTGGCTTCTTTGGCAAAGCTATTCCTGTAGTGGGTAAGATGGCTTCAAGCTAACTCAGCTGAGAGATACTTTTTCAAAACAAATATCCCTCCTGGATTTCTTTCTGTGATCAACAGAAATGTCTCTGGCAATGTGGCTTCTCATGTTTCTTGCCAAAATCAAGACAGTGTACTAGTCACAAATGCTAGGTCAACTTGACAGTTATATTTCTTAATAACTGACTTCCACATGTATAAGAAGCCTGTCTATAGAGAAACCATGTAAAGATCTGCCATATCAAATAATCTGATCTGCTTGATAGTTGAATTTCTCGATGGAAATTAATATATTGATAAGCATTCATATAGATTCAGACACCTGTATATCATTTCTAAGAGCATGGTTAATAAGAACCCACTGCTGAGAGAGGCCCACTCCCAGTGGGCCCAGCACATCCGTTGTCTGAAAGTGTAAGATCAAACACCAGACCTTGGGCTGGGATGACTCAACCAAGAGAGGGCAGTCCCTGAGCCTACTGGCAGCCACACATCACTTTCCACAGGCCTGCAACAACTGCCTTTTATATTCACACAACATAGAGTAGCACTTGTGATTTCATTCTTCTATACTTGCAATATTTTCTCTTTCCAGAATGCCCTCCTCCCACCTCGTCTCTACCTGGAGACCTCCTACATCAAGACTACAGCTCAAATGTCAGCCCTCCATCATGTCTTCCTCTATCATTCAGATAAAATGAATCACATCCTCTTGAGTGCTGCCATAGCAATCTGTGCATACCTCCCTCTGCCAAAGCTCTCAAATCACAGTGAGGAATCTGGTATTGCCCCTTCCATTAACTGCTGACCTCCCCACCACAGCCCATACATTCTAAATTCATGGCTCCTACCATGGCACCCTGTATGCTCTAAGGGCTTGGGAAGTGCTGGGATGAAGAGAAGGTAAAGAGCTAGCTAGTGATAGGTAGACAAGTTGAGGTAAAATAATTCCATACATGGAGAAAACAACATGAGCCAAGAAGAAGAAAAAGTAGGACTAAAAATAGTCTGTGAGAGAAGGCAACATGGACAAAAGCAGAGAGTTCACTGAGAATGGTTATCGAAAAAAATGATGGAGAGTTATGAATAAATTACTGAGGGTCCTGAAAGGTCAATAAGGGGTGTTAATGGGGTTAAGTAGACAACAGGAAGCCACAGAAAGTTCTTAGAAAGAGGAATAACATCAAGAATTTGATAAATAGCAGAACATGGTTGTAAGAAAGAACTAGAGGTCAGGAGGAAGACTTTGAATCACTACCACCTATCACCCACCACAATTAATGACTAGGAAGTATTTAATTTCTATAAGCCTCAATTTGTTTATCCCCAAAATTTTCTTACTGATTGATATAGCAGTTATGTACCTTGCCCAGTAGTTTGAGAATTAGTTTATATCTAGCACAGTGGCTGAGACATTGCATCAATCCACAATAGCTACTACTGTAACTGGCTTTATGAATGTTAATCTAACAATGTAAGTAGTTAGTTAAAGGAGAGGAGTAGAAGCTAAAATATGTTTTAATAGGAAATTACAACAGTCACCTGTTTGTGGCACAGGTACTGTTTAGTCTTAGAATCACATTACCCTGGCTTTAGTCATGACTCTTCACTTAACTAGCAAGGATACCTCAGGCAAGTCACTTCTTCCCTCAGAACCCATTTCCTGACCTACAAATTGGGAAAATAAACTCCAACCTCCCTAATTCACAAATGTATTGCACTGGGTTTTAAACAGAAAAGTAAATACATTTAAAAGTGTTTAGTAAGCTATAAATCACTTTAAGGAAGAGATGGGAATAAAGAGCATGGGAAATTTTTAAGAAACATTTTCAAGAAAGTTTCAAGGACATTAAAGGCATTTCGAGAGAAGGGAGACAGCATGAGGGACACTAACAAATGTCAAAGCACTAAAAATATGCTTCTTTAATACAAAATCTGAATTTCAAGAGATAATAGACTGTGAAGGAGATGATTTGAAGTCTGTTCTGAGGTGAAAGGGTATCTACCTAAAAACTGATCAAAATGAAAGACTAAACTTTCAGTGATGGGCAATAACGTGAAGCCCTGAGAATTGCCAGCAATATCTAACCAGCCTGAGAGTTATAATAAATGATAATTTATCTCTGACTCAAATGCAAAGCAAGAACTAAAGTTTTAAGATTCAAAATGCAATAAGTAAATGCCTAGCAACGGAAAAAGACAAAACCCACCTTTGTAATACCTATGAGACAGGTATTACAGGAAGAAGAGTGGGCAGTAGAGTTCAAAGCAAAAACCCAAAGGAAAGTATTCATGTAACTGAAAAGCCAAGGTCATGTAGCATTAGCATGTCAAGGAGATTGAGAACTGAGAGAAAAAAAAACTCTACATTTGGCTAGAATGTGGTCACCAGTGACCTTCAAGAGCACAGTTCCAGTACAGAGGTGGGACCAAAGCCAGATCGCAAGGAGTTAATCACTATTCTGTGATCCTACCACGAAAAAGCAGTTGCCAGTAAACTGAAGGTGAAATTCACAGATAAGAAAAAAGCACATTTAATAATTGAAGGGGGACAAACTTTATCTCAAGAAAGCTTCTTAGGATTTTCAATACTTCCACAGGAGAAACAGGACTTTGGTATTTCACAATCTCCCAAAAGACACATATAAGTAATAAAATACATGGAAGTTAAACTTTGCTGCAACTGAAAGACAAAAAAAAAGAACAAAGTGAGTTACCCTAATAGTGATCTAAACGTATGATTACAATTAATTCCACTGTCCTAAATAAGGCATTTGAATAATTTGTTAACTATTGCAGTGCTATAGACTGAGTATCTGCATCCCACCAAATTCCTATGCTGTAGCCCAATCCCCCAAGTGATGGTATCAGGAAAGTCTGGCTTCTCTCTGCTCTCACTGATATGTGAGAGTACAAAGAGAAGGTGAGCCATCAACAGACAAGAGAGGTGCTAGTACGTTTATCTTGGACTCCACAGCATCCAAAATTGTTAAGAAATAAATACCTGTTGTCTAAGCCACTGAGTTGATGGTGTAATTATAATAGCAGCCTGAATAACAGAGAGGCAAGTCATGGTAGTCTTTGTATGAGCAAGTTACAGAGTACTATGAATTGGTAAATAACATCATTATGATATGTTTAATAAGTAAACACTCCTTTTAAAAGGCCAGAGACTTCTACAAATGTCTTTTTTTTTGGGGGGGGGGAATTCCTCACATAATTAATACTAACTGATTTTTTATCTAAATAAATACTCAGTTAAATCAATTTAAAAGTATAGTAAATTCCCAAAAGATCATTTTAAAACAATAATTCGAAAAACCATAATGGAAGGAGCTGAGTAAAACCCCCTTAGGTATCTTTCAGCTCTCAGGATCTAGCTTAAGGCAGGTCTTCAAAGAGAAGAAAAGGAAGGAAACAGTTTCTATTTATGCCAATCACCTTTTGCCCTACTTTCACAAGTGTGGGTCATGTCAAATTCTTAACTCTTTTTTGTGGGGAGGGGATGTAGATGGAGTAGGAGGGACATTATAAAATGTTAATAAATCCAAAAGTGTCATTTGGGTCAAATTTTATCCTATCCCTGAAATCGATGGTCAGAAATACCAGTTACCACAATGACTGAATTGGTTCTTCTTTGCTTTCCAAATGCTGGAAACATGCCAAAACAAAACAACCAAAAAGCACATACTGTGACCAGAAAAATCCAAGTTTTCCTGATTCCGACTAAGGTCCTGTAAGAAAAATCACTAATTCAGAAGTCAGGAGCCCTAGTTTTTTACAGTTCAATTCTACCCATGAAAAAACCATTTCATTATTAAGTTACTAAATTTCTTTCTTTAGAAAAAAGAAATTCCACCTATCCCATCTATTTCCAAAATGGTTGTGATAAAAAATTAAATAGTATATGTAAAAAACATAAATAATTATGCTTGGAAAGCATTATAACTATACACAAACATATAGAGCTTTACAAATAAAAGCAATAATCATTAATCATTATTTTATACTACATAGGATTATGTACTATAACCATGCACTATCAAAATGTTTAATAGGTTTTTAATACTATAATATCACTTATTTCAATAATCCTCTGAACTTTAATGAATATACTTAGTTGTACATGTCAACATAATCTAAAAATTAATTATCTATTTAGGTAGGACTTTACCTTATTTATCATCTACCCATAAAAACAGAGTTTAAATTCAAATCAGATAAAATATACTTACCTTTTTAAAAATCTGACAGAAAATAGAGGTTTAAATAAATAATAAATTTGATTATAACTACTGAGGTAATTTCTTTTAACAGAGTTCACTTTCTCTAAGTACAGATTGTAAGTAATCAACATTTTCCCTTTTTACGTCTAAAGTCTCCCCCATTATACAATTCTAATTCTTATTTTTTTTTCAAGTAAAACAAAAGTCCCAAACTGCATTTCTTTCTTCCACAGGATATAATTAAACTTTGCAACCTGACTTTCATAGGTAGGTAGAGTATGGTATATTCTACAAATAAAGTAATTCCATAAAATAGCTGTTAGATAAATTGAGTCATAACACATAACAGCAGTCACATACATTTGAAAAGCATTTGAAGTGTGACCCTATCTGTTCACACGCTAAAGCAAATGTATAATCCATGCTACTTTTTTAATCATTACAATCTAAATGGTGAACAGCTGGACTTACCGATATTATTTTACCAACATACAGAAGGAACCAGGCTAGCCATTTTGGGATTAAAGAGTTTAAGAATTATCCTTTGCAGAGGCCTGGGTCTTTCAGAGAACAGCCTAAAGCCAAATGTAAATCTAGAGTAAAGAAATTCTGCCACCCAGTAAATTTCCTAAATATTGGGAAATCACCTATGAAAGTTTTAAGTATTTCAGAGTATACAATAACGTACACACTTAGATTTAACCTAGTACTTGAAGTAGAGAGAAGAACTGGGATGAAGTTTAAAAAACATTTCAGTAATTTTGTCTACTTGTACTTGTTCCAGAATGCCTTCCCAACCTCCTCTGTTTCCCTCAATTGTTGGAAATTTATTCACTTTCACTTATGAAACTACAGCAAGCAAGCCAGGTAATAACTCTAGGAAAGAAAGATGAAGCAAACCATTCTACTACCTTTGCCTCACCCTGAATCTCAGGTTTAAGTCTCTGACCGTAGGCTGGGGAAGCAACTCAATGGTTGAGCACTTTCCTAGCACAAGGGAAACCCTGGGTTGCATCATATTGCAATAAGTAAGTAAATTTAAAAAATGAGTAAACATGTCTGGCAATCAATTAATCTTAGTTGAAAGAAAAGTTTGGCGAGCAGGGGGGGGGAATGTCTTACATTTGAAGCTACTGAGAAGCTCTCCCTTGATCCCATTTCCCACCTCCTTTCCAGAGGTAACTGCTTTGCTGAAACATATATCTTATTATTCCAACCACCAACTGTTTAAACATCATGGACATGTGAGTGCTTTTATAGAATTAAATTCTATAAACCCACAGGCTGTGTTTGATATTGTCCTCCATATAGCATCTAATAATAAGCATAATATAATCACATAAAGGCTAAAATAACTCTTGAAAAATTATACTTAGTAAAACTAACTAAATAGAATATATATTGTCACAATAGGGAAAAATAAGTTTCTTCCCCATCTGTGAAACTCAGCTCTGTGTTCATTGTGTTAAGTTAGTTCAAATATCAAAATTAATGAAAACCTGAGTTTTAATTTAAAAGACTGAATGAAATTTAAAATGCCAAAACAAAATTTAGGTTTGGAAAAATATATCTTTCATTCTAACGATTCTACAAACTCAATAATTGTAATTTATTCTGATTTTGTTTCACTACATTATACGTTATTTTTCTATATTCCCTAGGCAGCAACAAATAACACCAGGCATGAGGACTGATATAATTACATGCCAAAAAAGACAGACCAGCACCCTCACACTCTACACTCCCCTCTGTGGCTCCTTCATACCCCATATGTTGCTAATAAAACTGTTTGAATCATACCTATGAGACAGTTTTACTGACAGAGTATCAGGCCTCTTGCTTCTTCACAAGGCAAACTTCACAAGGCACAAAAACTGTTATAAATGCAAATTTTAAGACTGAGCTAAATGGAAATCTACATTGTGTGTTTGACAGATATATTTTGGAGCATTAGAAACTTGCATTAAAACCATAATTCCTATATTTGATATTTTAAAACTTGAAAATGCACACACTGGCTATAAAGACATATACAAGGTTCTGATATCTGCTAACAATATGAAATCTAAGAAATAATTAGCTATATAGCAACCTTTTTGTTGTTAACATGATCAATTCAAGTATTTCTATTTGACAGCACTGGTCTAGATAATACTAAAATAGGGAATAACTTTCAAAGTAGACACTATGCTTCATGGATAATGTTATCCTCGTTCCAACACCACCCCACCTTCACCCCTACTATGAATGTATCCAAAACAATACAAATTATTTACATTAAGAAATTTCTGCATGACTTGGTTTTAAGATATCACTTCAACTAGAGAGTATACATTATTTATAACTGTAAAAACACAAAGTAAAGTTTAAAAAGTTACAGAGTGGCTGGGAATAGAGCTTAATGGTAAAGGTTTTACTTAGCATAAGTGAGGTCCTGGGTTCAATACACACACACACACACACACACACACACACAAACACATGCAGAGGAAGAAAGAAAAAAGATATAGTGTGATGTATACTAATAAACTACATGTATTTACTATAAGATAAATAAACACAAGGGCCCTTAGAACATTTACAATATTTTAAATATTGGGCTTCTCCCACAAAATGTGGCAGGGGGGTTCCCCTTTAATATAAAATTTATCTCCTATCAACACTGCTGGACTGACATTTTCATTTTCTTCTCTTGAAACTATCCTCTTTCATGGGGACAAAGGTGCTAAATCAATATGTCCCTTTAGTCTTTTCCTTTTTTGAAAGCTATGACGTACACAGTATTTGTACTCAATGTCCACTCAGCTTCTTTGTAAAAGAATATACAACATGCCAGTGGCTAGAAAGCTAAGGCTAGCCACCACTATAACTCAGGATCTTCATGCGCCCTTGGTTTCTCAAACAGAAACACTCCTAGGAGACTCAAAGGAAAAAGGAAGCAAGAAGAGATACCACCCAAAAACAAGTAAAACGAGCCATGACAACAGGTAAGGTGATGATCCTTCTGGGGTCAGTAGCAAAAGTCAAAGGTCCTCATTCAGCAGCTTCTAAACTTAAACAGGGCACTATGATACATACACAAGAGACGGGCACAGCTCCCTCATGAAATTTGAGAAATAATTACCTACACATTAGCCAATTATTTTAGACCCAACTTAGCTAACAATGTATTTTCAGCTTTTATCCACCTGAAAGTTGTAGAGTTGTTCCTAGAAGCTCAATCTACTGTCTATTCCTTCTGCCTTCTCAACAGTCCTATAAACTATTAGTCCTTAATAAACTCCCTTCTGCTTAAACCAGCTCTAATCTCTAATGTTTCTGTTGTCTGCAAATGAGAGTGTTTTGCAATATATGGGCAAGCAAACAGAACAAATGAAATAAATTTTCACATACTATTCCAAAACCCAGATTGAAAAATACAGCTACGGTTCCAAGACAATGTGAATACACTCAATACCACTGGATAGTACATTTAAAAAATGGTTAAAATGGTAAATTCTGTTATGTATATTTTATCACAGTAAAAATATGATTTTCATAAACACACCAAAAACTCTATAAATGTTGGCCTAGGAATCACAAACTCTAGATAAATGTGATTTTGTTAGATTATTCCTTTTCCAGTAGTATGATGCAAGTAAGTCATTTAGCTTCTTGGTCTCCTAGAATAAAAAGGGTAAGAAAATTCAACATTAATCAGAGATAACACAAACACTAAATTCTGTAATGTGAAAAGAGAGCGAGGACAAGGAAATATTTATTGCAAAAAAATACTGTATGCCTACTATGAGCTTAGTACTTTAAATATATTCTCATTTAATCCCTAAAATGACCTTTCAAGGTACATGTTCTTTTTTTAGTGATAAGAAAAATAGAGGAAGAAAAGCTAAGCAACTTGCCCAGGTGTATTAGCTAGGGACTATTGGAGTAATGACAGATCAAGATCTGTCTGACTCCAAAGCCCTGGTCTTTCCTACACAACATATCTCTTCCTGAGTGCCACAGCCACAGAGCTCAGCAGGCAAGGGCTAATTAAATTATCCACGGTGATAGAATCATCACAGAGCCAGGAAAGCAATTCCTGAAAAGTGTCACCTAGACCATAATATAGTATGCCCTGTAGAGTCAAGTGTGATGTTCAAATACAGAAATAACTAGATGATGATTATTATAACGATAATAGCATCCAGCTACCAGTCACTGAGTGCCTATTATGTTTAAAGTGCTTCATATACATTACTTCATTTAATGCCCTGAACATCCCAGTAAGAAATGCACAGTAGGTGTTGCCTTCATTTTACAACAAAGGAAAATGAAATGCAGAGAGATTAGAAACTCTGCCAACAATAACTGCTCAAGTCAAGTTCAGAGCCCGAATTTGAACCCAAGGTTCCATCATGCTCAAGCATATGAGTGGGAACCACACCTCACATTTCTTTTTATCCTCTTTAAAGTCAAACATTTCATACAGGTAAATAGTTAATACAGTAATTTTACTTTGAAATTAAGGACACCAATTCAATGTACACATCAAGAAGGCTGCTCAACTCCAGCAGTCTGGAGTAGACAAGAAGTGAAAAGAAGTGAAGGTTAATATGTGCTTCCAGGAAGAGTGAAAAGGATCAGACAACCTCCCCTTTCCCAACACTCTTCTAGCCTTACCCACATCCTCTTCATTTCCCCAGCACAGGAAAACAAGAGCTATGGAAAAGCGCTATGACTTACTCCAGCAACCCAAGTAGACTGTCTAAAATTATAAATATCACATTTTCCTTTTAGAGAACTATATGAAATTCAGAAAATGCTGTAGGATGGCCCTTCACATACTGCTTCAGATGGCCAGTAGGGCTTGTTAAAACCGATTAGCCTCCCTCCTGGACCCCTCACATTCTCATTCAGCAGATTTAGAGGAGGGCCTAAGACTGCAAATCTAACAAGTTTCCAGGGGATGTGTCACTGGACCACTCTAGTTTCAATAATCACCCTAAATTTTGAACCTTGGTGAATTTGTACACCTCGCCTCAGTCACCAAACTGTAAGTAATGATGATTGGGAGGATGGAGTTTACCTCCACTTTGGTATAGCACAAATTTTGTAATGAAGATACAAATTATAAGCAAGCCAGAAAATAACCAGTGTTGGCACAGTAGGAATAGAGAACAGACTACACAATCCATATGCAGATAATCAATGATTCTTCAATGACTCAGAAGACATTTAAAACTATCAGTGACACATATAATATATATTTGTTAGAAGTTGTAGTGTGTGTAAGGTTAGGTGAAAAAGACAAAATTTGAGAAAAAATACAAAATACACAACTAACATGAAACTCAACATGAAGAAAAAAAATATATATATATTAAATATATATAAATTTATATATAAATATATATAAATTTAAAAACAAACTCATAAACAAAGTGGAAAAGTCAGTCTACAAACTGGAAAAAACATCTCACTCCAAAATCTAAGTAATAGTGGAATAACAGCCAATGATGTAAGGGAGAAAAACTGTCTTATAAACCAATAAGAAAAGAAGTAAATGACCTAAAAGAAAAATAAGGCAAAAGATATGAGAAAGTAATTTGCAGACGAGGAAACTTTCAATGGCTAATAAATTCATAAAGAGATGCCCAATGTCAACAATGAGTAGAACAATGCATATTAAACCAACCCTATGAGAGTCACATCAATCAGAATTTTTGTTTTTAAGTATAACAATATTAAGTTTAACATGAGAAACAGTGAAAAAAGAATTCTCTTATACTTTCAGGAGAAAATAACTTGGTATAACCATTTTTGTTGAGTGATTTAATAATATCTACTAAAACCAGATATTCTATTCAATACAATCTAGTAATTCTACCCTGTTACACAAATAATGAACTCTAGAGAAATTTAAAAGATGAACAAAAATTCTTTATAAAACTATTCATAGCAACATTGTTATAATGGAAAAAAATAGAAAATGACCCTAAAAGTACAACAGCACAAAAGATCAGTAGAGGTCCACAGCTGAATATAATAAGCCCTAAAAATCACTTACGTATAGTAGTGATGATATATACTGAATTGTGTTCCCCAAAATTCTTATGTTGAATCCCTAATGTCCTGAACCACAGACTGATACTGTATTTGGAGAAAAGGATTTCAAAGAGGTAATTAAGTTACAATGAGGCCATGGGGATGGGCCCTAATCCAATTTGAATGCTATCCTTACAACAGAAAGTGTGCACACACAGATGGGTGGGATGCTTGCACACATGAAATTGAGTACCATGTGAGCAAGAAGGTAACCATCTACAAACCACAGAGAAAGCCCTCAGAAATAAGCAAGTCTACTGACACTTTGATCTTGGACTTCCAGCATCCAGAACTGTGGGAAGATAAATTTCAGTTGTTCAAGCCACAGAGTTGTTAGTATTTTGTTAGGGCCCAAGAAAACAAATACAAGTGATCCAGAATTACTTGGCACCTACAACATTTATCACAATAAATTTAACATCTTAAGTCACATACTTTCAATAACTAGCCTAAATACAATGGCTGAGACAATTGCATTTCCTAGTCACAGAGGTTTCTCCCTTTACATATAAAATCTCTGCTTTGGTTTGGAGTTGGTCCTCCAAAGTTCAAATGCTGGAAGCCTGGTTCTTAGTTTATTGATGGTGAAGTGGCAGAACCTTTGAGAGGTGGGTTTGGTGAAAGGTAATGAAGTCATGGGCTCTAAACTCCTGAGTGCGATAATGCTGTCTCATGGCAGTGCTTCAGGTCTCCTAGGAGTAGATTCATTCAATGAGCGTGGGTTGCCATAAAAGGACAAGCCTGATTTCACTGGTTTCCTGCTTCCTATCTTGCCATGTGAGCTTTACCTCCTTCTGTCTCTCCTAACTATGTTGCCAGGTCATGTTGTGTTGTAGCCAGAGATCTTCATAAGAGGCCAGACAAATGGGGCTGCCCAATCTTGGACTTTCAGCCTCCAAAATTAAGAGTTATATTTCTGTGTTTTATAAGCCAAATCTATGAGAGAATTATCATCACCATGACTTTT
This sequence comes from Marmota marmota marmota, assembly GCF_001458135.2. NCBI lineage: Eukaryota > Metazoa > Chordata > Mammalia > Rodentia > Sciuridae > Marmota > Marmota marmota. Next base: position 33,562,671 of record NW_026000037.1, read on the forward strand.
TAGATAAACAAATTCAAGAGGTTAAATACCTATCTCAATGTCACACAACCAGAACGTAGCAAAACTGAGACTTGAACCCTAATGCAATGTATCATACCACATTTTGATATAGCTAGCATGACATAAAATGTTGAGTTTTGCCATTTTAACCCTGCTCCCAATGGATAAGAGTTGCAGAAAAATATACAATCATAAAGAAAATATAAATGAAAGAACTATTAACCACAGGAAAATTTCAATCTCTATCCTGTCTTCTACTCTCCACATTTAAATATTCAGCACTTTGACTTCACAAACAGAACAATCTGAGGCCAAAAGTATGAGAATATAGGTACTATAATTTGAATGTTACCTCTAAAACTCATGTTGAAATTGAATTACCATTGTCACAGTACTAAGAGGGAAGGCCTTTAAGAACTGATTAGGCCACAAGGGCTCTATTCTCATGAATGAATTAAGGTTATTATCGAGAGAGTGGGTTAATTTTAGCCAAAGTGGACTCTTATAAAAGCACATTTAGTTTCATTGTCTGTCTCTTGCTGCTACCTTCTTGTACTAATATGCTCTCTCTCTCTGTGGAATGCTTCTACCATGTTATGACAGAGCAAGAAGGTCCTACTAGATGCCAGACTCTTGTTATCGGACTTTCTAGCCTCCAGAACTGATACAACAAATTTCTTTTCTTTACAAATTATTTAGCCTGTGGTATTTTGTTATAGCAATATAAAACAACTAAGATAAGAGGTAACCCAGTAGTGTAAAAACAGACAATATTTTCCAAAAGTGATCACAACAATATTTTCAGTCTTTAGCTTGCACCTATCTCATCCAGAGGCACAGACATTTCCCCTCCAACTTAAATAGAGCAGGCCTTTCTATCAAGGAATAAAATGCCGTGGAAGTAATACTGTGTGACTTCTAAAAATAAGCTGTAACAAAATAAAAGTGGGTCCCATCCTAACTCACCGTCTCCTTCTTCTCACCCTGAGAACCCAGGCACGACCCTGTGAAGAAACCAAGGCCTCACTGAAAGTCCAAACATAGGTATTTGGACCAAAATTTAACCATCACTTGTGCATGAGCAAGCATTCACCGTGGAGCCATATGGTATAGTTGGCTTTTTTCACTATTGTGAACAAAAGATCTGAAAAGAACAATTGTAGAGAAAGAAAAGTTTACTTGGGGGCTCCCAGTTTCAGAGGTTTTATCCACAGACAGCCAGCTCCATTCCTCAGGACAGATGACAGATGAGACAGAACATCATGGTGGAAGAGTGAGGTGAAGGGAAGCAGCTTAAGACATCACATCAGGCACCAAAGGGGAAACTCTGCTCAACAAGGACAAGATACATGCCTCAGGGACCCACCTCCGCTAGCCACACTCTACCTGCTAACAGTTACCATGCAGTTAATCCCTATGAGTGGATTAATTCACTGAGTGGGTAAAGGCTATCACTAGCCAATCATTTCAACTCTAAACCTTCTTGCACTGTCTCACACATGAACTTTTGGGGAACACTAATCTAAAGCATAACACCACACCAAATGATAAAAAGACCGACATGACAAATGAACCCTTCCAAGCTGCAGACTCATGAACAAACTACATACTGTCATTGTTTGAAATCACTAAGTTTTGCAGAGTTTGTCAAGTATCAAGAACCAACCAAAACAGGCACCTTGGGCTATACTCACAGCAAATTAAAGAGTTTAGTGATTATCCCATGGCGGGGCGGGGGGGTGGTGGTGGATTATATATATATATATATAATATATTATATAAAATATATATATTTCTATGGTTAGGCTTTTTTAAATTAGCTAAATCACAGCTTCTTTGACTGTGAGTTAGTCTCTGAAGATGTGAACCTTCAGGGCTGCTTGATTCTTTTAAGGACAAAGTACACACCTTACTGAAATAAAGCATCACATCAAAGGTTAGTGTTACATCATGTCAGGGGTTCATTCTAAGCAAGAATGCCAAGAAACTCCCCTATTAAAAGACAAAGTCCCTGGGCCCAAGTTTTGGCTTACAGAACAAAAGATACTTACAGAAAATTGTCTTCAATTACCACTGCTCCACAGAGTACAATACTTCCACAAAATATTTTAATGGGTAGAGAACACAGAGTAAATTTTTAGAGAAAAAGCTCTACATGTTTGAGTAGAGATGGAAAGGAAGATGATGTCATACTGTACTTCTCATGCAGACATCTGTACACTGCAGATTTGCCCATCATTGTAGACCAATATATTGTTATTGACAGCTTTGGCTTTAATTAATTTATAGTTTCCAATTGTAACCTCTAATCAACTAAACTGAAAGAAGCAACAAATTTTCCTTTTTTATGTAAATGTAACATAATTTTCCTATGTAGAAAACACTTCAATGATCAGATTTGCATGAAGCCAACTAAATGCAAAAAGAACAAAAACACTATAACAACTTTAGTCTCAGGAAAGGGTATTAGGATGGTAGCAGCAAATGTCACCTTAAAAGTAAATCACAAATAGTACTAAGCCTTATAAATTTAATGCTTTTTCCAGCTTAACAAGCACTTATCACACATCATGGTCATAACTTGCAGTGTAAGGTACAACAGCACACCCAGCTTGAATTTCTTTTTTCTTCACAATTTCATGAAATTGAAATTTGTTTGCAGGACAGGGCAGGGGGGTTGTTTTGTTTTGTTTAGCTTTGTTTTGTTCTGGGAAGCTGGGGACTGAACCCAGCTCTTGCACATACCAAACAAGCAATCTATTACTCAGCTACACCCCAGCCTGGAAGATTTGTTCTTATTGCTGATCTTAACAACCTCACAATGATTTTTTTTTCTTGTTTTAAGTGAGAAACTTTCACCTTTCACTTAAAAGAAACACTTTACAGCTTCTCTTTGGCCTATCCAAATTGCCAGCATCACTTCTCTGTTCATTAGAGACATTATTAAATAAATTAAAAGTTCTGAACACACTCAGTGACATCACAATAGTATGATAAATATGACAACCAGTAAATATGGCTGTTAAGTATACACAGATGGCATATACTTGGGACAAAGAGTTAACTCAATTCCCAAATGTAGCAGGACAGTGAGAGATTACATCATGCCACTCAAAATGGCCAGCAATTTAAACTTACATACTGTTTATTTCTGAAATTTTCCACTTAATATTTTCAAACTACTGCCAACGAGAATAAATAAAAACAGGTAAGCAAAACCATATGAGAGAGAATTACTGCATTTGTTCACTTCTATAACTCTTAACACCTAGAATAATATTTGGTAAATTACATGCATTCAATAAATTTTGGTTGAATAATTTGCTACTAGCTATTAAGCCTTGATACTATATCAACAGTTTTTTTTAATGCTCTACTTATTTCATAAAGAAAATTATTTTCCCAAAATGTCATAATATTAGATAAGTCAAGTTATCTAACCAGCAAAGTAGTATACCAGGCTATCTGGCAGAAACAAAAAAGTTCCTATGTTACTCATATAAATAATTTTTCAACTATCAGGATAAGCATATAGTCAAAGATAATCAAGCACACAAGGAAACATAACACAATGAGCATGAACCAGCAGAAATAATAATTTTAAAAAAATAGCTAAACTCACTTTAGATGTCAGTTTATCAGAGTACAATATTCTTAGAAATTGAGAAAGACCCCTCTACATTTCTTTATGATAAAAATAAGAATATATTTTGAGCCAAAATACAGTGAAAAATATTATATACCATAACTTGTGGTAAAGTGCAATATCTTTGAAAGACAGTTTGGCAGTTCGTCAAAAAGCTAAACTTAAGAGTTTAAATGATCAACAAGGTTTTGAAACAAAAAGAAGGCCTACTCAATTGAAGTTCTTTAGAAAGAATTGATTTACAGGGGCAGAGACAAGGTTGGCCAGCAAGGGATGTTGTAGCATGCAATAACTAGCAAGATCAGGAGACAGTCAACCACCACTAGTTGCAGAGGCCAAGGGAAGGAAGTACACTCAAACCACTATGATTGCTTGTATATTAATTTCCTTGGGCTTCTGTAACAAAGTACCACAAATTGGGTAACTTATTCAAAAGAAACACATTACCTCAGAGCTCTGAGGTTAGAGGTGCAAGATCAAGGCATTGGCACTACTGGTTCCTTCCAAGGGCTGCGAAGGAGGATCTGTTACAAGCCTCTCTAGGCTTCTGGTACCCTCAGGCATTCCTTGACTTACAGATGGCATTCTTCCACGTCTTCATATAGTCTTCTTCTATAAATGTCTCTGAGTCCAAATTTCTACTTTTTATAAGGACACCTGTCATACTGGATTAGAGCCAACCCAAATGACCTCACTTTAATTACTTCCATAATCTAGTTAAAGTTTGTGCAGATCCCATCTCCAAATAAGGTCACGTCTTGTACTACTAGGGATTAGGATTTCAGTCTATCATTTTAGAAGAAGACACAATTCAACTCATAACAGTTAGCACAACTATGAGGAAGGTGAGGGGGACAAGAGGCCATGGCAATGGTTTGCACCATCATCCTTTACTCATTACTCCTTCCACACACTGTTCATCATGTACCCAGATGTTTAGCTTGGCCTCAAGTTTATAATTCTGTGCTCATTTCTTTGATCTGAATTATAATTTAAGTTTATTAGTTCATGCTTTAAGTCTTCACAAATAACTTTAGTACTATACCACCTAATTCTGGCCTGCTGGTGATTCCCACCCTCTTTAAATCACATGGCTGTTGGCTTAGCTGAGTCACTCATTGAGGACATCATAACTTTCTAGCATGTAAGTGTGAAATTACGTTTTCTTATTATCCACCTTTAATTACACAATCTTGACTCTATTGTTACCAACCCAAATTCAAGTTCATATCACACTTGCCTGAATCAATAAAATAGTCTCCCAACTGGCTACCGTTTCTCTATGATATTACTCCCTAATCCAAGAAAACAACTACTTTGGTAACATTCCCAAGGTTTATCCTGATTCTCTAGTTTTGTTAAGAGAGGAAATACATAAGTCTGATTGAACATTTGATTTGAATCCTAGCTCTAATAACATCTTGTCATGAGACCCTGGGTGACATAACTCCTCTGAGCCTCTGTTTTTTTCTAAATTGAGCATTGTAAAATCTATGACCCAGGAATTGTTATAAAAACATCAGAAAACACAGTCATGTCTGGGACGGGGTGCTCTATGATCATCAAATCCAATTCTGGAGAGTCCAGACAACTGCCAACTGGGTTTGCGCACGAACACACGCACTTTCTCTCTCTCTCTGTCTCTCCCCACCCCCACCGCCTCTCTCTCCCTCCCTCTTTCTTCCCTCCTATGCAAGACCACTAGAGACTCTTGAATCATCCACTGCTTTGACTCTCTCCTCTGTAATCTGCTCAGCTTAAAATCTCCTTTTCCCAAATCTCCCCCTGACATTTTCTACCAGTTTTAAGATCCAGCTTAGCTATCATATCCTTTAGAAAATACCTAATATGACATATTCTTTTCCCATGTTTTATTTTCTTCTACCATTTACTGAACTCTAGTTATTTATGTTCAAGTCTCCTTTATTTATTAGAATGCAAAGTCTTTGAGAAGAAAAATTATGTATTGTATACACTATACTCTCCAGTACTCTCTACTACAAACAGAAACATTAAAGAAAAATAGCAGGGACACTCAGAATTCTGAGATCAATTTTCAATACAATTTATATCATTTATTCCAAATAATTTATGTAGTCACATAACCTATCTATATGCTCATAATGGAAGTTGAGTTAAAATGTTCAATATACTGAGACATGCTTAAAGGGAGATATGACTTATGTAAATATTACTTATTTAAATGTAACTGAAACACAAAGAAGAAATAAGACTCTTCTAAGTCTGCTTTATGGGAATAATACGATTTTAATAATAGTTAAATCCTATCAATTCAAAGGGAAAACCTTATCACTTTATTTCATATTAATACCTAATTTTCAGAAATTATCAAATAATTCAACTACAAAAACACTCAAATATAACAAATAATCATATACATGTTAAAAATATAGCACAAAACTGTATGTCAAAGAAACTTCCAAGATATTTTTTAAAAATTAATCAGACATGGTCATTTTTGCCAGACTGGAGTATATATAATTCCTGGATAGTAAACAAGGAAGAAATAAACAAGCAAATCATATATAAAGGGAATGAACAAACAGATACCTACAGTATTCAAGCACAGTGATATTACGAATGAAAAAAAAGAACGCACTATGGCTTTTTTATCACACATCTACTTCAGAAAATAAGAGAAGAAAAAACCATATAGACACATACAGTATACAGATACAAGCAAGAACATAGTGAAAGAATGGCTATAAAGATTAAAGAGAGGGCTGGGGTTGTAGCTTAGAGGTTGAATGTTCGCCTAGTGAGCCAATAGGTTCAACACTCAGCGCCACATAATAAAATAAAATAAAGATGTGTGTGTGTGTGTGTGTATTCCCCCCCCCCCCCC
>NW_026000037.1:33569206-33599384 GCF_001458135.2 Marmota marmota marmota
CCCCCCCCGCCGGTATACCCTGTAAATAGTACCTGCTTCCTTGGTTGGAAAAGTTCTAAGAGAAAATGGCACTACTGCATTAGTGTGTGTGAACACACATGTTCATCCTCTCATGTAGTTGTATTGAAGAACATTACATGGGTCTCAAGTTTCAGGCAAGAAAATCTCAGTATATGACAGTATCATACTAATGACCCATTACTGATAAGGCTCTACAAATAATGAAAGATTTGAACATAATTCTTAATACTCTTAAAACTTCGCTATGCCCACACAGCATGCATTTCAAACTTGACTAATTAAGGTCCCTAATACTGAGAGAGAAGCCATTTGTATTTTTTTTTCTTTTTTTTACTTTGGGTATGGTTTCATCTGTCCAGGTACTGAATCCCTGACCTTTGTCTTAGTAAGATAATTAAACCAACTATTCCATATTTTAAAATATATAATCAATGCATATGCATATATACACAGACACATACACATTAGATTTTAGCTGTTGAGTATTTTTCTAACCATATACAATAACAAAAATTACTTGAAATCAATTTGACTGAACTAATATTAACATATAAAAAGCAAAATTTTGATTGTTTAACCTCTAAAAGTATTTGATCTGACCATTAATAAATACTTAATTAGGGGATGGGGATATAGCTCAGTTGGTAGAGTGCTTACCTTGCATGTACAAGGCCCTGGGTTCGATCCAAAGCACCAAAAAAAAAAAGAAAGAAAAAAAAGAAATCAAGAAATACTTAATTACTTCCAAATCCCATTGGTTAATCTCTTATAAGGGACTATATCAAGGTCTTATTTTGCATTATGAAATTCTTTAAGGTCCTGAAGAACTAAAGGCTTTCTTCACAGAAATACCCATTTTTAAGTATATGTAGATACCAGATTTTACTACCAATGAACAGATTTCCTTTTAAAAGCTTCCCTATTGTCTGATGAACTTTGCCTTGTTTGCTCCACCACTCAAGAAGTATTCAAGAACCTGAGTTGATATACTGATTTCTCCCACTTCAAACACTTACCAGCAAGAAAAAATGTCTTTCCAGTACTTTTTAATTTTATAATTCTTTGGCAAATTAGATTACAATGTTGGAGGTATTGATTTTTTATTATTTTCTTACTTTGTTTTGCACTGGAATGAGAGTTCTTTAAGGCCAGAACTGTGTCAAGACTCTTTCTATAGCTCTAGCAACTTGTAGAAGTTTTAATACCAAGAAGGTACTCATTAAGTATCCGTCAATCAAAAACAAAAAATCCACAGGTTGACAATTATGGAAGCTGGGCAATGGAAACATGCAGAGTAGGGGAGAGAAAGTGTTTTCATTCTACTACCACATCTTCTTTGTATACATCTGAAATTCTTTTAATATTGGGGGGGAAAATTGTGGGAAAAAGACTTGTAGCTACACATCAGTAAGCATCAAAAGACAAAAAAGTCTAAAAACAAATTGGACTTGTTCAGTTTTGCCTCAAAGAACCAATATTGATGAAGAAATCAAACTTTGGGCTTCACTTAAGAAAGAATCTCTCTGGGCTGGGGATGTGGCTCAAGCAGTAGCACACTCACCTGGCATGTGCGGGGCACTGGGTTCAATCCTCAGCACCACATAAAAATAAAATAGATGCTGTGTCCACCAAAAACTGAAAAAATAAATATTAAAAAAAAATCTCTCTCTTCTCCCTCTCTAAAAAAAAAAAGAAAAGAAAAGAGAAAGAAAGAACTCTCTGTTATAGGTATTTGAAAATGAAGCTGGTTCCAAGGGAGAAACAGAGGGCCCTGGCACTGGGCTAGTTATATTCAAGCACTTAAACAGAATGGATTACCATTTAGATGAAAATATCAAATAGGAAAACTAACTCTAAGGAATCTTTAAATTCTTTAAAAATCTGAAATCAATGCTTATTATCTCAAAACAGATACAGAGATACACAAAAGTCAATGTAAAAAAATGTGAAGTAATATAAAACACACTAAGTCCATATAAGATATACTGATATTTTTGTTTGTTTGTTTTGGTGCTTGGGATGAAATCTCAGGTCTTGCGCATGCTAGACAAGCACTCTACCACTGAGCTATATCCTCAACCCTGATTTCATATTTTATATAAAGCTTTACAAAGAATGAAACTCTTAATCAACACCAATTTTCTCAAAAGCCTCAACTTGTAGGCATCCACCCACTGCATCCAGTTTCCCTCAATATGCTTGCTGCCTGCTGCCACATGGCCTTTACATCTACATGCTGCTGTCACTGGATGGCTCTACAGAGAGTAGTTAAGGCTTGCTTCCTCAGAGAAGCCTTTCTTACCTGGCCAAATCAGTTTGTTTTCTTCATGGTGCTGGGAATCAAACCCACAGTCTCCTGTATGCCAAGCAAGTGCTCTATATTTTTTTAAGAAAGCAAAAGGTGCATATTTTTACTTACCACTATATCCCTAGTGTCTGTCACAGAACCTTGCACGTGTAAGGGCTCAATAAATATTTGTTGAATAGGTGGATAACTACAACATTCCCTGTGAACCTAGCCTTTTCATAAATTATGATCTAAACTGAACACAAGTCAACTTGCCAAAATACAGCCAAGCTATTTCTTTATCACAAATGATTAAACTACCTCCCTGGAGGCAAAGGACAATAAGAAAATAGTTAGCTAGCTCCCAAGGTAATATTTTTATACTTGTTTTATTATGAAAATATAACACATTTTCAATAACTTTTAGCTTCACAATACACAAAAGAAATTTATTTCCCAGAACCCTTTTAAGATTCTGACAAGCCAAATGATTCTCAAGTCAAAGTGTGGATTATTATACTGAAAGAAGATATTGTACAAATGTGAAATTTAATAAGGACATTTAGGTAATGAAGAAGTAGTGAGGGCTTCAGGACAGATGGACAAGCATCAGGTCATATATAAAATATTTCCAAATGTGTGCTTGAAGAAAGATATGAAAAAGCCCAAGATAGTCATAAATTGTGTTGCTAAGAAACACTAAGATTGATGAGTAAATTCTATCTCTTACAAAAGGCCAAGTAAAATTTTCTCATTTCTGAGTGTGCTTCTTCATGACTATTCAATTTATAATACCTTATAAAATATACTAAATTGTATAAAGAAAAATAAAAATAGCATTTAACATTCAGAAATAGCTAATGTATATTATGTGTTAAAGGACATTTTAGAATGGTATTCTATTGATTTGCATTAAAATTTTTTTAGGACAAATTTACAATATCCTATCTTTAGTATTATGTATTAGAGAAATAGTCTTTAAAATTCAATAAACTCTAACCACACCAAATCTATCATTTTGGCTAAAATACACAAAACATGGGGCTGGGGTTGTGGCTCAGTAGTAGAGCTCCTGCCTAGCATGTGTGAAGCACTGGATTCAATCCTCAGCACATAAAAATAAATAAACAAATTAAAGGTATTATGTCCATCTACAACTAAACAAAATATTTTAAAATAAATAAATGCACAAAACATTTCAAACTTAAAAAATACTAATTCTAATAAGGCTAAAGAACCCTATGTTTCAGGCTGGGGTTGTGTCTCAGTGGTAGAGAACTTGCCTAGCATGTGTGAGGCACTGGGTTCAATTCTTAGCATGGCATATAAATAAATAAATAAATTAAAAGTCCATCAACATCTAAAAAAAAATTTTAAAAAGAACCCTATGTTTCAGAACTATTTTATTTTTATTCTTGAAAACTCACTCATTGCCAGCTTATTTAGGACTCCATGACCCGATGGATCCTGAATTATAGCTACAACTTCAGCAGTGTGCCATGCTGAACTTCCTTAGTCTCAATTCTACTTCTAATAACCTTTGGTTTTATTTTGGACCCAACATGAACTTTCACCCAGACCTACACTTTCACCCAGGTCACCCTCACCATGATTAGTGCCAACCCTGTGCTGAGTCTCTCCATCACTTCGGAGACAAATGACAAACTAAGAGAAGATAAAGGAAGCCTTCAGAATGAAGAATAAACTCCAAAGAATGACTGGTTTTTAATAAACTAAATAAAATTTATTTTAGAGATCTGAATGTGGAAATAACTTACCCTAAAGCCTTACATATGTCAAATGTATGTTTAAAATTGAACCATTTAGTTATGAGGTATACCCAACAGTTCATGTGTGAGACAATGCAAGAAAGGTTTACAGGTGAAATAATTGGGTTATGACAAACTTAACCTAAACTGAATTAATCCCTTTATATGGATTAACTAAGTGGCAACTGAAGGCAGGTATGGTGTGGCCTTCTCTCTTCCTCTCCTTCCTGATGTGATATCATGAGCCACTTTTCTACACCATACTCTTCCATCACAATGTTCAGCTTCACCTTGAGCCTCAAGGAATGGAGCTGGCTCTCTATGGACTGAGACCTCTGAAACTGTGAGCCTCCAAAATAAACTTTTCCTCCTCTAAAACAAAATAAAATGGAACCATTACTGTTTCTGGCTTGTAAACTGATTTTCTCTGATATTAATACTAAGGAATAATTTATATTATGTGATTTACTAACATTCCAAATCTAAAAATCAGGACACACAGGCTGAAAAATTCTTTAACTTTATTATGAAAATTTTCAATTATCCATAACAGCAGGAAGAAGAGTTTAATAAACCACCATCATCTAGCTCAATAATTATCATCAGTACATCAAATTTATCTATAGGAAATCTATTCTTGAAAAATGCAAATATATACTGGATTGAGATAGTCTTTTAAAAGTGTAACCAATATGTTGACCATATAGAAATGATGGGTTTCAAGGAGAAAAAAAAAATACAGTAAAATAACCAATCCCTTCCCTAAAATAAAAACTCAAGTAACAGAAAATCATATGATCACTTTAAATGTTAAGTTTGGGTTCAATGATTAAAAGTGACTAGTCTTAGATAATTAGGGAAAACTGAATGAAAACCACATATTATATAATATTGTACCAATGATAAAAACCTGGTAGTAACAAACATATTGTGATTACAAAGACCATTTTAATTATTAAGATAAGCAAGCTGGGCTGGGGATGTGGCTCAAGTGGTAGCATGCTCGCCTAGCATGCGTGAGGCACTGGGTTTGATTCTCAGCACCACACAAAAATAAAATAAAAGATATTGTGTCCACCTAAAACTAAAAAATAAATATAAAAAAAGCAAGCTGAAGTATTTCAGGGTAAAGTATCATTTTCAAATGATTTAGCTCTATCCCATCATCCAAAAATACATACATACTATATGTACTCATGGCCAAATGTTAATAACAAATAAAAGGTATATTACTGTGTTGACATTTCTGTGGATGTGAAATTTTTCAAAATACAGGCACTAGCTACCTAAATAATAATTAAAACTCCAAAGTTTACATTTAACATCAATTCCAAGTTCATCATTCTGCTGGGGTCTGCCAGAAGCCAGTCATTGTCAGTGAAGGAGGGAACAAAATCTTCCTTTCGTAGCTAAGAAGCTTCCACCACCTTCCTGAGTTTTCTAAGACCACTAGGGTCAAAGGAAACAAAGTCAGACATATAACACAGTTCTTATTTGACTCCTGCTACTTGTAGCAAAATGTTCTAGAAGTCTATGAACATTGTAGGTGTCTAAAGCTGATACTTCCTCTCTTGGGCAGTTTATGTGCATTTTTCCAAGGTGTATAACCCTCTAGTTATAAAGCTACTCTGGGTACTGCTCTCCCTCCACCAAGAGCTCACTTCAGTTTCTCATCCCTGGAAGTACACCACCCTTACTGCTGGAATCCTCTTGCCCTGTCAGGAATTTTTGGAAGGAAGGATCCCTTTTCAAATGATACCATGTGAACAGAGAGGAGTGTAATTACTTCTCAAATCCAAAACTATTGCCACAGTATAATTCAGCTTTCTAAAGCATGAGTCAAGCATCAATCTCTTGTTATCCCCAAATACTGTACCCAAATACTCCAGCTGAAACTCCTCCACTAGGTTTGACAAAATAGATTTAGACACTCAACTTGTGAGAGAGTAAAACATACAGCACTACAATGACATTCCAAAAAACTTCAACTGACAAAATCCCTCCCTCTTTTTATAGCCTCTGTGTCAGTGAAGTGATTCAGGGGTTACAAAACCAGGTTTTCATAATTCTGCAAATAGTCTAGCATGTCCTTTGATTATGAAAGCATCTGGTGAATACTAGTGCCTCAAATGAAAGTTCTAGTTAATCATTGTTATCCTAGAAACTCTAATCATACAGTATCTACACATATCTTGGGAAATTACATTTAAAGCCAATAGTGACATCAATATTTTAATCTTTATTTAAAAAAAAAATAACTGATTAAGACCATAAAGTCCTTCCAATAAACCATTTTTATATTTCAATTACCATCACATAAAACACCAGAGCTATGCAACATAACAAAAAATATATATATTTTTAAAGAAAATTACCCAACAATGGATTTCCATGCTGACAATTATTTCCTAAACATTAATTCCAAAGACGCAAATATCACAACCTGACATTTGTGGGAAAAATTAAACCATCCATCTTATTAAACAGGATCAAACACAAAATGTAGCCCCAGGAGGCTGTTTTTAAATCCACATCTACTACCAATTCCCATATGCTTTTTGGAGCAAATACAAACATTATACACCAAGTGTTTTACACTGTTGCCTCAAAATACTAATTAAGACCTCTGGAGTCCCTTACTACTCCTCCAGGAAGTATGTCTTTTTTATCTTTCTGTGCCAGCATAGTCCTCAATACATGTCTGTTGACGGGATGACCTCAGCAAATGACAGTAGATATAAATAAGTGAAGAGTGTATAAAATTAAGCAATGACGACTGTCATTATCGGAAGTGCTATCTGAAAATAGACTGTTCAGTCACTGAAAGCTGTGCTAACCAAAGAACATTCACCACTCCCTGATCTATAAACCTACATACAGGCTTCTGAGAACCTAATAGGGCAACCACACACCCAAGCGCTCCTCTTCTGACCACTGTGGCATACATAAAATGTTCTTTGACCATTTGTATACAAGTAAGTGAGAGCCTGTTTATTTGTGTTCCCTACATCACCCCAAATTGTGCCTGTCCTCAGTTTTAAAGAATCTGTTGAACAAACAGGTTAAACTAGAAAATTCTCACTAAAGATTTGGATTACACTGGACAATGTGTTGGGTACTTTCTCAGAATGCCCACAGTAATCCCCTTTTCTTTGCTGGGTGAACACTATATAGATTAAATGAATCAACCTTTTATTTCTAACTATTCCCTACTCTGGAATAATGGCATGGAGAAAGGGTGTCTCTTAGGGAAGCACAATACCTACAGTAGGTTGTTCACATTCACAAAAGCTTACTTCTTCAACAAGATTTCTGGAATGCGACTTCAAGCTACCTTAAAGGCACAGGAGATTGTACCTGCTAGATTTTAGCTTTCTTTTTTAGTCAATATTCAAAAGGTATTTATTTTAAAAAATAGAACTTCCAGAAGAAAACCATAACTTTTAACAGACCATATAAAGGAAGAATGAAAACAATCTGAGAAAAAGCAAATTAAGCCTCAGTTACTTGTGGAATAATATCTAATAATAATAATATAATATCATCAATCTTATGAGAATACCAGAAAAAAAAAGAGGGGAAAAAAGTCTGGAAAAAGTAACAGCCTAAAAATTTTCAAATTTGAGGAAAATTATAAACCTATAAGTCTAATTCAATGAATTCCAAGCAGGTACATACCCAAACACAAATACCCCTTAACTCATCATTTAAAAAGAATGCAAAACAATTTTTTTTGCTAAAAACTGGTGATGAGATTAAGAAAGTATCTAAAAAACATCAAAGGGGAAAAAACACATTACAATATTAGATTCATAGGAGGGAAAAAAATTTTAAAAAAAGAAAAAATAAACCCTACTAACTTTAAAAAAAAAAATAAAAGAGAAAGCCAGAAGACAATGAAATGTTTTCTTTTTTTTTCCTTTAATAAGGGCTAGAAGAAAAATAACAAGAATTGTCAGAGTACAATTAAAAAAAAAACTCAGCAGTCTTTACATATAAACTTTACATATTAAGTCAACAAATAAAATTCTGATTTGACTTGCATTTCATAATTATACTTAGAAACTAAGTATCTACTCATGATGCTTATTGGGTATTAAATAAATGTCTGTTCAAGCTAGGTGTGGTGGTACATACCTGTAATCCCAGAGACTCATGAGGCTGAGACAGGAGGATGGAAAGTTCGAGGACAGCCTCAGCAACAAAGCCAGACCCCTGTCTCAAAGTAAAAAGGACTGGCCATGTAGCTCAGTGATAAAGCACCTATGGGTTCAATTCTCAATACCATAAAAAATAAAAATAAAAATAAAAAATTTGTTCACTCTTCACGTTTTTTTATATTGTCTTACTTTTTAATGGTAAGGGGTTCTTTATGTATTAGATTCAGTCCCTTATCAGCAATATAATTTGCAAATATTTTCCTGCATTTTGTGGGTTCCCTTTTCACTTTCTTAATGATTTTTTTAAATAAGATTTTTAATTTTGATGAAGTCCAACTTATTTTTTTTCTATTGTCACTTATGTTTTTGGTATACTATAAAAACTCTAGATTTACTCATATATTTCTCTGTAAAATTTTGCAGTTGTACCTCTTGCATTTAGGTCAATAATCCATTTGGCATTAATTTTAATATATGATATAGAAAAGAACACCAATCTTGTTCTTTTGCTATATATAGTCATCCCAATACCATTTTTTGAAAAGACTATTCATTCCCTGTTAAAGTGTCATGCCACCCTTGTTAAAATTCATTAGACAAATAGACAAAATTTATTTCTGGCCTTCCAATTCTATTCCAACAATCTATGTGTATCATTATACCAGTATCACACTGTTTTGAATATTTGAATATGAAAATTTTGTAGCAAGTTTTGAAATTAGGAATTGTGATTTCTTCACTTTTGTCCTTTTTTCTGAGGTTGTTTCAAATATTCTGGGTATCCTGAATTTCCATATAATTTTAAGATAAGGTTCTTATTTTCTAAGAAAGAAAAAAAGCAACTCGGATTTTGATAACCTGGAATCTATAGATCCTTTGTAAAGTATTGCCATCTTAAAAATAAAAAAATCCCCTGATCCATGAACATGGGATACTTTTCATTTCTCTCTTTAAGTAATTTTTGTAGGTTTTGGGGTATAATTTTTATACTGTCTTTGTTAAATTTATTTTTATTTGATTTTGGTATTCTGTAAATAAAATTTATTTTCTTAATTTGACTTTCAGATTCTTCATTGCCGGTATTTAGACATACAATCGATTATTGTATATTGCTATTATACCATGGAAACTTGCTGATCTCATTTATGAGTTCTAAAAGATTTATTTATTCCTCTTGATTTTCTATATAGATTATGTTATTTGTAAATAGAAATAACTAACCTCTTTCCAATAGATGATTTTCTTCCTTTTTCTTGCTTAATTGTTCTGGCTATAAGTTCTAGGACAACAATGGACAGAATTGGTAAGAACAACATTCCTGCCTTGTTTCTAATCTTTGAGGGAAACACTCTTTTTCACCATTAAATGAGACATTTGTTGTGGCTTTTTTTATAGATATCCTTTACCGTGTTGAGAAAAATATACTTTTATTCCTAGTTTGAGTGTTTTAGTCATTTTTTAAAGTATTTTTAAGTTTTTTTTTTCTGCATCTAATAAGAGGATAATGACTTTGATACCAACATCTGACAAAGATGCTAAACACACAGAAAGATACATATATACAAATGCACACATATTTTAGCCAAGTCATGCTCCCATAACAAAATGCCATAGATTGAGTGGCTCCAAGAGGAGAAATTTATTTTTACAATTTGGAAGGCTAGGAAGAACAAGGCGCCAACCAATTCACTTTACTAGTAAGGATCTCTTACACACAATACTTGTGTTCTCATTAACAAAAGAAGCTCTGGTTTGTTCATTCTCTCATAAGGACGTTCCCATCATGAGCATCTCAACCTCATGACCTTATCTAAGCCTAACTACCTTCCAAATGCACCATCTTCAAACATCAAAACATTAAGAATTAGGCTCCAACATATAACTTTTGGGAGAATACACAACACTCAGTCCACAAGACACATGACCCACTAAGTGAAGTGGTGCATACCTTTAGAAGAATTGCAAATTTAAGCCCAGCTTGGGCAACTTAACAATACCCTGTCTCAAAATAAAACAATAAATAGGGTTAGAGATAGCTCAGTAGTAAAAAAATTTTATTCTCCCTATAGATGTAGAAAAATTAGGTGACAAAATTTAACACTATTTTTTGGGGGGAAGGGAGTGCCAGGGGATTGAACTCAGGGGCACTTGACCACTGAACCACATCCCCAGCCCTATTTTGTATTTTATTAGAGACAAGATCTCACTGAGTTGCTTAGAGCCTCACTAAATAGCTAAGGCTGGCTTTGAACTTGCCATTCTCCTGCCTCTGCCTCCTGAGCCCCTGGGAAAATTTAACACTAATTTACAATAAAAGCTCTCAGTATAAAGTATAAAAGGGAAGTTTCTCTCCTTGATTGGGCACCTATAAAATATGTACAGCCAATGTCATACATATTAGTGAAAATCTAAATAGTTTTACCTGAATCATAAACTAGACAAAGATGTTCACTCTAATTATTCCTATTTAACCCTGCAATGAGGTTTAAGTCAATAAAATAAAGAAAGAGAAATAGAAGACATGAAAACTGTAAAGGAAGACATAAAATTATCTTTATTTGTGATTAACAGGATCATATACAAAGCAAAACCTAAAGAATTCACAAAAGTTAAAAGCATAAATGGATGAAATAGCAAGGTAGCAGGATACAAGTTCAACATGTAAAAATTAAGTCTACTCCTAAATAATAACCATTACAAATTGTAAATTTTGTTTTGAAAAAATAGCATTTTCAAAAACATTCAAAATCTAATTCATATCCTATTCACTTAGGATAAATTTTAAAAAAACAACACACTGAAAACTACTGCTTAGAGAAACTAAAGAATAACTAAATAAATGGAGCTATATTGTGTTCATGGATTGAAATAGAACAGTAGTTTAGAGATTAATGCTTCCCTAATTGATCTACAGAATTCAAAACAGTGGCAATTAAAATCCTACAGACACTTTGCATAAAAGTATAAGCCAAATCTATAATTGATATGAAAATGAAAAAGAGATACTCAATACAATTTGA
Source organism: Marmota marmota marmota (assembly GCF_001458135.2). NCBI lineage: Eukaryota > Metazoa > Chordata > Mammalia > Rodentia > Sciuridae > Marmota > Marmota marmota. The sequence continues at coordinate 33,580,464 of NW_026000037.1, forward strand.
AAAAAGAGAAACGAAGTTAAAGAATTTACACTATGTGATTTCAAGACTTACTATGAAACAATATGTTGACGGGAAACACATATAGATCAATATAATACAATCTACGAAAAGTACTACACATATACAATTAGTTGATTTATAACAAACATTTAAAGATAACTTAAAGGAGAAAAGATAGTTTTTTCAACAAGTGGACCTTGAACAAGGAGAGACAGAAAAGTGAACCTTGATCTTTACCCCACATGTATACAAAAATTTACTCAAAATGGACCAAAGACCTAATGAGAAAGCTTAAACTGTAAAATGATTAGAGAAAATGAGAAAATCCTTACAACCAGGAGTCAAAGAGTTCAAGGAAGAAAGAGAGAGAGGGAAGGAAGAGAGACCACAAAAGAAAATATTAATAAACTAGACTTAAATTTGAAAACCTCTGCTCCTCAAATTGGACCATCAATAAAAGAAAAAGGATATCTACAGACCAGGAAAAGATACATCTGACAAGGATTTGAATACAAATATATAAAGAACTCTGTAACTGAATGACAATGAATAATTCAATTTTTCCTCAAATGAACACAAGATTTGGTCAAACATTTCACAAAAGATAAACAATTGCCAAAAAGTAAATGGAAAGATCATGCACATGACCTGAAACAACCCTGGCTTCAACCCCAGCATCTCCCCACAACAACAACAAAAACAAAAACAAAAAAAAAAAAAAACAGAAAATATCAACATCACTGGAAATCAAGTAAATCAAGTAATTAATAAATGAAAATTAAAACAATAAGATATATGACTACACACTCAACAGAATGTCTGGATTTAAAAGAATTATGGTAAGTACCAGCTAGAATGTTTAGGAACTAGAATTTCAGACATTGGTAGTGAATATGGTATGATCACAGAGGGGAAATTTCTTTCAAAGTTAAACATGCACTTACCATATGACAAAGCATATTTACACAAAGACTCATATGTGAACACTCAGGGTGGCATTATTACTTATAGGCAAAAAAATGGAAACACTTCAAATGTCCATAACAAATAAACTGATAAGCAAATTGTGGCACATTTATTAAAAAAGGCACACTATTCTGCAATGAAAACAAATTAATATGACACCTAATAATAGCCTCAAAAATAGCACACTGAAAAAATATATAATGTATAAGTCTGTTTATATGAAACTCTAGAGCAAGTAAAACAAATTTACAATGACAAAAAGTCAGATCAATAGTTGCCTAAAGATGGGGATGAGGAAAGAAGTGATGGGAGAGATGGGAATTTTTTGAAGTGACAGAAATATTCTATACCTTTTAATTGGAACAAAAATATTACATAACAGTGTATATTTGCCAAAATTCATGGACCTCCATGCTTAAAGTAAGTATATTATATGCAAATTACACAAATATATATTATTTAAAATTTTTGAAGAAGTAACACTCAGGCATTTGGAAATATCATTCCCCAAAGATGTCAACAGGAGACAAATTAGGTTTTTACCACAGGTTTAACTTCTATGAAGTAAGTTATATCTTTTATTCATTCAGTCAATTATGCATTAAGTAACAAATATGTATGGGAATAGGTTTAGTGGTCCAATATTAAATAAATTGGGAAAAATTCCTTGCAGTCATCAAGGTTTCATCATATCAGAAAAAGACCACAAAAGAGTAAGATGGAATATACAGTCAGTGAATTTGGGGAAGTAAAAACAAGAAAAAGAAGTAGGAAGGAGAGAGGCATTTTAAGTAAGATGATCAAGGAAGGTCTCACTAGGGATTTAACATATCAAGAAAGACTAGAGAATAAGCTGAATGGCCATCTAATAGTAAAAGCACTTCAGGAAGAAGAACCAGTAAATTTAATATCCCAGAACAATTATTCAAGAAACAATATACTATTCAGCTGTGAATGAAAGTTAGCGAACAAAGAAAATCTAAATAATGAGGTTATGAAGGTGCACTAGACAGAGTTTTATAGGCAGGCTTCTAATAAGATTTAGCTTTTACAATGCATAAGATAGGAAACAACTGAAGTTTTGAGTGACAGATTTTACCTCTGTTTTAGTATCATTTTTCTGGTTATTGTACTATATTAGAGGCACTAGGTTTCAGGTTCTGAGAAGCTGAGAGGCCAGTCAGGAGGCTATTAAAATAGCCCAAGTAAGAGATAGTGGCTTAAACAAGGTAGTAGTGAAGGTGGTGACAGGTGGTCAGGTTTAAATTGTAGATGTGTTTTGATGAGTCAGCATGAACTACTGACAGAGTGTGGATAAGGAAGGAAGGAAGAAAAAAGGAAAAGAAGAAATAAAGACCAGTAGAGTGGAGAAAGGGGACCTGGAGGAGAGAGGATAGAAGGGAAGCAGGTAGTATGGGTAATAAAATGGAAAAAACTATGTTATATACTTTTATGAATATGTCAAAATGAACCCCACCATTATGTATAACTATAATGCACTAAAAAATAAGCTAAAATTATTAAAAAGAAAAGAAAGAAATCAGTGATGACTCCAAGAGTTTGTCTAAGGAAAAGAAGAAATAAAGACTAATTGTCCACTAATTTACAAGGGAAAGGCCAAAGATGAAAAAATTGGGGTAAAAGGATCAATTTGGGGCACTTAAATATTTATATAACTTTAATAATCTTATGGAGCAATAAGACGACAGTTGAATCCATGTCTGGAGTTCAGTGAAATAAAGATTTTTTTTTTGCTAAGTAAATCCCTAGAAATTATGGGATGTGTGTGTGTGTGTGTGTGTGTGTGTTTGTGTGTAACTTTAAGGAAATATTTCATACTTAAATACATCAAGGCTTCAGCACTGAGACTAATGGATTTTTGTGTTTTCTGATTTACATAAATCCATACAAGTCTGCTAGGCACTTCACACCTTTATTTTTACTTTCACATTTGAAGTACAGCAATATGGATAGATAAGGTGTATATTTAAGATAATAATGTGAACAGACACATTCCTGGAGCTACAGCTATTTAAAAGTGACACTAGCATCAAGATACTCATTCTTATTCTGGGAAGGCTTTAAAAAACAATCACTTGTTATGAAACTAATTGCATTGCCAAATGCTTCTTGGGTTCATATGTAAAAATCATCATCTTCTCTATATTTTACTGTTTAAAATCAAGGCAAGTAATAGACTTTGTGATTAGACTTAGAAGTTTGATTTTGATGCTTATAACCCTCCAGGCTCTTAAGTGAGTAACATTTCCACCTTGATAATGCACACCATATATCACAAAGAAAGATACTTTGTGCATTACCAAAGAAACGTACAAATAACAAGCAAATATGCCAAGCCTCTACTGGAATTATAATGTGGGCAAGTATGCTTAAATGGTAGTTGAAACCATTTTCTAAAATTTGTATCTGTTCAGTATAAGTATTACTGCTTCCCAGCCATCTATTTATTCCTAATTCCATGCCTATGATTACCCCTTATTTTAGGATAGAATACCCTTCTTCCTACTTGATATCCTTCTCTTCTTTCAAGATCCAGCCCAAACCTGGTCTCCTCCACATAGCCTACCCTGAACCCCAGTTATACATACCACATTTTTCACATTCCCACAGTACTGCCACATAAAAATGGAGAGCACCCATGTTATTCTGTCATGGATTACCTTCAGCTGCCTATGCTAATGCCATTCCCTGAGACAGCAAATGTCTCAGTCATCTTTGCTTTCCATGAAATGCCTTAGTGCAGTACCATACTCATTCTGTTCTAAACGCTCACTAAAGCTTCGTTCAACTCAAATCCAACTTTGTTCAACTAAACTGAATTAGGAAACTGATCAAATAGACTGAATTCACTGGGGTATATAGTTTAATTTTCTTTCATCACTTCTTCAAACATACTTGCAAATACTTTCTCTAAACATTCTATTTAGAGGTGATCCAACTCAACTTATGATATGCATCAGTTTCTATAATAGCTCATTATCACTCACCCTTTAAATATGAATTTTCTACCTAGACATTATTTAAACCCGGAAGTACAGTTATATATCATAATACTATACTAATATCAAAGGCAACCCAATAGATAATTCTAGAGACCAGATTCATCATTGGCAAATGTACCACATCAAGGTTTTCAAGGAGGCTCCAACATCATTCTATCCCAACATGAAGTTATTCATGTTAAAAGCTGTTAAATCTTGAAATTTTCCCATAGTATATGCTGGTTTTTTAGATTACATTTTTATTTCTTAATTCATCAAACATTCTCCAGATACAAAAAAAACTTTTCCCAAAATGAATCACTAGCTATAGGACACTATTTCAATATTTATTCAAAGATATACCATTTAACTCCTAGTATCCTCATCATGAAATGGAGATAATTCTATACGCTTTCAAGGGTGTAGACAGAACTAGAAATAACTTATGTAAAGTACCTTACTCAATGTCTGGTTGCAGAGCTTCAATAAACAGTCCACAGTAACAAATCACTCCATTCCACTAATTTCCCAGCTATAATCAGAGACCATGAAGTTAGAGGCAAAGATGGTATAAGTATCAACCTAAAATCACTGCTCTACTAAAACAAACACAGTAATATATACCTACTATACCCTTACCTTACATTAACTTTTCTCCAAATCTTTCTTGAAGTCCATGTAAATCATCATAACCTAAAAATGTCATAACTAAATAAATCCTTTGTGAAACATAGTTGATAGAAAAAAGGACATAACTGATGAATTCTTAACATCCTCCTCATCCCAATATTTTGTCATCTCAGAAAGTAACTCATGAGTCTACCACATAAGAAAGTAGGTGAGGATAAAACCAAATGTTCTTTTGACTGCTGATACAAACCCAGTTTTAAACACTTGGATTTTCTTATTTTCTTGACTATATTTAACAAATCAATTAATGGCTCAAGAACCATGGCAAAAATTTAACACAGATGTTTTTCTGCAACTAAACATAGAACACTCAAATTGAATAGCACTAGTCATTCTGCTATGAATACTTCTTAATGCTATTATGAGATGGTTCTCAATTTCAATCTGGACAGGTAAATTGAGAATAACTATAACCCATTAAATTGTATTTATGTACTATTCTATGTTACCTTATTTTGAAAAGAAAAAGTAACTGTAAACTACAGTGCTCTATTTATTATCCCTTGCCCCTTACACTAAGCCTCCAAAAACCACAAGGGACGTCCAGATTTCAATGAGCTATTAACACTAAATTCACATCTCTTACTAAATATATCTTATCTATAAGGCAAAAAGGTGATTGCTATTTTATTTATATTTACAATGATGAGGATCAAACCCAAGGTCTCATACATGTTAGGCATTCACTCTACCACTGAACTACATCTCCAGCCCTTGATTGCTGATTTAAACACACACATACACACAGACAAATGGTCCTTCCAAAATAACTTACATTTCAAAATACCATATATTTTCAAATATTTATCACACCAACCTCAAATCAATCCATTGGGCGATTAAATTATGTACAATAAGAGACATTCTCATTCAAACTCCTTGGGTTATGAACAGAGGACATAGCTCAGAGGTAGAGCACCCATCTAGTATACACAAGACCTTATGTTTGATAACCCACACATACACATATATGTGTATACATACATACCCAGGTACACAAAATCCCTGAGTTTTAGGATTTAAGCATCTATACCAACAACCCTCTTCTTCCAAATTCAAAAGAGTTTGAGGTACTCTCATGCTACAATAAAACTGCATTTCAGTTAATGGCATTGCTGCAATAACAAAAAATAGCTTTAAAAACCATGAAATCAATTCCACATAAAACTATCATATGATTATGACCCTAATCTGACTTGTAAATTAGAAGTGTGTAAATTCCACTGTCCAGCAACCTGCAGATCATCTTCCTAGCAGGATGGCTATGTTAGTGGCACTACACTCTTGACCAAAAACATGCAGTCAGGCAATGGCATACTGACAAATTAAATAGTATATGCTTTGAATAAGGATTTCAAGATAAGTCATGAGGGAAGCTTCATTTGTAAATGAGCTGTACAAGTTAAATAAAATGTTTTATATCCTAGACTGTCAGAGCTTCTGTTGAATACTAACATTAAAAAAATAATTTTTTTTTTTAAAAAGTTGACAATTCACTGAGGGTAAAAATGGAATCCAACTTTGGGAGAATCTACCCACTTCATTTCCCAGTGCTACTTTCAAATCCTCTATTAATGGTATAAATTGATACATACCAAGAAAAAAAAAAAGATTATTAACCAAATAAAACACCAATTTGATTCAGAAACTACTTTGATGTTCCAGTTTTATGGTTCAATAGCTAAAAAAAATACACAAGTTTATTCTAATCATACCTGCTTGCTAAATTTTCTAAGTGTATATAATTAATAGGTCTGAAACAATTTAGAAATTCAACATTCTATATATACTAGTACTCTACATTATGATTTGCTATTTACTATTGAGTAAAGGAGTCTACTCAAAAAGATGGTTCTAAGAAAATCCAAGTAGCTTTTCACAAATAGAAATATTTTAAATGCTGTACATGAGAGCACAGTTTCAAGAATCCCAAACAAAAATTTCCAAGTGAAAATAATTGTCCTTAAATTAACCTACTTAGTAAACAGTTGTTATTTTTCACCGAATTTCCTTAGAGTTAGAGAACCAAACTAGAAAAGGTAATAACTACATAAGTTTTGTGAATAAAGATAGAATGTTTAAAGTTTGATTAACAAGGCAATTACTATATATCATTATGGAATGATAATGCAGTACACATTCCCCAAATAAAGATCATATTTACTTCAATTACACCAAGCTCTATTACAAATATTTTTTTCTTTTTTATTTTGTCATAAAGTCCTTGGAATCACAGTAGGGCCTGATGCCATATTGGTGTCACACTCTGCCAGTCATCCACAGAATATGCCAGACTTCTCTTTCAACTTCTTTGTCTACTACTGCATCACTGGACCCAGCAGGCAGCTCACCCAGACAATCTCAGTAACGGATTTTGGCTCTCTGTGCATAATAGATGACAATTCTTATGAAGTATCCAGTTTGTCTTATAGCTGAGAGATTTGAACCTGCTGCAGATGTCACATCTAAATTCTTGAACGGATTTTTATCATCAGTGTCACCTACAAAACAAGACAGTGTCACCAAGAGCATTGTCCTAGAGAACATCTATTTCAGTACTGCTAAGCTTTCTGCATCATAACTGATAAGTCATTCATTTCCTAAAACAGGGGCCAGAAAACAAGAGCTCATGGGCCAAAATCCAGCTTAGTGCATGCTATTATATAGCTATGATCTAAAGATGGGTTTTATATTATTAAATGGCTGAAAAACATTTTTCTAATATTTTGTGATATGTGAAAATATATGAAATTCAAATTTGAGTCTTCATAAATAAGGCTTTATTGAAACACAGCCATGTTCCTTTATTAATGTTTTTCTTCAGTTGCTTTCATGCAGCAACAGACTTAAGTGCAACAGAAACCATCTGACCCATAAAGCTTAAAATATTTACTATCTGGTGCTTTAAAAAAAGAATTTGCAACCCCAGGCCTAGAGAATTTTTTGGTGGGCAGGTAATATGCTACCCAGGGTCTGCTGTATAAAGAACCTGAGTGGAAATACTATAATGACCCAATTGTTCCCCGTCTTAATTACCATCCAATTAACATACATTTGTTGGGTCAATCCTGTCTCTTCAATGCTGACACCTATAAGTCACTTTCTGTCTCCTTTGGTTCAGTTTTGCCTCAATCCAAGGGATTAATATTGACAGGGCAGGAAGAAGCAAGGCGCTTAACACAGGTCAAATTCTAGTTTTCCAACTTTAGCTTCTTCCATTTCTCCAAGCTCCTATGGTTCTGGATTTCTACTTCATATCAACCACTCTCCATATGGGCTGGGCTTCCTGTATAGAACACATGTCTTCTATCTTTCCTGCCAGAGACCTCAGGGCAATGAGCTGAGTAAAACATTTTCGACTGAACTGTGCTGGCCAATTATCAGTCCTACCCCCTGTTCTAACAACCACCCTAGAACATGGACTTTTGGGGGTCCCCTTTACAGCCTACATATATCAACATACTTCTGGCCTCCACTACTCCTTCTGATTATCATTGTCCCTGGAGCTCATCACTCACTCTTTTTACTTCAAATCTCTGGCCTAAAGGTAAGTTCAACCTTCCCAATTGGCTTGTCATTCTGTTGCTTGAGTTCAGTTAATACAAATCTCCAACCATAAGAACACAACAAAGCAAACTCCATAATACACTTATGAATTTTCCAACCTACATATATATACCTTTTTATTTAAAAAAGTCTGTCCCAAAAGGGAACATACCACCCTCAAAATAGCCTCCAGAACATCCCTTCTCTTTTTTCCCTCCATTATTGCTAGTTGGCCCAAAGTTTATATACTTGCTTCCTCTGAGAGTGTTATCATCTTTCACTCACATAAGATGCCCAAGTTAGTGTGCCTTTTGAGCACATTAAAGCTTTTTAATGTTAAAAGCTATTATTAAAGCTTTAACAATCCTGTTTCTACTTTGAGGGGCAAAGTGGGATCTCTTGCTACTGCTAGATTGCAATGAAGATACATGTTTGGCTAGATTTCAAGGAGTAAAAATGTAATTTCCCATAGAAAAATGTTAATAGTCCACAATGAGGCTGAACTGTCCATACTATACTAGTACTATATACTCATCTGTAGTTCATACTATATATGGTTTTGTTGCAAGTAACTAATTCAGATACACATTCTTAAACTGTAGATTGACCATACCAGAAAATAGCTATGAAATGTCAGAATACATAAGCCTGGTGTATGGACTTCTGAGAAAATGTCAGTTTATATTCAGCAAAATGAGTTTCACTACAACACTGATATACTTGCCATGGTGAAAAGCTCCAAAAACAGCATATATACCTCATTACAAAAGAGTGATATCAAGCCAAGCATGGTGGCGCACTCTTGTAATCTCAACGGCTAGAGAGGCTGAGACAGGAGGATCAAGAGTTCAAAACCAGCCTAAGCAACACCGAGGTGCTTAGCAACTCAGTGAGACCCTGTCTCTAAATAAAATACAAAATAGGGCTGGGGATGTGGCTCAGTGGTCAAGTGCCCCTGAGTTCAATTCCTGGTTACCACCAACCCCCCAAAGAAAGGTATTAAGCATAAAAAGACTAACTGGTATTACTATTAACCATATCTCAATTCTGAGTGTAATCCTATAGGTAGCATCAATCTTAAAAATAAAAATCTTTGCTGGGCATGGTAGCACAGGCCTGTAATCCCAGCAGCTGGGGAGGCTGAGGCAAGAGGATAACAAGCTCAAGAACACCTCAGCTACTTACCAAGACCCTGAGCAACTTAGCAATACCCTGTCTCAAAATAAAAAGGACTGGGGTTGTGTGGTTCAGTGGTTGAGTGCCCCTGGGTTCAATTTCCGGTACCAAAAAAAGTTAAAAACGAAAGTCTTCTTTAAAAATACACACAGGAACACACTGCCTATTTGGAAAAAGTAACAGAAATCCAATGACATATCCCTACAACTGAGAAAAGAACTAGAGTCATACTGTCCATATTCAAAAAAGACTAAATATTTAAAACTGTATTCATTTGATGAGCCTTATCTTAAAGAAACAGTTCTCAAACTTCTTAATGTCAGGATTCCTTTGTGTTCTTAAAAATTACTGAGTACTCCCCCAAGAGTTTTGTTTACAAGAGTTCTAATTGTCAATATTTGCCAAATGAAAAATTCTTAGATATTTAATTCATTTTAAAACTTTTATTTTACATAGAAACAATAAGATAATTTCACTATTTTTTCAAACTAAAAAAGTAACTTAGTAAGAAATGTGACATTATTATGCAAGTTTTTCAAATTTCTTTCATGTTTAGCTTAATAGAAGACAGGTAGGTTTGTTTGTTTTTCTTTTTTTTTAATAACTTTAATTAATTTATTTTTTATGTGGTGCTGAGGATAGAACCCAGTGCCTCACCCATGCTAGGCAAGTGCTCTAACACCGAACTACAGCCCCAGCCCTGACAGGTAGCTTTTCCTATCTACTTCTATATTCAATCTGTTATGATACATTATTTTGATTGAGCTATTATGAAAAAAAAAATGGCCTCAAACACATCATGAAAAGAGTGTTAATATTAACCAATTATTCATATAATTAAGGATGTTCTTTTTGATAATTCATCAAAACTTGACAAGTAGGAGTTTCTTAAGGACTAATTATAAATGTGGAATCCAATATATATGAAATTTTTGTATTCTGTAATATTTATTTTTCTATTACTTGCTATTTGAAAGGATCTTTTTACCCATAATTTTGTAACACTGGAAAGTTAGAAAATAGTGGTTTATTCAGTTATGTAGGTACTACAAATCTTGACATAATTCATTATATGACCAAAAAAAAACCTCACATTCATTAATATCACCCTCTCTCATCAAAAAAATTTTTAAATATTAAAAGCAAACAAAAGCATAGGAAGTAACACAAGTTACCTAAAATTATCTAAAATTTAACCAAGTTAATTATCCAAATCTTTAATTTTCATTTTAAAAGTTTGCATTTTTATCACTGACAACAAACACTGTCAGTAATTTTCCTTAAAGTGATGGGCTCATTATTTTGTTCATTTTTCAAGAAAAAGATCGCCAAATAATTTAAATAATCAGAGTTTGTCCAGTAGTGATTCTTTAAAGCAAAAGTGGTATTTCATGAAAAATATGGCTAGTTCCATTGGTAACTCAAAAGAAAAAAACTCACACTTAAGGTTTTTCCTCTAGACAAGCAATGTGCTCAGGATGTGCAGCAGAAGTGCTTTTTGCAAATGTCCTATCTCATCACACCAAATTTAAAAATAAAAAAATATCCAGAGTCAAAATTTCACAAGATTAATAACTGTCACCACTTTATCAAGGACTTATGTGAAGTCAGCTGGATACCTCCAGCTTTGTTTTCATTGTTGTTGTTTTACTTTAACCTGTGAAAGCGTCTCAGTGAAGGATACAATGATTACTAGTATAGTTTGGTACCACTGGCATTTAATTTCTATTAAGATTTCGATGGTTTTACTCATCACTAGCTTTGCACAAGCAGGGAAAACATTAAACAAAAAAGCAAAAATTTACTGTTCTGATAGTAGTTTTATTCTCATAGTACCCCTAAAAGCAACTCTGTGACTCCAAAGGGTCTGTACACCACAATTTAAGAAATACTGTCTTAAGAAAATACTGAAAGCTATGAATGATTTAAGTTTGATAAATAATAAATTTATCAAATATGTAGAAAAATTCTTTAACTCAAAATTGATCTAATTTATTCCGAAGCTGAATCAATATATACAATAGCTATTAACATTTTGTAAGCATATACATGTATTATCTCATTTACTCTTGATGATAACAGTATTCACTAGCTGTTGTAGTACAGATATGGAAACCTGGGGTAGAAGCAGGAAATTATCTGTCCAAGGTCAAAATGATAACTACCAGTATTTAATGGACTCAGATACAATGAAGTATTTTGCATGCTTAACCTAAGTTTCAATAACAATCTTTTTATAATTTTTTAATCTTTATTAGTCTTTTTATCTTCATTATAGATAAAAACTTTGAACAAACAGCTAAAATACTCTGCTCTAGGTTACTCAAGTGGAAAGAGGTAGATCATCTATATACAAATCCAAGTATGTCTGACTCCAGAGTACGGTAGTCAGATTTGTGTTACCACATGAATACCTGATATAAGTTACTTATAAAGAAAAGAAGGCTTATTCAGCTTACAGTTTTAGAGGTTCAACTCCAAAACGATGTGGCTGCATGGTTTGAGCCTCTGGCAAGGGCAGCATGTCATGGTGGGACCACATGTCAGAGGGAGTACTCACATCATGAGCCAGGAAGCAGAAAGAGAAGATAAGACCAAGGTCCCACAATCCTCTTGAGAGCACACCCCCAGTGACCTTAGGGCATCCTACAATGCCCTACCTCTTGAAGGACCACAGCAACTCTCAAAATGGCAATTCTGGAGATCAAGCCTTTGGACCAAACTACAGTCAGTGCATGTTCCACCTCTGTACATCACACACTGGTATATCATTTGTATATATGAATAGATCAATAGCTTACAAGGGTTTTATATAGTTTTAAAGTCAAAAGGGCAAGACCTCTATTTGGAAAGCTTTCCGCCAACTTGATTACCTCTATTTTTAAATGGAACAAAATCTACTTCCATTTAAAATAGTCTATGAGCTAGACAATGCATTAATTTACACTATTTGAATATGACAATGAACTAACACACCAAGATTACTCTTTAAAAAATTTTTAAAACCAACTCAACATTGCCAAATGATAGTCACATTTTAAAGATGAGGAAACTGAAACTGAGACAAGTACCTAATTTTTCTCAGAGGCATACTGATCATAAATGGTAAAGAGTCAAAATCAGTCTGGGCTAACCCTCAAGCCCAAAATCTTTAGTCACACCACCTGCACATACTTAGGGGAACATCAAACAATGACCTAGGAGCTGCTCACCAGGTCTGGGTGCAGAGCTTGCTGATACCACATACTACCCAAGGCAATCAAGATATGAATCATCATGTATCTTAAAAACCAAGAGATGAAAAGAAAGCTGGTACATGCTGAAAATAAAGGCATGGTCTCAGGTGCTTCAAGTAAAGAACCTATAGTAATGTTAAAGAGAAGTAAATTCATTTGTAAAGGTGTCAGCCCACATCTCTGTGGCTGCAACAGTTTGCCTCCACTTAAAAACAAAAGAAAGCCTAGAAGACAATATCATCACAGCTATAGGGGTTTGCTACAGATTACACAATAGCTTTCAGATGCCATGAACCCAAGAATACTGCAAAACTTAGTCAACTGCAGCAGAAATCATTTTCCTCAACCCCAATGACTAAAATTTCCATTTCAACTTAGGATTTACAAAGGTCAGGGGTCAGGCCCTGAGGTTTGTTTATATTTTAAGGGTTCACATTGCAAAATAACTGCTTAATATGAAAACCTAAGCAAGTCAAGAGAGAAGGAAACAAGGTTTATCCAGCTCAATGTACTCTTACAACTTGTAGAAACTCAACTTTTAAGAAGGATAAACATCTTGAAATTGAACAGAGAAATGTGGCTTTAATTTCAATTCAATTGTAGTCTCAAGGGGTTCCCATACACATTTGACAGGAAGGTGACAAAATGGAAGGCTGTGGTGTACCACCTAAAATTGGCAGGCAATACAGGGTAGAGATGAGCAATTATGCTCAGCACAGACTACCACCAGGGATTCTTCTGTGGCAAAGGAAAAAAAAAATCTGTAGAGCAACTTTACCTCCCTCCCATCAATGATTCTTAGTATGAATAAAAGGAATTACAATCTAGTAACATAAAAGCAGCTGACAGATATATAGGGGGAGAAAAAAATCAAGATTGAGGTCATGTCCCTTTGACATGCATCATTTACACTAAGGATTCCCCACTTATCTGAATTAATTTCATGTACCTCATTTCATTCAGATAATTGAAGTTTTCCTTTTAGAGTTGTAAAGTGTTTACCTCAAAATAATTAGTAAACTGTCCACTTAAAAATACCACCACAAAAATTACAACCCCTTCCCCTCTACATATACATACGTACTCCACTCTCATTAAAAGTATGAGTTTGGGTCTTCACGGGAAATTTGGCTCAAAAGTCCTCTTTTAAAAATTAGTACAAGAAATTCTACTATAAAAGTTATGGTCATTACCTTTTTAATACAGAGTGTTAGCATTACTTGTTAAAGACATGGTAATTTGGGTGTTCAATACATGACTACTTTTCTGAAAACAAATTAAAGGTTTAGACTACTAAAGAGTTTGATGACTTGTCTAATACAATAACTAGGAATGTATGGAGAGCAAAATCAAAGAGGTCTCTTTTTTTAATGAGCAAGCATTTAAGGGTCTTTTAATGAGAATTTACTCTTCAGTATATATTTACTAATGGACAAAAATAGAGTCATTAAACTCACTTCTTTATAGTGCCATAAAACTTTCTTGTATAAGAAATATAAAATAACATATACATATTTGTCAAACTCACGAAAAATTGAAATGTGCAATGCCTTACAATTAAACATTGTGAAATTTTACAAGTTCTCAAATATCTTGTAAGATGGATGATAACAGCCATTTTTATATGGATATACTTATAATTTAAAATACACACACTCTCTACTCCTAATGATGGCAATATAATATCTACACTTCTTGAATGAATTTGAAATTTCTCTATGAACACTGGTTTCTGACACTGATATAGAACCTGTTATTAGAATGAATATACCTAATTAGTACTTACCTAAAACCTGCTATGTGCCAAGCACTATACAGAGTATTGAGGACATCACCAAGATCAAGATAGATTCACTCAGTCACACCCTTGGGGTACATATAGTCTAGAGGAAACATAGGAAATGACCTGCTATAAGAATATGTAACAGCCACCTGATCAAATGAAAGTTCAAAACTGAGAGAAGACAAGAGCAAAAAATCAAACACTTGAAAATAACTAGCTATCACTGCACTGGACAAAAAGCATGCATGAAGTGTCTCCAGTAAGAAGGCAACAGAGAACAGAACAGAAGGCTAATCAGAAAAGGGGTCTAACTCATGAATGTATGAATCTAGGATATCTGAGAGTCCCTAATACAAATGAAAATCTAATCCTCAAAAAGCATTCAAAATGGTAACAGCTCTCAGTATCTAAGGAGTCAATCTGGTGAGGGTGAATCCAAGAGGCAAAATCACAGTATATTGGCTCTACAATACCTTTACCATCTATCTACCAGGGACAAGAACAAGTCCCAGCTCCCCACTGGAAGGAGCAACGGCTAGGAGAAAACTGGCCAGGCTGTTATCATATTGAAAACAAGGCTCCAGTTCCACAAGGGACAGGGAATACAAAAAGGAACCACAAAAGAAATATGTCAAATCAATAGACTACTTACCACTAAAGAAAAACTGTGGAATTACTTCTCTGACTGCTTTAAAAAAAAAAAATGCACACACACATATGTATACATATACCACTCAGTGGTCACTTTACCACTTAGCTACATCACCAGTCCTTTTTGAGATGAGTCTTGCCAAGTTACTGAGGCTGGTCTCAAACTTGCAATCCTCCCACCTCAGCCTCCCAAATCACTGTAATTACAGATAATCACCATCACACTCAGCTCAAAAAATAATTTCATCACTTGTTTAAATGACATAAGTGTGACCCTAGCAAGTGTGGGGGGAAAAGTACTAAATATTCTAATTCTTATTGATTATCTAATTCTAAATCCTAATTCTATCTATAATAATACTGAAATATTCTATATGATTCATACATACTTTGTTAAGATGTTTATGCTATATATTTCTAAAACTCCTTACAGGAAATGTGTTTAAAATAAAAATCTGAGAGGTAAATTTGAGTATATGCCAAGGATATGATGTTAGATCATACCTCTGTGAACAACAGATGTTCAGGGCACCAGAATGACTTCACACCACTCCACTGCAGAGGATTGGGACAGGGAGAGGGGTGCTTTATGTATTTTCAGTCTTGGTGAAAGGGACTATGTGGCACTGGGTAGGCCAAGTGAACTGCAACTGACCTAAGAACCAGCAAGAATAGATGTGAGATGACTGCTTCATACAAATTAAACACCATCCAACTCTACTGCACATTTGTTTTCAGTAATAATATCAATGGAGTAATGAAGGTAATTCAAAAATACTGTCCCTGAGAAGGTTATTATCTATATGACTCTATATGTTCAAATAGGAATCACTCTACGGAATTGGCTTTTAATGTGCTAGATGGAAATTTTACCAAAGCTCTAGACCACAATTTTACCAAAGTTCTTCAAAAGATGAAGTGGTGATAATTTCAGGGATAAAAAAGCTTAAAATTCTTTCTTTAGTTTTTTTTTTTTTTTTTTTTTTATAAGTAGAACACACTATTCTGATCTACTGAAGAATAGGTAAGAATGAGTCTAAAAAAATTAGTAATTACTTGGCTTTTTTAAAATGTTTTAAGATTCACCAGCATGAAGCACAACCCATCAAATTGAGCTTAAAATATTTAAAATATCATTTCAGTATAGTTTGCCAAAGTAGTCTAAATTCCAAAAATCATATTCCTTACAAAAGTGTCCATGCCGAAAAATAAATCCTTATAAAGTGAAAATAATGCTTTAAAATGTGGTCTAAAGAAACAATGAGAGGGTCATCAATTCATGGTTATCAAAATTCAGTCTGCTAGAAACTTTGTACTCGTCCAGTCTGATTGAATTGTTCTATCACTAAATTTAAATAATGGTGTCCTTTCCTAATTTCACAGTAACTAACAAATATTAAAGAACAAAATTAATATTGTTAGTCCTCTCAACTTTTCTAAATTATTTGACCCCTGCTATCTTTCAATATCAGAATTCAGATTAACTGGTTCAACACAAGATGAAAATGAGCTATTTCAAGTTTACTATATCATGATTCAGATCTTCCAGGCACTCTTCTACTAACAAGATCACAAGCATTTATACAGTTCCTACTACACAGATTAATAAGACATGGTCCAACTTTCATGAAGCCCCTACCAGGAGAGTGCACACAACCCACAGGTATTTACTAAATGCCTAATCCAAACACAGCTGAGAGAAATACAAAAAATTCACCCCAGAAAACAAGAACTTCAAGACTCCTGCACTTGAGGCACAGTTAAAAAGTGATGTTGGGGATGCTGCAATTAAATTATTACATGGGTGCTAGAGCTCCTTTCCTAATTAATATCAAAGTCACATACACCACAATCCTAAAACTCTATAAAATACCAATCTGCTGGCAGTAACGCAGACTACCTGAATCAAGAATATGAATAAAGATGTGAAAAATAACCACTAAATGCAAACTAAATCAGAAATCAATGTTTCAACTGAAAGAATGTACATATTTCCTAAGTATAAATAATTTGTATATTTTTATTTAGTGGGCCCAAATCACAAAGTAAGGCACATACTCAAAGCAAAAAAAGAAAAAAAATCAGTAATTACTTGGCTTTTTTTAAGATAACAGTGGTGGGGGGAGTTTGCTGGGAATATAACTCAGGTGCATTTGCCTAACAGACTGAAGTCCTGGATTTTTGATACCCAGCACTGAAAGAAAATAATAATAAAAATAATAAGGATAAACTCTGGCACAAGAATATCCATTGGGGAGGTCTGAATTACCTAGATAAGTGTTTAGTTAATTAAGACAACCAGTTCTCTTCAGCTCCTGCAAAATCTCTTCAAGAAACTCTTGGATTCCTTATTTTTCTGTAAAATAATAGGAGTTGGATTACACTGCTAAGGTCCTGTACAAAGCAAAACAATAAAATAAAATTCAATGTTATTGTATTTTTATACCTTTATTTTATTTATTTTATTTTTATGTGCTGCTAAGGATCACACCCATGCTAGGCAAGGGCTCTACCCCTGAGCCACAACTGCAGCCCCACAAAGCAAAAATTTTATACTTCTGTGGATCTTAACATTAAAATGTCAACATGTTTTCAACATGAGTAAAGAAGCCATCTTAAAGCAAGGGCTTCAAGAAGCCACCAAAATAATAATGCTATAAAATCCCATTTTTCTCTCAGTAGCATGCTAGTTTCATAATTCAAAAGGTTCTCCTCCAACCCTCAACACTAAAACTGTTTCATTAAATACAGTATAGAAATCTAAGGGAAAATGTATAATAAAATAGAGTGGAAACTGAGAGGAATCTATGCCACATCAGACCTGGAATGCATTAATTAAAATTCAATATTGCACTTGGTATGTGGGTTCCTACATGGAAATCCTGTCATGGTTAAAGCTTAAGGTTAAACAGGTTAATAGAATCCAATAAAATAGCTCTACTGAATTATACTGAACTTCTTTTCTGCAACTCCTTTACCTGATCACTATGTGAAGCTTTAAAATCAACTTCAGTGATAGCATCAAATAAGCAAGGCAAGCCTGAGCACTTGGGGGCTGCGAACTGAAACCCACCTCCTGTGGAAAGTCACCCTCAACTCACGTTTTCCATTTCGAACTGTGATACAGGTAGAGGGAAAAAATGTAAAGCCTCTTCTATGAACCTCCCATCACTGGGCCTCAAGCATTAACTTAAGAATTATCTCAAAGATAATCTAATGCAACATAATTCTAAGACTCTAAAAGTTGCATTTGCTAAAGGAAAAAAAACACACACACCCCAGGACCAACGGTTACATTAACGTATTACTGCAACTTCGCTGTGGGGTACAAGGTTGGATTACAAGACTTAGATTAAGAAAACCTTTCCACCCGAAAGGACGGACTATCTGGGTCCGGATGGAAATACTAAGTATGTGCTGAATCCTTAAAGGGGCTGGGCGGGAGCAAAGGTGCAAAGTGTAGTCTTTGGTCTCGGCTGACAGTGGGAAGTGGAGTGCTGCCTTGATATCCGGATTGTGGGGGCGGCAAGGGCCTGGGGCAGGTTTAGACAGGCAGCCTGAAGGTCTGCTGGGAGGTCCCTCCGCCAAAGGGGCAACCGAGTGCACCGGATCGCCCTTCTCCCTGCGCAGGGAGACGTGCCTCCAACTACCCTCGCAGGCCATGCGAGGAGGAAGCGACGCAAGGGCCTCAAGAAGCCGGCACACAAGACGTTTAGACACCAAGAAAACTAAATTATAAGTCGGCCAATGTGCGAGAGGAATGATACGCAGTCGCCAGGACACCCGACCCCGGACGCCGGGATCCGAGAACTGGGCGCACTAGCGGCGGAGGGAGCGCGGCGCGTGCGTCGGCTGAGCGCGCAGCCCTCGG
>NW_026000037.1:33599869-33602781 GCF_001458135.2 Marmota marmota marmota
CCGCTCCCCGCCTCCCCGCCGGCCCGCGCGCTCCCAGCCCCGGACGCCCACTCACCTCCTCCTCTTGTCTCTCCCTCCTGGCCACCGGCGCGGCCCAGCCGGCGACGCGCTGACCGCCGCGCCCCCTCCCCCCGCAGCCGCCACCGATGCCACCGCCCCTCCCGGCCCGCGGCTGCCGCGGCCTCCGGGCGCGTCAAGCGAGGGCCCCGCCCTCGCCCCGCCCCTGGCCCGAGGCTCCGCCCCCGGTGTGGCTGCAGATCGGCGGGCTCTGGGTCCCTGACTCAGCAGCCGGTCCGCCCTCGCGGTCTACAGGGCTGCGCCGGGAGGCCGAGCTATTCACACCTGCCTACTGCCCGCAGGCCTCGCTCGGCTTCACACCGCCCTGCGTGCCCTTTCCCATCACGTCAGCATCCTCGGCCGCCCCTTCAGCTTATTCGTACTCTTTCCTCAAACCTTTAGTCCTGTTCTAAGCTCGCGTCGGCGTCTTCTTTTTTCTACCGCAGGGTCTACACTTCTCACTCAACTATGTTGGTCTCCCTTCTTCTGGCCGACCCCTTCTGTCCCCTTTCCGGATCCTCTCCCCCGTCAGCTGGAGCCTCAGGGTCCCCGTGCGTCACTGGCTGTATATGCGCTCTGCAGCTCCTACCTCCCGGGCTCTTGCTGTGCCAGGCGTCCTAATTTCTCTCACTCAGAACCCCTCTTGGATCCCTGCTGGCAGGGTCACGTTTTTTCTTTATCCACATTTTGCGCATCCTTTCGGTTCTCACTATTACACACACTTAAGATGAAATTAGGGTATTCAAAAATTGCGTATTCGCGGTACCGCTTACATGAAGAGTCACAGTGAGCAATTAAAAATCATAAGGCAAGGCGACACAGTAGTGACCTTCTTCTGACTAGCCTAGTTCCACCTACACTTTCCTTTATGCAGTAATAATTGACGGCTTTTTACATTGGGGCTAACAATTCACCCATTTTGAATGTCTTTTCCCCTTCAACCTAACTTCACTAAAGCTTTTATTTACTCAGTACACAGTAGAAACAGCACCAGGGACTTTTAAAGCTTCGGGTCCTTATCTGTAAAATGAGGAATTCGTATCTCTTCCTCTTTTTTAATTTCCTCAGATTCTGGAAATTTTGGATTTTGTATTTGGATGGAGGTTGTTGGTTAAGTGATTAAAGCAAAGGCAAAACATGCTATTGTAACTGGGTATCTGGCTACTTTAGTAACTTTTTTTTTTTTTTTTTTTTTTTTTGCGGGGGATTGAACTCAGGGGCACTTGACAACTGAGCCACATCCCCAGCTCTATTTTGTATTTTATTTATATTTCTTTTTAATTTTTTATTTGTTCTAATTAGTTATACATGACAGCAGAATGCATTTCATTATACACAAATGGAACACAACTTTTCATTTCTCTGGTTGTACACTATGTAGAGACAGCATCTCACTGAGTTGCTTAACTTGCTTTTGCTGAGGCTGGCTTTGAAGCTGTGATCTTCCTGCCTCAGCCTCCGGAGCCACTGGGATTATAGGCGTGCCTAATCTTGCCAGGTGTGATCATTTCATTTTTAAAACTGCAACTGCAACTTGGCAGAGTTAGGCTGTGATGCAAAAATGAATTAAGTGTAGGCCTTTAGATTTACATGCACTAGTTGCTTTAAGTTATGGGAATAAATATTATTTTCCTTAAACAGTTAAAACTACCTTATAAACAGAGTACACACTCTATGTGGACCTTCAAAAGTTAGAGCCATTGTTTAATTGAACAGTATTACGAGCATTTGGAAACCTAATAAACCATCTGTCCATCCTCTTTCACACAAATTGAGAAACAGAAAAGAGTAAACACCAAAAGCTAAAAGTGAATATTCCTAACTGCACATGAAACTAGTAAATCCTATTCTATAGAAAAGTGTCTGAAAGTGGCTGGGGTAGTTGCTCAGTGGTAGAGCGCTTGCCTGGCATGTGTAAGGCACTGGGTTTGAGCCTCAGCACCACATAAAAATAAATTTTAAAAACATAATAAAAATAAATTTTAAAAAACATTAAAAAAATAAATAAAACAAAGGTATTGTGTACATCTACAAATAAAAAAAAACAGAAAAAAAATTTTAAGTGTCTGAAAATCCCCAAAGCTATGGCTGCCATTTCATTGCTTTGGAAATAGAATCATATAATTTTATAACTTAAGATGATCTGCAATCTAATCTGTTCATTTTACTGATTAAGATCTGAAGTCCAGAGAGGGTAAATTGAATACCCAATATTACCCAGTTTGATTGGAAACAACTGAGATTCAAACTCAGGTCTCCTATCTCACACATTTGCCAACATTCAGCTTACAGTTAAAACTGACGTAAAGCTATTCAACATCAGAATTCTTTGATTTGCAGCTCTGCCCAAGAAGTCTGTGTGATATATGAAGTTGAACTTGACATTAGCTAGGAAGGTATTGCTGTCAGAGGCCATTTTGTCCTATTGTTTTCAACAATTCCTATTGTGCAACCTTCATCTCAGTTAGGGGTCATCTGCACGATGCAGGCAGTGCTGGCCAGAGCTCTGGAGCCCTGTTCCAACCAAATACAGGCATCCTCAGAGCGGCCAATGGCAGTGCCGACTGTAAAAATTATGAAATCCCTGTTGTCAAGAAAATCACAACACTATTGAGGAGGTAAAATATGAAGCATAAAATGATAATTCAACATAAATAATCAAGGATTCTATTGTACTTTCCAAATGGTAAGCTGGAAAAATCCATATAAATTAAGACAAGACTTCTTAAAGACCACAACAACAAAATGGAAATTTGTCATTTGGATTGATGTATAAGGGGAAAGGTAAAAGAGATCTTAAACAAAGGCACTAAGGAGAAAGTGAGCATGCCAAGAATTCGGGGGGGGGGGGGGGG
>NW_026000037.1:33602803-33612848 GCF_001458135.2 Marmota marmota marmota
GGGGTATAAATTAGAACAGTAAATTTAAACAGGGGATTTATTTGAGAAACAGTAGCAAACCACACTGAAATGTTAAGCTAGAACCATTGGTAGAGGCCCTGAATTTGAGCTTGAGAAATTTATTTTAATAAGAAATTATTCTGCAAGGACTTGATGCAGGGAGAAGGGGGAGAAAAGAACAAGACAAGGAGGCCATGACCTTGTTAGTTTCTAAGGAAGCAAGCAGGATTTTAAAAGAAATGTGGGACATAAATGTTCCTAGGGAAAAAACTTGGGGTTGATGAGTATACACAGGGATCAAAGAAGACTAAGAAGTTGAAGAAGACTTTTTTAAGATTCTGGCAAGTCAATAACACCTAGACCCTAGCAACTCAGCAGGGGAAGATGATCAACACTCATAGAGACGGACTCTACATTCATAGATAAGGAAGTAAAATATCTTCCCAAGGGAGACCTTCCTCCTTACATCCTCCTTTCAGAAAACTATCATTTGCTATTTAAATAGACATTAGCAAGAAAGCTCTCACCCTGTCTCTGTCCATGGGCCCTATGCCAGTGTTGTATGGGGTTGACCTAATTTTATTTCCGTTTCAGCCCTACTGATATAAAAGTGCTCAGTGATAAACTATATAATGTTACAGTAAGAAACAAATAAATGTTTGCTAAATATATACCAAATATTGCTCATAACTCTACTAGGTGTGGAAGATAAAAATGTATAAAAAGGGCCTCTGTCTTTTAGAACTTCATTAATCTGTTTAGAGAAAAAGGTCAATGTATCTGACATCATGAAAAATAAATTCCATGGCCAGAGAGAACAACCTTTGTGGATGTGAAGTGTATTTATAGGCTAGTGGGGAATGTGGTTGAATGGATTGGAAATTACATGATCTATTAGATTTATCGTTCAACAAATGTTTATTAATCTACATGCACTGTTCTACATACTGGAGGTAAAACAATAAAATAAAACTCCCAGTTTCATTTGGCCCTAAGAAAAAGTCAGATTTCATGTGTTTCAGACTATAAAAAAAGCCCACATGCATCTAAAGATTGTGAGAGACTAGGAAAAACATAAAGGAAGTCGAGGCAGAAGAGGTAGAGGCCTTGTGGGTGGAAGGGTTTTTGAGGTTAGGCTAGAGTGTGGATATTTGGAAGATTAGTCATCCTGGCACACTGGATTTGAAGAAAGGGAGCCTGTATGATAATCCAAACTGGAGGTAATGTGAAAGTAGATACAATAGGTGGCAAGGTTAGCAAGAAAGATGAAAATGTCAAAAGGAAGAATATTGAGTATGTATTTGGGGAACTTAAAGATGTTGGCTATAGAAGATCCGTAGTATCAAATGTAGCATAAGATCAAGGAGATAAGCCTCAAGAAAAGTGTTATCTCTAAGAAAAAGGTCTCAGTAGAGCACTGAGGAACACTGTAAGAATGAGTACTACTCAAAATGTATACAGCATAGGTGTACATCATTTACATTTTAAGGCCATTCACATACTATTGAACTTTTAAGTCCATTTAAACATCCCCAAACATGTCAATTTTTTTGTCTCCATGCTGAAGGAAGAAACTTAGACTTTCAAGATATACCTGATGTTCTTTTAAGCTAAAAATAAGTTCCACCAATGACTGTCTATTCTAAATGTAATCACAGAAAGTTCACTTTTGTGGGGCACCATAGCTCACACCTGTAATGCCAGCCACTCAGGAGATCAGGCAGGAAGATAGGAAGATACAGTTCAAAGCCAGGCTCAGCAAAATCGAGCCTCAGGCACTAAGCAACTCAGTGAGACCCTATTTCTAAATAAAATACAAAATAGGGCTATAGATGTGGCTCAGTGTTTGAATGCCCATGAGTTCAATCCCTGGTACCCCTTTCCCCCTCCCCCCCAAAGAAAGTTCACTCTAACTCTGGAATATGGAAGGAGTCTAACAGCAGGTCACTAATGTTGTACTGTATCAGTTATGGTTCTGTTACTTCCACCTGTCAGATCTGAGTTATATGGATGGGGTAGGACCTTGGACACCTCATATGTTCTTGCTAAACTCTAGGGCTCATTATGAAGAAGAGGAATCTCTCAGATGCGAGGCTTTTCGGTGTACAGAGTGGCACTTCTATAAAAAAGAATCAGGAAGAAGACAACTCAACTAAAGTAGATGTTCATTTATTCAGCAAACTGCAAAACAATTAATGAGTAATTTTCTTCCCTGGAAACAGATTAGACTAGTTTGGCAGACAGAGTGGAAAGAGCAACATGAGGTCCCTTCATTTGTAGGGATGTGTCCCGAACCTCTGGAAGAAAGCAGGCCTGACTCTGGCTAAGTAGTACCTACACATGCATGTGCATGTCTTCCCTGATTGTGTGATGTCGGTGAGTAGAGCAGGTTAATTTTTAGGTGCTATTGAAAGATGGAATACTCTTAGCACTCTTTTTTATTTGGAATATACTTCATTTTGGGGTCCACTGGGAGCAGTTAATCTCTTGGGATAGTTGGGAAAGCTTCATTAAATTCAATGAAGGAAAAAGAAGTATAAGTAAATTATTCTAAAAATAATCATGAAATTTACTATGTTTAATTTGCTGGCCCAAATGCTTCTCAAGTCTGTAGTGACCAAGGATTCCTAGCATTAATGAACAATTACCATATTGCTGAAATCAACACCATATTTGGCCTTAAAAGCCTTCTTGTTATTGGTGCTGAAAGAGGCCAAAAACATCAGTAGCCTGGGAAGCATAAAATGTACTCTCTGCTGATGAAATGATCTCTTTAAATTAGGGTTTAGCTATTCCAACACGATTATGCGAGGGAATTTGCTTTATCATTGCTACCTTCTGGCCTAGAGTCAGATGCTTTTTATATTGAGGTTCATCCTGTACCTTTTATCAAGGATAAATCCATGTTTTTGTTTAAAAACAAAGAAAGCTTACATAATCTCTCCTCATGATTAGCCCTTTCAGTAATTATCTGTTGCTTGGAATCAGTGTCAGCCAACCAAGTTCAGATGGCAAAAAAAAGAAAAAAAAAAAAGAGAGAAGTGTTTGATCTGCAGTGATGTGATTTAGAAGACTGTGCATGGAAGGTACAGCTCTGCACATACAGAGAACATATTTATCTAATTTGACTGCCAGTGATTTAATTAATGTTTGTCAAGCACTTTGAACATGAAAAGAACTATTTGAAAGCTGAGAGCTATTACTCATAATCATTTTTCCTATTTGTTGAACTAAAATTAACATACAAATGTGATACTCTTATGGTATATTTGAGAGAGAGGCTCCTATTCTAACGAATTCTTTGGATCACACTTTAAGAAATTCTCATTACAACTTGAAGGTTCTGGTTTTTGAAAGTCAAGCTTCAAGCTGGTTGGGTATCATCCATCAGTAGATTTTGAAGCATACACACTAAATAAATAACAATGACAGCCTGAGGAAGTGTATGCACCTGTTTATTGAGGAGGTAGTAACAAGGGCAAATCTAAAATAAGAACACATACCACAACCTGATTTTCAAGAAGTTTTGTGCATGCCTACACTTAAAATTACTCATATTTTCATCAAATTTTTTCTTTTAATTTTCTCTCCAAAGAGTAACTTGTAACCAACACCTTGGTAACATCTAAGAGGAAAAGAGAAAAAAGAAGTTTTAAAGCTTTGAGGAGAAGCAAACATGATGTTTTCCATTATTGCTTTTTTCCCAAGTCACATACAAAAACAATTAGCAAAAGAGGAAGAAATCTTGAGAAGGAAATAAAGAGTTTGGACAAAGGCCCTGGTTAAACATTATTTTCCACATAGTGATTTTAGCAATATTGCTTTCACACCTACAAAGGATTGACAGGGTATCTGTCTAACTTCTTAATATTGTAGGGCAGAATGGACTTAGACATTCCCACATGACTGCCACTGAGCTAAAACCTCAGCCCTCTGTGACTTGTTTTTGAATTTTAGTTTCATTTCATTTACATTTCAATCCACTAAAGAGAATTTAATTTGTACCTCCGTGAAGAATCTTTTTTCCATGTATACCATTCAAAACACATACCATGGGAGGGCAAACCTGATTACCACACTTACCCTTACTAAAATGAACTTTGTTGTGGACCTAGAATCCTGCCTTTTTATCATGTTCCCCGTGATTTTATGTTTAATAAAGCTTGAGGAGCACTTCTGAAATGTGTATCATTCACCTTGCTCAGTCATTCTCAGCAATATTCTTACCTTGTAGCAAGAAGTATGGCAAGGAGGTTCTAATCAAACTTTGCGTGGCTTTCTTACAGTTTCTACTCTCTCCTGCATTTAGGCTGGGGCCACACAGCCCCTGAAAATGGGCTTCAAGAGAAATAAAGTGGGTCACTTATGGCTGTAGCTTTCTTAGGAGCATTTTTGTGCTCTCCCCCAGTGGCCCTGGAAATCCCATCTTCCCGATGGTGTAGTTATAAGTAGGCAGCAATTCTGGGTCCCAGGAAACTGGGCTGGAGAAGAACTAGACCCTTAAAAGATTTCTTTTAAGGGGGAAAAAGTTTAAGAACTGAGCAGCTAGTATCAGTTACACTAGACTTGTGTAGCCTGTCCTAACAAACACAACCTGATTTAGATAGCCCTCTTCCACAATAGTAAAACAGTTTGTTTATTAACATTGGACCTTAATCAGGCAGCAAAAGAATAATGGAATGAACATTGTGCAGTTTGCTAAGTAAATCATTTAAGTAAAAATGGATAAACAAAAATCACAAATAATATCCTGTATGGTCCAAAAATAGGCTCTATATGTAGTTCACTTTTGAGTTTATTTTCCAATCCTTCTTTAAATATATTAGTGAAATCTTCAGCCTACTATGCCTAGGAGGAAAAAAAAAAGTCATTGTCCTTGCCATGCCTGGATATTCTTTTCTCCATCCTGGTAAAGTGGCCTTAATAGTCCATCTTCTGGGATCTCAAATAGATGTAGTTCTCTTATCTAATGCCAGTTAGAAGTAGATAGATTACACATTTGCATTTGATGCTTAAAGTTCACTCCTTGGGTGCATTAACTAAATTTCTATGGCATTAGGCACTTATATTCCTAATCCATTAATGCAAAGATGTGTGCAATAATGAAAGAGTTCCTCCTCTGCATGCTTAGGGCTCTGCCCTCACACACCTGGGCCTAGTACCCATGGGAAGGATGAGTCACACATCTCTGGTGGAGGGAATGAGTGATGGAAAAACAACTTGCATAGAGGCTGAATACTCAGCAGAAGTCACTCATCTGTATACTATTTTCTGATCCACCGAGAAGTGTTCTCTCTGACAGTGGAAGTTCAAAATCACTGTTGGAACACTATATAAAGAAAGGGCAGGGAAAACTTCCCCTTCATGGGCTCTCAAGCACTGCAGAAACTCTTGTCAGTAACTATGCCCATTCTAAAAAATCTTACACCTGCCTCAAATCTTTTTCTGAAATAGGAGGAAATAAACAAAGCATGAGTTAGCTACAGTTTCCTTCTCTCATGAGTATAGTTAATAATACTTCTTATGTTTTAACACATCACCTTTCCCTTAATTCACAGACCAAATAGAAAAAAAAAAATCTTGTACTGTTTTCTTTTTCCTGTTGCTTTTTCAATAATTCACTGAACAAATCCACAAACATTCCTAGAGCCAAATACAAGAACCATATGAAATGAACTCATTGAAATCTTTTTCATTTCTATTTAGTATTTATTTGTTCACATTTTGAAATCGGGCCATGCTACTTTTGTTCCTATAGAAAAGAAGTTAAGATTTTAGAAAACTTTACAAAAGGGAAGCCGATCTTGATGTTATCAAACTTCCCTCTTTTCTTTTACCAGAATATTTGAGAAAATGCCAATTGGTGTTGCCTATCATTGGGACTTTTCAAAATCTGATTGCTTTTGAAAATTAACTTGCATAAAACTATCTAACCTCCCTAACAGATGATATGACATATTATGTTATGTTCTTCTCTAAATAGTTAGCATCTACATTTGTCTCTGTCTACTGAAAGAGTGGGACTATGTCAAA
The DNA here is from genome assembly GCF_001458135.2 of Marmota marmota marmota. Taxonomy (NCBI): domain Eukaryota; kingdom Metazoa; phylum Chordata; class Mammalia; order Rodentia; family Sciuridae; genus Marmota; species Marmota marmota. The sequence continues at coordinate 33,608,837 of NW_026000037.1, forward strand.
TGTTTTAGACCAAAGGATGCCATAACTTAATGTTCCACCATGTTGGTTGGGGGTGGGCACTGGTATAAACTTGGCTGTTCATATTCTTTTGTGCTGAGATTTAACCAGAATGCCATTTTTGTCCAGACTGTCACTGAATGGTTTTGTAATTAGAAGATCACTTTAAAATGAAAGTCTGAAGTTGATGAGGCAGAACCAACTATGTTTTAAAGGGAAATTCTTATTAGTATAAAATATTGGAAGACAAACAAAATCAATTTTTATAGGAAGATTAACCAAATTGTTCATTATTGTAGTAAATATTGCAAAAAGTCAAGAGGATGGGACTATATTATAGACAATATTAGCCATACCCAAGCAAGAGAATGAAGTACTATGTTCTAATTCGTGTACAATATTTTTCTAACTAGCATTCTCATACTTTGGGTAGTAACTCATTTTGTTCTATGTGACCTTTGTTCTTCAGGATTGGCTATTAGAAAGCTGAAGCAATGAAAATAAAATAGAATTTACCAGGATAGCTTCGGGATTTAAATTTTTTTGAACATCAAGGGTGAAGCAAAAAACGACTACTGTTAGATAATTAAAATCTTTACATTTTTATAGTAGGTTTGCATATCAAAAAAGTAATGTTGTTGTTGTTTTCTCTAGAACATTTAATAAGATATCTTTTTGTGCCATACATTTTAGCCTTTAAAATGATTGAACACAAAAATCAAGTTAGGTAAGCCCAGTTTCCCCCTTCTATTTTGCATTCCTGTCACTTGGTTTTCTTTTGGGTACAGATGAACGTGTTAGAGGAATGGTATATCTCAAACAAAGAGTTTAATAAAGTAATTTATTGAGAGCGGGTCACCACTAGTAAGCAAATCTTGTGTAAATCATGAGACTAAGCATACTATAAAAAATGGGTGAAAACCACTGACAAAAGACACAAATTCCAAAGAGTCTTTAAAAATTAATAAATGCTCTAAACATCAGTGCAAGACTATACACATATAAGAGAGTCTACTCTTAAATGGGTTTCACTAGGTACTTTTAAACTTTTTATTTTGAAAATTTCCAAACATACACAAAAGTAGAGAGAATGTTATTACTAAAAGTGATCCCTGCAAAGTTAGGGACATGCTAGCTACACTTGTTTGGGATTTCATCTCTTCTCTGACATTCTTACTGCTGAAATACATACTAAAAAACCACCTGACGTTGTATTATTATAACCCTAATATGACAGTATACATCCCAAACCAAAAAAGAATAATTTCATTTGTAATTATAATGCAATTCTACGTACTTAAAATGCCTATTTTCATCTCTCTTGAGTCACTGCTAGTGGTTGATATTTTCATTTAGTTTTTGTCTTTACTTCACCACCTCCTCCTTTACAGTCATCCCCTCTATTAGCAAAAGAAATCTTCATTTGGGTGTGTGTGTATGTATGCTGTGGATTGAACCCAGGACTTCAAGCATGCCAACCAAACACTCTACCACCAAGCCTTACCCCAGCCGCATAGCCTACATTTTTATTAGATTTTTTTCCCCCTTGAGATTAGGTCTTGCTAGGTAGCCCAGGCTGACCTTTAACTCTTCTTCAAGCAATTCTCCTGCTTCAGCCTTCAACGTAGCTGAGCCTATAGGTGTACACTACTACTCCCAGCTTTCTCTGTGTTATGAATTATTCCAAATCTTAATTAACATCATTGCTGAATTGTACATTGCAATTGGCATGATTTGAGAAAATTTTGCTCAAATTTCAAAGTTTTATAAATGCAAAAATACTGTCATTATGAACCCATAATATAGCTACCACTACAGTGAGTAATCTACAATGTAATTTCTATGATGTTTCTCTTGGGATCCTTTGAAAATATAGGAAACAAACTTTAGCTGAATAAAACCAGTAAATAAATACACAAACGATTACAAGTAAATGACTGGAAGGTTTAAATCCTAGGTTGAAAAAAGGCAGGATTCAGACAGGCTGGAGGAAGAGTTCTGTGGGACAGAAACTCCTGGACAGTCTTTTCAGAGCACTGTCATTGAGATGAATTCGCTCCATGTATTTTCTGACTTTGTTTCAACTCTCCTGTGCTCACTCAGAGTTTTTCTGATTTGTGCTCATCCTTTGGCCAGAGGATGGCAAGATGCCTTAAAACTGGCAGTCCCACCAAGATCCCACACAATGTGACAGAGATGATTTCCCAAAGAAAGGTCAAGTATGAACACCAAACAAGGAAGGGATGGATACCCAATAGGCAAATTCTACAGCAGGGCAAAATGAGAATGTAGAAGCTATTATCTCTTTCTTTCATCAGTGGGTCTCTGTTCTATAGATCTTATTGATGCCCCAATGAAAGCCAGACGTTCTCACTAGCTCTGACTTTGCTCTCCTTTCCATATCTATGTACTACTATTAGGAACTATTTATCATACCAATTCCCCTTCTCCTTGCCCCCTTTGCCAGAAACCAAATTTTCTATATCCCTACAACATCCAAACTGCCGGTATTGATGAGTTCTGTGCATGTGATACTATCCTGTTATCTTTATAAAGCTGTTATGGATGGATTTTTAAAATCCACTCTAATTTACAGCTCTCCATTTCCATCTTGGATCTCACCTTTTTTCTTTTATCAACTTTCCTTTCAACTCATTATTTTAATAAATAATATTAATTTCAAAGCCTGGTTCATTCCCTCTGCTCTTCCTGACAGAACACCCTTCCCCCATACACTCAATACACACAGCATTTGCACACCAGTTTTGTCAGTGCCAAGGTGGTACTAAGAAGGTATACAAAGAAGGGCTATAAGAAAGTTAGTACTCTATTAGTTTTCCACATAATGGAAGAGATCCAAGACTTTTGGTCTAAATGATATGGCATTTTTCCTTCAAGGCCAAATGTTATAATCAGTGTTTAAAAGGATAAAAGGAAGTGAAGTTGTTTATACCCCAAGTGAACTGATTTCTCCTCTCTGATTAACTGTTAAAAAGTATTTTCAAGCTGTCTTTAAGATATATCAGAATACAGGGGAAAGTAGTTCATTCAGCCTTCAGGAAAGCTCATGGTACTCTTCCAAATGTTCTCAACTACTCTCTACCTCCATACTCCATTTCCCAGGGAGGAAAATCCTGATTGCCCATTGGGTGCTGGAGGCAAATTCTGAGCAACTGGTGGAAACAAAGAAACCATCTAGTGACCCTAGTTCCTCTTACATCCTCTGCTCTGGGACCTGGAGACTTCCATTAACAAATTTGTTCTGGCTTCTGTCTGTCCTTCCTTTCTAGGAAAGGGCTTGACATCTTTTCTCATACTTAAGCCCTGACTTAAATGCATCACTCCTTTGTTTATGTATATGTTCCTGACTCCATAGTTTTATGTTCCCAACAAGTAAAAATGAAAGATTAGAGTGGCTATGACCTCATCAAGGAGGGGAAAGGGCCCTAAGATTAGGGGTAAGTGGGGCATGTAAGGCCTTCTGGTCTGGGCTAATGTTTTTGAAGTTTACAATAAATATAATGAGGAGCTGCAGTAGAAATCTATTTGGAAAAGCAAGTCACACCTCAAAGTATCCCCTGATCTGTGTAACACCTTGTAGTTATCCCACCTCTTGTTCATAAGAGCTATAGTTCCTCAATAGTAGGAAAAGATTTTATTAGTCATACTCTGGAGTTAAGAGCTAAATGAGAATCAATTGCTAAAGTACATGGCCTAGAAAGAACAAAGGAAATTCTTCAGTTAGAAATACCACATTAAGTCCAAGAGCTTGAACCAACAATCTTTTTTTTTTTAATTTTTTATTGTTGGTTGTTCAAAACATTACATAGTTCTTGATATATCATATTTCACACTTTGATTCAAGTGGGTTATGAGCTCCCATTTTTACCCCATATACAGATTGCAGAATCACATCAGTTACACATCCATTGATTTACATATTGCCATACTAGTGTCTGTTGTGTTCTGCTGCCTTTCCTATCCTCTACTATCCCCCCTCCCCTCCCCTCCCCTC
>NW_026000037.1:33614247-33642140 GCF_001458135.2 Marmota marmota marmota
GGGGGGGGGGGGGGTAACAAAACAAAAGTTGGAGTATGAAAATGAACTTTTAACCCTGGCATGTGGACATCTTGGGGGTAGTTGGAGTTAAAGGGAGAAGACATTTCCACTTGTGTTTAGGCAGTAAAACAAAAAATAAGGACAAGCTAGAGAGAAGGAATTTGCCAGCAGGCAGATCTATACTTGGGTAGAGAAGGTGCCACATTCCAGGGCTGATATTAGAAAAAGCCAGAGGTGTCTAGACACTCCTGTCTGCCCCTAAGTACCTCCCTGGGGAGTAGGGAACTGAGTAACGTCTGGAAAAAGACAACAGTCTATACTATCTAGTCAACCTTTTCAATATTTCATTTTACATTTAGAATTTGAAATATAAATATTCTGGGAATTGTTAAGAGTGGTTGCCTCTAGGAAAAAGAATAGGGGGAAACTCACTTTTTAACTTTATCTCTGTATTTTTATTGGGTATAATGGTTGGCATTTTTAAGGCTTCTACACACACACACACACAAAAAGTAAGTAAAAGTGTTTTAAAGTAAAAAGGTACATTACAGGGACGTGATTTTAGCTCAGTGGTAGAGGGCTTGCCTAGCATGAGTGAAGCACTGGGTGTGATCCTTGGCACCACATAAAAATAAATAAGTAAAATAAAGGTATTGTGTCCATCTACAACAACAACAACAAATTAAAGTACATTATAACAAGAATGGCAGTATACAACATTTTAAAAGTTAGAGAGAAGTTGCCTTTTTTAAAAAAGGGCTTGCTATAGTTATTATCTTGATAAAATAAATTGCATTGATTCTGGATGAATAGGGGGAAAAAAAACCTTTAGAATGACAGCAAAGAGAACTGATATTAGACGTAATTTGGATTTTGTTTGTGTGTGGCAGGGGGAACCTGAGAGAGACTAGGAGGAAAGGACCTGAGAAGTAGGAAAGAAGGCATTATTAGGCAAAGTCTTCCAGGGGTGGAATTTGTTTTTCCTAAAGCAGGCAGAGTCGCCCTTGTCACCTTCAAACTAGCTCTGAAAAATCAAAGCTGTTTAGGTATTTCATGCAGTTTACAGGGAACACTGAATTTTAGTCCCTTGTGTTGAGTTCCCTGGGGATAAAAACAGAACTTTCTCAGTAAAACCATGATAGAAATCCATTCCTGCCTCTTTTCCTATGACTCTCTCCTGGACTCAGGACCCAGGGTAAGATAGACTATTATTATTTATGCTGTAATGCTGGAGATCTACTGTGGGAATTTAAATTCTACTGTGTATTTTTAAGATGATTATAAAAAGGCATTCAGGTACAGCAGGCCTTGTGCTTCTTTTATAAAGGTTTAAGCAAATAAGTAAACAAACGACTGGACTGTTGTTATTTAACCTGAGTCCCTGAGGCCCAATACTTCCTTTGAATACATACATATGAGCTCCTTGGCTTCAGGGAGTCATGACTCACAGAGGGCAGGATTTGGCCCTTTGAATTCCTGCAACGGGGCTTTCAGGAGAAAAAAAAAAAAAGCACAAAGAAAGGGGAAAATCTTAAATTTTATTTAAGGCTAAGTTACTGAAGTCTATAATTCCTTGCATCTGCCCAGTCATCTAGCCCAAGTCGGTGTTTCTTTCCCACCTCCACCAGAGCGGAAGCCATATTGTTCAAGTTCCGCATCTGAAGAAGCAGATGATTTAGCAAACACCTTCCCACTGATATTTTTAAGATACATGTCTCCTCCTTTATGAGTAAAACTTTCTTTCCAACTGCTCTCCTTGTTGTCAGAGTGCCAGTTCCACTTCTAGCATTGTTCTGCTTAGGTTGCTGGGAGGCGGACAAGAGACAGGGGAAATACAGTCCTGCAGAGGAAGGAGGGTCAGGGGGCAAGGGAGGCCTGGGGAGCCCAGCTTGGGCAAGGGATGGGCTTAGAAAATCTGGAGGAAAAGAGTGGAGTGAGAGATAAAGCAAGAATAGTCAGGAGAAGGGATTAGGGAGATAAGGAGTTCACAGGAGAAACACGAATACAGAAAAACAAGACTGAAAGGGCGTAGAAGATCAGAGTCAATACCAAAAAAGGAAAGGTCTCTCATTGTATTTTAGAAAAAGATGTTACATGTTATATACATATATTAAATTATTACATGTACCTCATAAATTTGCACAATTAAAATAATATATGGACTAAGAATGTAACAGAGTGGAGAGTACCTGCTTAACATTCATGAGGCCCTAAGCTCAATCCCCAGTACCACACACACAAACACAAAAGACTAATAACTTGAGTTATTAACAAAAACTTATATCTCACCCCCAAAAGAGAAAGGTGTTACTAAATTGTTTTTCCTCCAAATTTCTCTGAACAATTTTTATTGGCCTTTATTTGGCCGTATTACAAAAATTCAACAAAGATAGTTATCAACTTCATGTTTTTCAAAATTGAAATAAAAAAATTGTATTTACCATGTTTGTTCTAATTATACAACGGAAGTAGGGTGAGTAAAAGGAGAAATATTTTCAAAATTAATTTTCCTTTGCTTTGAAATAATTTTTACCAATTATAGCAAAATCCACCATTTTATAATAATGATGAAAGCCTATTATGTTTAACTTGTTAAAATTTCAAGATTTAGGCACTTGGGATTAGATAAGTATAATTCCTCAAAATAACCCTATCAAAATATACTTTATTTACTCATTCATCCAGCTAATATTTATTCTATGTTTTAAGTATTTGAAATACAAAGTTGAAAAAGACATCAGAAGGTATATAGTTTAGTGGGAGGAGAAAAAGTCATTTTGCAGTACACATCGGCAAATAGAGGAGATGGCTCTTGAGATAGATGTATAAAAACGATGCCAAGAGTACAAGCAACAATAAGTGTTATTGAGAATGTGGTGGGAAAGGCACACTCAAACATTATTGGTGGGACTTCAAATTGGTGCAACTACTCTGGAAAGCAGTATGGAGATTCTTTAGAAAACTTGGAATGAAGCCACTATTTGACCCAATTATCCTACTCCTCAGTCTATACCCAAAGGACTTAAAATCAGCATATTCCAGTGATGCAGCCACATTAATATTTATAGCAGCTCAATTTACAATAGCTAAACTGTGGAACCAACCTAGATGCCCTTCAATAGATGAATGGATAAACTGTGGTATATATACACAGTGGAATATTACTCAGCCTTAAAGAAAAATGAAATTATGTCATTTGCAGGAAAATTGATGCAACTGGAGAATATCATGCTAAGTGAAGTAAGCCAATCCCCCAAAACCAAAAAATGTTTTCTCTAATAAGTGGATGCTGATCCAAAATGGGGGGTGGGGCAGGGAAGAATGGAAGAACTTGGATTGGGCAGAGGGGAGTGAGGGAGGGAGTACGGGGGTAGGAAAGATCGTGGGATGAGATAGACATTATTATCCTAGGTGCATGTATGATTGCACAAATGGTATGACTCTACATCATGTTCAACCAGAGAAATGAAAAGTTGTGCTCCATTTGTGTACAATAAATCAGAATGCATACTGCTGTCATATAACTAATTAGAACAAATAAAAATAATAAAATGAAAAAGAATGATAAAAGCTGTTATAACAAAAAAGAAGAAGAAGAAGAAGAAGAAGAAGAAGAAGAAGAAGAAGAAGAAGAAATGAAGGCCAGGAAAAGTAGAGGAAGGTGAGAAACATATTCCAAGAAGAAAGTGAGTTCATAAACACAAGGAGGATAGCATAACAGAGGTGGCAGGAGATGAAGCTGGGAGGGTTGTACTAAGCTATTTAAAGTTAATCCTGAATGGAGTAGGAAACCATTGAAAATTTTATAAATACCATTTATCTGAGCAGACCTATGAATTAGAAAGTCCACCTGAAGAACAACAAATTAGAAAGGCAGGAAGTCCTATTAGGAGAGCACTTCAATCATCCTGGAAGATGATGACTTGGGGTAAAGAAAGCACAAACGCATCTGAACATACACAAGAGGTAAGTGACTCATGGAATGTTAGGGATGAAAAAGAAGGGGAAAGTGCCTCCAGCTTCTCAGGCTTGTACATCTGGGTAGATGGTGGTTATTCAGCAAAGTATGGAAAAGCAAGTTTTAGAAGAAGCCATCTATCCTAAGTGCAATGAATCAGAAAGAGACCAGAGTAAAGATGATAGAGCAAGAGGGAGGATCCTTCAGGACAAGATATAAGGGCTGAGTTGAAGAGACAGGAGCTCCTGAAGGAGTATGAGAAGGGAAGAGAGTGCTAGAATCAACCAGAGGAGAGTGATGCTACCGAAGGGGAGGTAGGAGAGAGTTTCCAGAAGGAGGATGAAGTAAATACCGGCTCATTACACAAAGAAGTCAAGTAAGATAAGGACCCCAAATCACCCAGTGTAGTGGTTGTAAAGTTAAGGACAGGGGGTATAGGCTATCCTTTCAAGAAGTCTGAGAGAGATGTAATGTAGCAGAGGGATTTATCATCACCACTAATACTGCTGTCATCATGATTATCACTGCTACTATTTTAATGATAAAAGAGACATAAGCATGTTTGTAGGAGAAGAGTTAATATAATTGGAGGCACTAGAGATTCAGGTAATGGAAAGAATGATGAATGGAACCAAATTCCTTGGAATAAAGTAAGGTGTAATATATATTACCAACATCATGTACAACAATACAGAGGACAAGCCATGGTACATTCTTTGTGAGTTTAGCCAAATGGAGTACAACCCACCCAAACAGGTACCATTTACATAGACTAAAACATAAACGGTGCCTCCGGGATAGTGCAGAGCCGGCAACCCTAGAAATGTAAAGCATACAGGAAGAATTACCCATTTCACCTTCATGCTCCTATCTGAGTAAGAATGTAGTTAAACTGCCTCTAACTCATTGAAGTGCTCTTTACTGAAATCAAGGTTAACTGCAGGTGCTCACTTCTATGGGAACAACCACAGTTGACAGAGAATATAGCTAAGTATTCTGTTTCACCAATCCAAATCCTCTTTCAATTGACATTTGACATGTATTTATGGAGCACTTCTTATACTAAAGTGAATCTGTGCATAGTAAATGCCAAGCCAGCCTTTGAGAAATGCAAAGAGATTCTAAACAATAAAGAGACCCAAACCAATTACAGTCTAGTTTGGGAGACAAGACATCTACTCATACAAAACTATTAGGAGATACTGCAAAATAATAAGAGAAAGAAGCAAGTATTAAAGGTTAATGGAGTTTCATATAACTGAGAGGAAAGGCAATTGAAGATCATCTTGTTTGTGGTTTTCAAACTATGCTTCTTGGAATCTTGAAGTTTCGTGGTGATGCTCCAGGAATTCTACAAAAACGATGTGTTCCCTGCCCAACACTGAAGATTTAAACTGCTTCAGGAGGTTCACTTGACAATGTTTGTAATAACAAAAAATGACGAACAACTTAAATGTCTTTCAATGGAAGTCTGTCTAAATAAATTATATGGCCTTCATACAATGAGATAATAAATAGCTGTTTTGAAAAGAGAAATAAATCAATATGCGCTATTAGGAAAGATCTTCAAGATCTATGATTACTTGGAAAATGTTAGTTGCAGAAAATTACACATAATATAATCCGATTTTTGTAAAAAAAAAGATAGTTATGTGTGTGCATTACATGCAATAGGTAAGAGTAATTTGTATATACTTTATTGTTTTTTGAAAGATAGGATGCATTGAGAATTCATCAGTAGTTGGGATTGAGTGGTATAGGGAGGAAGTGGAAAATAATTGATGTAGTCCTAACTCCTCATTTTATTGATAGAAAATCAGATTAAGGAATACTATGACTGAATGGCCCTCAGCCATTCAGCTAGCTTAGTCAAAAAACTGAAGCACATACCCAATCTTTGGATATCTTATTTGCTTCTCCTCCTGCCTTAGAAAAAGATCACTATGGACTGAAATAGTTTGCAGAAGAATTCAATCTTTCTTGCTTCTTTTTCCCACCTTGTCTACACCCCCAGTTTTTCTCCATGGATGATCTCTTACTCTTTTTTCTTCCCATCCTGCATAGACCTAACTTTTCTTTTTAGTTTATATGCACAGATTCACTCATCAAGTAATGGTATTCCATTCATCTATTGCTTGTGACACTGTGTCGGATTTTACTCCTTGGAAGACAGAGTCTGTTCTCACTTGGTTCAGTTGAAATGTATGTTAAGTTCATAGCTCTGGGGGACCTTGGTATCCACATTTGTAAATAGGAATAATTACCTGAGTAATTTCATTTTATTCTGGATTGTTGTGAGAATAAAATGTCAGAAAGATGTAAAGATGCTAAACAGTTCTTACCATTCTAGTATGTTCTAGGGAAGTCACAATCCAAGCTCTGCCCCTTACTAGTGTGTGACCTTAGGCAAACTGTGCTTCAGCATCTGAGTTTCTTCATAGAAGAGAAGACTAACTCCTAGAGTTAACATCAGAAATAAATGAGATAATGAGCGTAAATTGCTTAGCTCAGTGTTGTCACATGAAGCCCTCAAATCTAATTGTTACTCTTTCTCTTGTTATATTTTCAAATATATTGGTGGTAGGTCACCTTAGTCCTGTCTTCTCTTAGCCTCATTAACATCACTTTTCTCATTTGACTATAAACAAAGCAAGAAATCTATTTTATGTCAAGAAATTATGCTATCACTTCTATTCATATGTACAAACTTTGAACAATTGAGCAACTACCATGTAAGAGACTCTTCACTGGAGACAAAGGGAAGAAAATGTCCTAGTCCCTATGCTTATGGTGCTTCAAGTCCAGTGGGCTCACCTGCCACTCCCAATACCAAGAGAAAGCCCCTGGGCCCAGGCTGAACTAATAAAATCCATTGTGTATAGCTGGTGAAGTATAGGCAGGGGCAGAAATAATTGATCTGCATGAGGAAGAGGTAAAATAAATAATATAGCTCAGGTATTTTAATATTTTGTTCCCAGAAACCTTTTAAATTCTTCAAAATTATTGAGGATCCTTCACAACAAGCTTTTAAAAATATGGGTGATAGCTGTTGTTGATTGTTTTAGAAATGAAAGCATGGAAAGTTTTAAAACATTTATTCATTTTCATATAAGAATTAATGCATTGCCTGTTAACATATATAGCATATTACTTTGAAAAAGAATTATATCATTGTGGTGTAGCATAGAGGATAATGTTTTAACTTAGCTTTGGAGAAGGAGAAAGTGAAAAATGAGCTATTTGATGGTAGTGAATGGGTTCTCACTGGTCATGGTCTAAGAATGCCCCTCTATGACTGTGGTTCACTCAAACATGTACCTGTTCAGTCTTCTTTGTGGTTTAGGATTTTGAGGTTATATCAACCTTACTCTAATCTCCGGTGCCCCTTTTACTCTACTTTTGAGAAAAAAAGAATATGCCTCAGCAATGAAGGTTTGTGTTTATTAATTCTAGAAGTTTTCTGGGGATGTTTTTTGGATCTTCTAAGTATAGAATCATGTCATCAGCAAATAATGATAGTTTGAGTTTTTCTTTTCCTCTTTATATACCTTTAATTTCTTTCATTGGGCTAATTGTTCTGGCTAGAGTTTCAAAAACTATATTGAATAGAAGTGGTGAAAGAGGGCATCCCTAACTTGTTGCAGTTTTTAGAGGGTATGTTTCCAATTTTTCTCCATTTAGAATGATGTTAGCCTTGAGTTTAGCATAGATAGCTTTTACAATGTTGAGGTATGTTCCTACTATCCCTAGTTTTTCAAGTATTTTGAACAAGAAACAGTGCTGTATTTTGCCAAATGCTTTCTCTGCCTCAATTGATATAATCATATGATTCTTATATTTAAGTCTATTGATGTGATGAATTATATTTATTATATTTCCATATATTGAACCAACCTTGCATCCCTGGAATGAACCCCACTTGATCATGGTGCACTATTTTTAAAAATATGTTTTTATATGCAATTTGCCAGATTTTATTGAGAATTTTTGTATCAATGTTCATCAGGGATATTGGTCTGAAATTTTCTTTCCTTGATGTGTCTCTGCCTGGTTTTGGTATCAGGATGATACAAGCTTCATATAATGAATTTGGAAGAATTCCTTCCTTTTCTATTTCTATTTCATGGAATAATTTGAGGATGGACTCAAACTAAAAACCTTCTTCTTGGCAAAAGAAATAAGGGGTGAAAAGAGAGCCTACATTTTGGGAGCAAATTTTTGTCACATGCACATCAGATATAGCACTAATCCCTAGGATCTATAAGAACTCGAGAAACTTAACACCAAAAAACAAACAACCCAATCAATAAATGGGCTTAGGAGCTGAATAGATACTTCTCAGAAGAAGATATACATTTGATCAACAAATATATGAAAAAACGTTAAACATCTCTAGTAATTACAGAAATGCAAATCAAAACTAATTTAAGATTTCATCTCATGCCAGTCAGAATGGTAGTTATCAAAAATACAGACAACAATAAATGTTAATGAGGATATGGAGGAAAAGGCACACTCAAACATTGCTGGTGGGACTGCAAATTGGTGCAACCACTCTAGAAATCAGTATGGAGATACTTTCGAAAACTTAGAATGAAATCACCATTTGACCCAGCTATCCCATTCCTTGGGCTATACCCAAAGGACTTACAATCAGCATACTACAGTGATGCAGTCACAACATTGTTTATAGCAGCTCAATTATAATAGCTAAACTGTGGAACCAACCTAGATGCCCTCCAATAGATGAATGGATAAAGAAACTGTGGTATATATACACAATGGAATATTACTCAGCATTAAAAGAGAATAAAATTATGACATTTGCAGGTAAATGAAAGGAGTTGGAGACTATCATGCTAAGTAAGCTAATCCCCAAAAAACAAAGGCCGAATGTTTTCTCTGAAAAGTGGATGTTGATCTATAATGAGGCGGGGTGGGGTGGGGAGGGAGGGTATGGGAAAAATGTAGGAACTTGATTGGGCAAAGGGGAGGAAAGAGTGGGGAGGGATTTGGGGACAGGAAAGATGGTGGAATGAGATGGACATCATTACCCTAGCTACCTGTATGACTGCATATATAATGTGACACTACACTGTGTACAACCAGAGAAATAAAAAGTTGTGCTGCAATTGTGTACAATGAATCAAAATGCATTTTGCTGTCATATATACCTAATTAAAATTAATTAATGGAAAAAAAGATATATAACACCAAAACAGAGAAGTTGTGGCCTCTGCACCATCAGAAACAGGAAAGAGTCTTAACTTTTGCACCTCAGCCTTGATTAGAAGCAGGTCAACAACCAAGTCTAAATCTTTGCTTTTTGTAGGTTAGTCTTATCTATTCCAGTGTGCTGTAAGCCTCCTATGTCCGAACATATTTCTTACAGTTGTGTTCTTTCCTCTTCTCTTAATCACAGAATTTAGTCCAATACTGAGCATTTAAGCAAATCTAAAATATCCAAAATCAAAGCACTCTCTTCTTTCTGAAATCTTATTTCTCAGTGTCTATGTACAGTACCATCATATTCCCAACCATTGAGGATAGATAATATTGCTAGCTTTAATAGGTTCCACTTCAATCTGCCAATTCTGTTTTAATCAAATACTGAACTCAGAAAGGCATAAACATGGAAAGATTTTGCAGTTCCTCTAGTCACTACTTTCAATAGTGTTTTGTTGAATTTTCCTTCTGTGTTCCTTCAAACATTAACAGATCACAGGGCTGTTGGTCACTTTCAGTGGCCCAGATTAAGACTTGCTTTAAGTTATTTAAAATTTCTGTTTTGCAGGTAAAATCAAACTTTTACATTTGTCCCCAATGCAAAACATGTCACCATGTTGCATAGTGTAGGTTTACTCCAAATCTATAGTGACCTGAACTAGGAAGCTTACCTTAGGACAGGAGTCCCTCACTGTGGCTGCCCAAGGAATCTTAAGATTTCACTGACTATTGATTGTTGTGTGTCTCCTCTTCTTCCTTTTCCACATGAAAATGTTTATTGAGGTTATCTCACCCTTGTTTTGTTATTATATATTGGAAGTCTAGAAGGTAAATAACTTGCTATCAAACTCATATTTGGATGAAAATGAACAACGTTCATATCTGATAGAGTATCACAAAATCTTGAACTTTGAGCTTGATACCAAGAATAAATAGAAATTTTTGTTGTCTCCCCTCTTTGGGGGAAAGAGTAAATACGTTGTACAAAAGAGAGGGAATAGTATCATGTGACCAAGAGGGCAGAAAGTAATAGATTGTATTCTTGTTTAGAATGTTTGCTAGTCCTCACTATAGAGACTACTGATCCTTCCCCATTGACATCACACTAGCTTATATGAGTTTCTTTGGCAAACATAATGAGTAAAGGTAATGTGTGCCACTTCCCAGCAGAAGTTTTAACAATCCTTTCTGCTATAGAGTTCAGGATAGGGTAGTTTTTCAACCTGGACCCCATAGTGAAAATAACTCATGACAAATTTCCTAGCAGGCTGGCAGCTGACACGTAATGTGAATAAAGAGTAAAATCTTCCCATAAACCAATGAGACTTGGTAGCTTTTTGTTACTTCAGCATAACCTAGTCTGAGCTTGCTGTTCATCTCTAAATTGCTTCATATGCCCTATAGTTTCCTCTCCTCAGCCTTTCCTTATTAAAGACTGCATGGTGGAAGCTTCTTAGCTTGTTACACTGTGCTTCTAACTCTCATTCTCCCATTTTTTTAACCTCTGTGACCTTGAGCAACTTACTTGACCTCTCAGTTATTCTTAAAAATGAAGCAAATTATGCTAGAATATCATTATGATTAAATTATTTACTAGCTGAATAATGTCTAAAATAATGTAAGTACTTGATAAAAGTTGGTTTCTCCCCACTTTCTCCTCAGAGAAGAGATAGGCAAAATTACTCATTTACTTGAATTTTTTTTTATTGTTGGAATTTCTCAAAAATACTTTTGACTTTACTTCCTACAAAGACATGAGGAACCTTAGTCATATTCCTAAATATATTCTATTCCAACTTAGTAGTAGACATACATTATTTTCCTTATATACCTCTGAAATCCTGTGTATTGTATTTATAATTTTATAATATACTAAAGGTATAGACCTTTGCATGGCATCTCATCCTCATTTCCATATGCTATACTCTTATGTTCTATGAGTGTGGGGGACTATGTTTTACTCATATTTATAACTGTTTAGACCTTAGCACACTGTTATGTATAATAGTTAATAGAATAAATAAAAGTATATTTTGTAGGTAATAAAAATGATGAAATCGTTTTTAAGGATATCCTAATGAAGGGTTTTTTTCCTATGAATGTGTGCCTCATTGATCTATTATAATCAGAGCTTTATGTCCAATCTTCCAACCACAGACCTGATTGTAAGAAATGTGACCAGCTTCCTTTACAAACAATGGCATGTGCCTGAAATGAGGCATAGAGAGTAAAAGATCTCATTTAAAACATTTTCTCAGGGTTGGAACTGCCATTTGGAAACTTAAAAACCAACATCCCAGTTTATTAAAAATAATTTAAAAATTTTAGAATTGTATCTTGTCTTTGTTTTTAGCCAAACTCCAGTTCCTAGTTGACTTCTGTTTGTTTGTTTTCTCTGGGAACCAAGTAGCTGTACTACACCCAAGCATGTATCATTTCACGACAATGACTCAGAAAAGCAGTGCAGATGTCATGGCTTACCTAGTCCCTAAAAAATGCCTACCATGCAGGAAATGAAATAAGGTTCTTGGACTCAGCAGAAATGGGGTGAGGATAAAGAAGCTGCTTTGAATTTGTGGGCTTTCCCGGACGGCTTTGGAAACATCTCATGCAAATCCAAACAGTTATCTGGGTCACAGATAGTTTTTGAGCAGTAACTTCTGAATATACTTTTAGTCCTCTGGTATACTTAGAAGCGTATTTGGAAAAATAAAGCAATAACTTAGTAATTTAGATAGTTTGATACCTTTCTACCAGTGAGGATCTTTTTCTCTTTCCTAACTGTCTGCCATTCTTAGAAGCATTTCCAAAACCTAAAATTTTATTCTGCTGAAAAATAAATAAAATACAGTCTAGTGCTCTGACAAAAACAACTTAAGTATGTATGATCTGTTTTTTCTTAAATACATCTTTTTGTGCATATATATGTGTGTGTGTGTGTGTATGTATATATGTATATGTGTATATATATATTCCAGCTTTTTAACCAAGAAACAGCTTGCTGGAAACATGAATTGTATCATTGTATTTGACAAAACATTTAGTCTGTAACTCCTATTACTTTAGAAGCCTTTCAGATGCTATTTGGAAACTTTCTCTTTATTCTTGGTTATAATACACCAAAAGTACCTAGAATTCTATGGGACATAGACTGTCAGGAAATGTTGAGTGTATCATTTTGGGGAGAAAACAAACACTTTATAAGAAGACTTTAATATGCAAATAGACAAGAAGTAAAGAACAAGCAAATCAGAAAAGATTTAAGAATAAGGAAAATTTTAAGATGAAGAGAGAAATTAAGATGTAAAGCATTTTTTTTTCATATATACTATGACCGCCTGGCTTGTATAGTATTCTGAAAATGGGGCTGTTAAATTTCTGCCATAACAGAGAACTTTTTGGGGGAAATCCCAAAGATGACCACAGCTTAAAAATGCACAGCTTAGAGGGGAGTTTCCAATGGAGTTGGCCTTTGGCCAAGGCCTAGGTCATTCTCTCAAAGTACCCCCCACAGTGTATGCTTGCCTGGGTCTAGCATCATCACTTATGCCTAGATAATGGTAACTAGTACTAAGAATCCTCAGAGGGAGAAAGGGATTGTGAAGATGTGAGCCTGAGTCACTTTCAAGAACCTCAGCTAACATACTATTGAACATCATTCACCCTGACTGAGTTTGAGTCTAAATGTTATGGCTTCCTCAGTCTTGACTCCCCTGAAAACCAGCGCCAACAAATAACAACTACATTGCTTGTCATACAATATAGTTTTATCTACTTTCCTAATTTGTGGTGAAGGCAAAGAACCATCTGTAGGCAGTTTTATATAAGCAATAGATACACAGAAAATTAAAAAAAAAAGATAGTGAAGAAAAGCATTTCAGACTACATATCATGGTGTTTTAACATTGAGTACTTCACTGACATTTCAGTTCCCACACTCACACTCCAAATTGAGTGCAAAAATGTTATATCCAGCAACAAGAAGGAGACCATGGAACAAAAATGGAGTTTGTGTGCTCATGGACTTTGAGTGTAAACTCTGCCTGCAACAAGTCTTTTAACCTTTCTTATTCTCTGTTTCCTAATCTTCACAGTAAAATGAACAAGTTGGTACTTTTTTAGTTTATGAGCTATGATTATTAGTTTTACAGGACCAGAGTACACCTTTTGAAGACACAGAATATGAGCTATTCTTCTTGGTATTTGCAGTGCTTGGCCAACAGTAGACATTTAATAAATGTTTACTGAATGAATGGTGGATTGAAACATTAGGCCTGACTCAATAAAGGTAAGTGCTCAATAAATGTTAATTTTCTCTGGGTAAAGCAGCATGAGTCTATCTTTAGAGTTTATCCTGAAACATTAACAATTCCTTCCCTCTATACCAGGCCTTGAATTTTGGCCTAGATGAGGAAAAGGAGGTGATACATTGTTCAATGTGGGAATTATCACTTGTCTACATTCAAAAGAGTGAAATGGAGGGCATGTGAAGGGGGGAAACAATCATATCATGACAAAATCCTTTTGATGGATGAAATGTTATTTTTCTTTGTTGAATTCTACAGTTTAGTCCTGGTGTTATGATTCAATTATTTTTGTTATTATTTATTCTTTTAGAAAAATGCCTGAACTTTTGGAAAATTTGTTCAAGGTAAACACCCCTCAAAACATTTTTTTTTAATTTGACTTTTATTTGCTCCATATTTCATGTGAAAAGTCTGATTAGACTATCAAACTTAAGTTATATGAGTATCATTCAACATTCTAGCAATTTATAAGTGATATAATTTAAATAATGTTTAAATGATCATTATTGTAGATCATTGTATTAACTATATTATAAATAAAGAGCTCAAATTTTTATTGTTGCACCGTAAAAGACACTGTTGTTATAACTTAAAACACATTTCTGTTTTTTTTCTCCAGGATAACAGAAACATTGACATAATGTTTCCAGTGTACAATAGAATTACATTGAATATCTACCTAAATTATTAAAATGATTAAAATATATCATATAAATGACATAAGGGGAAATGAATGCATAAGTTAAGGAAGGTTTCTTTTTAAATAATCAGTGCAGGAAAGGATGAGCTAATGTCATTTTCTCGAAGTTGCTCTTTCATCCTTGAAGACATACCTTGTGTTAACAGTCTCAGAGCTTGCTTTTTAGCAAGGCAAGACGTCATTGGAGTAGTCATAAATCTTTATACATGATGGAAATTTTGAGTTAATTGGCTTTACAAACTCTCCATGTGATAACTCAGGATTGGCATTGATGAGTATGACTTTTTCAAGACAGACAAGAAAGGACTATAAGAATGAATTGTATACCTAAGATATATAAACTTGTGCTAAGACTACAAAATTCAAATGTTACTCAATTCACCAAATGTACCTAAATGGGAAGTGGAGTGCAAAAGGGGCAGAAAGGGCAATATATATGACTATTAAGCCATAAGGTCAGGAGTAAAACATGGATTATTTTGAGAGGGCTGGTAGTAAAGAACTGATACCATCTTTTAAGTAATAGGAAATAAGTATTTTGACCTGTTGTGGGAGGCCAACCTTATGGGTGACTGAGTTACACTCCCCAGCTGGGTGCTGAGGCGCTCAGTCACAGAAATGGGTGTGTCTTGCTACAGCCCCATGGGTGAAGCTATGCTCACCTGTTCCTTTGTAATATAACCCCTTGCCCTGTTTAGGATAGAATCTTCCATGGAAGTGCCTTGTGTGTGTCCTTTTCTCTTACTGTGCCCTTGGGTGTGGCCTACCCAGGTGTCAGTCAACCTGCTGACTGCCGCAGTCCGGCTGCAGCAGAATAATCAGGGGGGGTGACGAACAACTTGTGTACGTTGATACAGCAGGAGTAGGAGCCGTTTATTGCAGGACAGGAGCAGTATTTATACATTCCACACAGCTTATCTAATTAACATAAACTAGATACAGCAGTCAACCAATCAGGAATCTCCACACTTAATGGCTCGCTTTTGTTACTTCTCAAACCACTCCCTCTGGCATTTTGCCAGGCACCATCCAGACTTGTTTACGAACTCTAACATTCCCCTGGCAAAATGCCAGGTGTTATTTTGACTTGTTTACAGACTCTAACAGCTGACAGTGGACATCATGAAGATAGACTCAGCCCCCTGAAACCTGACCCCTTGCCTCATTTGAATAGCTTCTCCTCAATAAAAGGGGTCAGCGCGTGCTCTCTCTCTCTCTCTTTCTGCGGACCCTTAAGGTCAGAGGAGCCGTCACAGCAACCCCAAAGAAAAAGGTATTTGTGTCTCTTGTGTGGTTATTTCGTGCAGCCCAGTTAGCCCAGTTTAACTAGAGTGATCCCTGAGCCTTTTAGTCGCAAGAACAGAAACCCGGCAACCTGTCTTCTTTTTTATGAATATTAATACAAAGTGAGTGGTCATTTTATTCCCTTGAAGGCCCAGATTTTTAGTTTTTAAATTCAGAACCTAGAAAAATGACCAGGGAGGCAAGTATATATATTCTGATCCATGAATGGGAGTCTGGTGGCTTCACTCAGCCTATGGACTCTGCTCTAAACTGCAGGACAACACAGAGGGATTCTGGGGATGTCACTGGTGTCATACTTTCATGTCTCCACCTTTGTATCATGGCACATATGATATCTATTATCAATAGCAGACAATATCAATAAAAGACCATTGAGTAAGGTTGAATATTTTGTTCCTATAGATATTGATGGGAACTCCTCAATGAATATGACAGTCCTGCTCTGAAGAAGTGGCTGCTAGTAACTCACTGGGCCAAAACCAGATCTCCATGCATCTGGAATACTTCCAATTACTCTATGCCTTGCTTTTGGAGACTGTAGGATTCTTTCTTTTACACATGCTTATGCTTGTATATGTTGAGCTTCTGCCTTCAACCATTGATGGTGATATCAATAAGTTTTCCTGAATGAGTTCTTTTAAAAGTGGCTTTATCATATGTCCTGAAATAGTCCCCAGTTTCCTACTGGGAATGGAAGTTCATCCAAAGCTTTCCAATGCCTCTAGGACAATGGTAACTTGCTTAGCCTCTGTCAGCCACTTCCTGTGGGGGCAGGACTTGTCTTTTTTTTACCTCTCCTTACTAATCTTGCCACAAAAACCCTGCTCAGTGGTTTCCAACCTGCCTTGTATTATTGGTGTGCCATATAATACTTTAATGGTGCTCTAGCCACATCCCCCATTTTAAGGCTATGCCTCTCCCCGAGCTCCTGGGAAAATCAGCTGTTAAATCTCACAGAGGTGTCCTTCCTTGAGTTGGACTTGCCCAAGGTTAGCCCTTTCCAGTGAGAAGGCCATGGCCAGAGTAGCTATGAGGAGCTAGAAAGAATTAGTTCCTATGCCTCATTCTGAGACAACTCTAAGTGAGCATCCCGGCTCCATCCCCCACACATTGAAAAATCAGTGAAGACCCAGAAGCAATCAAATTGCAGGCCAGTTTCTTCTTCCCAGCCTAACCCTCCTCTTCCTTATTTTCATGCAGGTCTATCTCTTGAGATCACTTCCCAATGAGCCTTTTACCTACCGTTCTTAGAATCTAATTCCAGAATATTTAATTTAAGCTGGAGAAAATTGTTCATAAGCTTATAATTACTTAGTTATGTATAACATCTCTTCCTGGAGACTTTTGATGGTCTGCCCTACCCATTAGGATCCTAAGCATCAAAATTGTTCTAGATTGGTAGAAGATATGTGGAATCGGATCTTCATCCTAGGTACCTAATCCTCATGGTCCTGGCTCTGTCTGCTGTTCTTTTCCTTCCACCCATTCCTCAGGTTTTGCTGCCTGAAAGCTGAGTTTCTTATATTCAATATTCTAGTGAGGTACGATTATAATTTCAACACCAAATCCCCATGTAGTGCAGTGGTTCTTAGTTTTGAAGTTCCCAGACAGTTTTGGATTCTAGAAGATTTGGTGGCTGCTCAGAATTCCCTTTGTCCATAATTATTACATTAAATAGCCTAACAGTGTCATGTTACTAGGTGCAAAGAACTGTTATCTGCCGCAGTCCGGTTGCAGCAAAATAACCGGGGGGTGACGAGCAACTTGTGTACATTGATACAGCAGGAGTGGGAGACGTTTATTGTAGGACCGGAGGGGTATATATACATTCCACACAGCTTATCTTAATTAACATAAACTAGATACAGCAGTCAACCAATAAGGAATCTCCACACTTAATGGCTCGCTGGCGTTACTTCACAAACCACTCCCTCTGGCAAAATGCCAGGCGCCATCTTGACTTGTTTACAGACCCTAACAGTCATCTACTATTTTAGGATTCTTTATATATTTCTAAGGCAAAGTCCTTGCATGTTTTAGACAATATGCAACTTTCAGAGATACCATGTTGCTCTCATGCTACATTTTAACTCTATTTGCTAGTTTTCTAGGACTCTACTCTGCAATACCAACCTACTCAGCTCAATATTGCTTCTAAAACATATGATAAAATCAACATCATTTGTTGTTGCAAAAATAAAAATTACCCATTGATCTGAATTTGGTGACACATAATCAAAAGATGCTGTGATACACTTGTTGAGAACTACTTCTGAAACACTAAGCTTTATCCGTAATTGCTGTGTATGATGCACTTTCAGTATATGCAGCTGCTTTTAGTAATTCAATTCATAGCACAGGGAGCTGCCTGAACCTGAACCAATACTTTGTAGTTGTTGTTGTTGTTGCTGAGGGATGGAACATAAGAACTCATATATACTAGGCAAGAGCTCTACCACAGAGCTATACCTCCATCCCTAGATCAACATTTTAAATCAGAATCATGTTGTCCAGAGCATGGAGAGGGAAGAGAATAATATCTGAAGAAGATCAATTCATGTTTATCTGTAGGTCTAATAAGCCCAGTACCACCTCTTCTGGAACATCTGTATTGTCAAAACTGATTAATCAATGCCTCTAGGTAGTACATTACATTGTTTCTTAAAGCATACTGGAATTAGAGTCACCTGAATTCCATGAAAACTGTACATCCCAAGGTTCTTTCTACCCCGGACCTACTAAATAGGATTTGAGACCATCATGACCAGGAATGTATATTTTAGCAAACTTCTCATGAAATTTCAATGCATGAACACTGACATTTAAGAACCAGAGTTAACAAGAGGGCTTACAGAAACCAGAGATCTCCTGACAGGGAGGTAGTGAGGCTAAAACTTAGTTTTCTTGTTTTGTTTTGTTTTTCTTTCTTTACAATATCCCTTCCCTTTTTCTATCTCCTAGTACTTCTCCTCTCAGTATACAGCTCCCTATTTGCCTTAAGCTCCTACACATCTCTGTTTACCTACTCTGTGCTCTAGAAGGGAATCAATGAGACGTCCTTGATATACCAGAGTATGGAGGATTGTCTTTCTTCCTCTCTTCCCTACCTTCCTCCTCCTTTCTGTGAGCTGATGTGGGGGTAAGAAATTTCTAAAGTGAAGGACACCAAATGTTCTTCTAAGCCTTCTTCAGTGTTAGCTATTAGCTATATTTACTTTATCTTTTTTACTGTATTTACTTCTACTATATTTACTTTTTCTACATTTACTATACTTTTCAAAGTTTCTTCTTTTCTCCACCTCTAAATAAATATTTCTCTAAAAGCTCACTATTTTTCTCACAATGACACTCTTGGAAGAAATAGTAAGGGCTCACTCACGGAGCAGGCAGGAAGTGATTGGGGTAGGGAGGCGGCTCAGTCTACTAACATCATCTTTCCTTATATGTTGTTACTATTTATCTGACTACTTTGGTGACGTGTAATGACTCCTTCTCAAATTGTCATATTCAGGGAAACTCCTATCTGACTATAGTATCTAGATGAATAATGGAGATATTTACCATAAGTGAAGAGGTGAAAAAGGGATTTCACAACATGTATCCCACAAAAAGCTTCCAAGAACTCTTTCTCTGGTTCTCCTTAAAATTTCCCATTAAAATGTGTCTTCCATATCCCCCTCAATTGAATACTAATGTTTTTCTCTCTTCTGTCTACCTCATCTCCCATACTACATCCTTAGATACATACTCCCCAGGTGTCTCCCTGCTTGCTGACTCCCGGAAAGGGGCTTCCCCTTGTGAGTATCTGCATTACGTCCTGCCCCTGAAATTCTGCCGAATAACATCTCACTCCTTACATCAGTTTAGTTGACACATTGAGTCTTCTACAGTGTACAAAGTCACAGGAATCTGAAGGACAAAGACAACATGTCCCTCTGCAGACTCCACCTGCCTTAACTCTACCTTTTTGGAGGAGTGTAAATCATACACTTCAAGAAAACAGGGAGGAGAGAAAAAGAGAGAGTTAAGAGATTTCACTCTCTTTGAGAAGAATGAGAGTGTCTTTTTTTTTTTTTTTAAATTTCCCCACAGCCCTCTGCATTCTCCTTTTCCTTGAAAACATAAGACACATAGTAGGTACCTGCTTCATATTGGGTATTGAAAATTATTCCCAAAAAGAGACAAAATGGAGCGTTTTCCAACTAATTCCAATTAATTGGGATTATGGGAATTTTTGAAGGCTTATGCATTTTCTTAAAATTGATCCCTAATCAAATGTAATTACAGATAAGCACTCAAAAATGAAAAAAAAAATTAATAAGTCTGGGATTATCTGCCACTTTGTATTACTTGTGTTATTGCTGCTTTCTATATAGAAGTTGACTCTCTGTTAATAAAAATCTAAAATAAACCACAAATCAAAAGCTAGATAGAGGAAAGAGGACTAAGTATTATTATTTGAGTATGTAAGCTAAGGCCAGCCACTGTCCACATGTGTCATTATAACAACCCTGCGAAGGAGGTATTGTGACCTCACTTTACAATGCGGAAACTGAGGCTCAGAGTAGCAAAGTAAATTGCCCAGTGTCATGGGAATAAATCTAGTGAACCTGAGATTTGCACTCAGGTCTGTCAGGCTCCCAAGTCTGTAGTCTATAAAATGTTGCCTTTTGATGCTGGGTTTTATTCTACACTGGGGAGTTGTCTTGGGCTTGTTCTAGCTATTTTGTAGATGATGAAGAGTCATTTCTGTCTAGTTAAGCTTTAAACACCAAAGAACAAAGTACATAATATTTCTGCATATGAAAAGCCGTTTGGAGTGTTGTGTAGAGGATTGTCGTTTTGAAGCGCTCTCTCACATAGTAATTGCTGACCCAGTGCAAGAATCTAACACAAATTGCCAGAATCTTATTTATTATATTGTACTAAAGCCAGAAAACCTAGAAATCCAGGCTTTCCAACTCCTAAGCTGAAAGGAAGCCAGGTAGAGCAAACTGCCTTTCTCATTGTCTTTTTCCAGAGGCCCCAAGCTAAGGCATCAATCACATTTGCCCCTATATTCCAACCTGAGAGTGTGACTCAGCCCCTCTTGTTTAAAGTCTCCTATTACATTCTAATACCTCATTATTTCTCTTTCTTTCTCTTTTTATTCCACTTTTAGCTCAAGTTTCTGGGCATATAAAAATAAAAATGCAAAATGTGGAGAGGTGCATGATTTCAGTGATTTACAGACATAGATTCCAGCTTCCTTTTAAGGCCAAAAACTACGGATATTGCTTTTGTTTTATTGTTTCTTATCTGTTCAGCTGGGATGTAAGTTTCTTTTAGGACAGGATCCAGGTCTCATTCATCTTTGTAGCCTTCTCTTTGTCCCAATGATGCTTATCCTTGTGTCTTGCACACTGGAGACCTTCAATAAATGCTTACTTAAATATCTATATAAATAAATAAGGGTGAAAAAGGCATTGAGTTCTTTTTGTGTCCAATACCAGAGAAAGTTGCCTCCATATCTCAATGGTTTAAAAACTTTTGTTGTGGTCTAAATGAGTTGGAAATGTTTAGCTCAAAATTGGCAAAATTCTCCATGTCATTTAAGATGATTTTGGCTGCAAGTAATAGAACAACCAGATAAAAGTGGCTTCAGAAATAAGGTTACATGGGATCATCTGAAAGAAAGTCTGAGGAAAGGTAGTTCAAAGTTGGTGTTGTGCACAGTGTCATGAAGAATAGATACTAGGAATCCTTTTTTCTTTCTGAATGTCTCATGTTCTCCAGATGATTGCTTCATACCCACATGTCTTGTCTTCCCAGGAATTATTTAAAAGGTAGGGAAAAAAAAGAGAATAGGGAGTGATTCTTCGCATGTTTTTCTTCTTTTACCAGTGAGGCAATTTCTCCAGGAGGACCTTCAATATACTTCCCCTTCCCTTTCATTGACTAAAAAAGATCATATGCTCATCCCTCTACCATTGGCATCTATGTACAGTTTACCGAGTTCTGTGGTTGGCTTAGACCAGTCATGGTGCATCCACTTAGAATAGAGGAGGGCTCTACCTTTTCTAAAGTATCTCTAAGTTAGTTTCCTGCTGTTTCCTACTTGAGCAACATCAGGATTCTGTTCATAAAAAAGAAATGAGAAATAGCTGTTGGGGAGCAAAATAGCAGCATCTGTTACCTACATATGAAATAATTTGTCACGGGCAGTTTTTGTCAAAGATGTGAGCTAGTTTGTGAAATATGTAGACCTAAAAACAGGGTGTAGGGACTCATATTTATTTATTGTATATCTATTATATCTGACTTAATTTAATCCTTGAACCATCAACCTAGGAATAAGTGTATTTACCAATTTACCAATTCATAGATGGGGATACTGAAACTCAATGAGACCCAAAATTGCTTAAGTTTGCATATAAGTTAGAGACAACTTTTAGATTAAAGTCTATGTCTCTCTGACCATAAAGCCTATACTCTTTTCACCATGTTTTAAGGAGGCTTTCTTTTCAATTGGGGTAGATTTACTCTTAACAGAATCCTTAAGTGACTCTTGAAGCTCCATGATAAAGAAAAAAAAAATACTCTAAAATGCTGTAATCTTCTAGAGAACTTTGACTCTACAATAGCAGTTCTTAAGCACAGTGGCAAAGCATCCCAATGAGTTTCAGTCCATTGTGAGGCATGGCATAATTATCTATTACCTCTAAGAGTTAAACATTGAAAATTGACAATTCTCTTTTAAGTTTATAAATTAAGGGAACAAATCCTCACTTTCATTTGCTAGTCTTTCAGGTGAGAGAAGAATGATGGAAATTTCATGTAATCTGCAAGCTAACATATTGTTATATGCTTAGGTCTGTGCTCCCCATACAGGAACACTATGGAACATGGGTGTTCTTATAGAAAGAATATCAGGGACAATTAATTATCATAAATGTGCTGGTATCACATTTTTTGAAAGAGCCTCTTCTCAGTTGGTAGCTACTATTTCTGGAGGCTGTGATATTACAGCTTTAAATACCTCTTTCTTGGAATGAGTTAACCTAGGAAATGGTTCTGCCCTAAGTGTAATAATAGGAGTCTGACGTCCTCTCCAACATCCATTCCTCTTTCTTTCAGGAACCCAAATTTCTACTTGAACACATCTCACCCTATTCCCACCTATATGGTTTAAATGGGATGGCTCCTACTCACAAATCCAGGAAATTAATCGTGGTTGGTCAAAGCTTATCAATGCATTCCATTCTTTTGCTTCTTAATTGAGACCTTTGACAAGTTCAACCAAATGAGATTATAATGCAGAGTGTTAAGACCATTAGTTTGTTAAATATAAATAATTTTAAACTAAATGTATAAATCTGGTCTTGAAATGTTTTTCAATTTTTTTACCATTATTTATTTTTATTTATTTATTTATTTATTTTTGTGGTACTGGGGATTTAACCCAAGGGTGCTTTACCACTGAGCTGTATCTCCAGCCCTTTCTGTATTTTAAATTTTGATACAGGGTCTCAATAAGTTGCCAAGACTGGCCTTGTAGATGGGATAATGGCATGTACCATGGCACCCAGCTTATTTTGTTCAAATTTTAATAGGAGAGGAAGTACCTAAGCTTCTATTGTCATTTGAGAGCCTTGGTTTAGACCACTGATTCCAGACCACTGTCCTCTTCACTAACTATAGTAGGCAGTTTGGGAACCTGAGTCCCACAAGTCCTTTGCAAACTCCACTATATCCTGTAGCGTTCCCCTTCCCCCAAACTGTGTTATATCTGTCCAGTTCTCCATTTTGCTCTCTTTCTCTCTCTCTCTTTCTCTCCCTCCCTCCCTCCCTCCCTCCCTTTTCCACTCCCTCTCCCTCTCCCCATCTCTCTCTCTCCCTCCTTCCATCCCTCCCTCTCTCAACTAAGGAAAAATCCAAGTCAATCTTTTTTTAACTTTAGACCTCAGTTTAAAAGTCTGGTTCTAAGAGGAATCTTGAAGGTATTCTCTTTAAACCTTGGTCTTAAATTCACTGTTTTCCCAAAGAATTGGTTCTCTGACACTTGAAATAGCATTAGTCTATTTTTGCCGCCTCAAATTTTATCTAAGAGAAAATCTAGCATAGTTATTTACACCTTCGTTTGGAAGGAGAATGGAAAAAGAGTTATTTTAAAAGTAAAGATAGTTTTTTTATACCCAAAATTTGAGTTATGCACGTTGCTACATGCTAATCTCATCTTAGCATGTAAGAGAATTCTTAGTATGGATTCCTACCTCTCTTCCCAGAATATCCCTGGTCATATGCATTCTTTTTTTTGGCAGTGGTGGGGTGGTAGGTATTGAAGATTAGAACTCAGGAGCACTCAACCACTGAGCCACATCCCCAACCCTATTTTGTATTTTATTTAGAGACAAAGTTTCAACTGAGTTGCTCAGTGCCTTGCTAAATAGCTGAAGTTGGCTTTGAACTTGCAATCCTCCTGCCTCCACCCCCCAAACCACTAGGATTACAGCGTGCACCATTACGTCCAGTTCATATGCTTTTGTAATTTGAGACCCCAGAACTTTTAGTTGAGTGGCAGCTGTTCCAATGTCTTGGTGATGCTATTGGTTTCTCAAGGACAAAGCCTGGTTTTCTCAAAAACTTCTTCACTTGGGATTTCTTATTACATAAAGGAATCCTGACTATACTTTTTAAAATATTTTATTTTATTTTTTGGACACAATACCTTTATTTTATTCATTCATTTTTATGTGGTGCTGAGGATCAAACCAGGGTCTTGCACATGTAAGGCGAGCGCTCTACCACTGAGCCACAACCCCAGCCCTCCTGACTATACTTTATTCTGCTAAATATTCAGATATAAATGCATAATACTCTGAAAAAGAAGTTGGTCCATTTTTAGGCCATATTGAAGAGGTGGGAAACACAGTAGGAGAAAGAGAAGGAGGAGAAAGAGTTGTTAAGAGGAGAAGTAGATACCCATGGCTCAGGAGGCTGAGGGAGGAGGATAGTGAGTTCAAAGCCAGCCTCAGTAACTTAGAAGAGGCCTTAAGAAACTTGTTGAGACCCTGTCTCAAAATAAAATATAAAAAGAGCTGGGGATGTGGCTTAGTGGTTAAGTGTTCCTGGGTTCAATCCCTGATGTAGATAGATAGATAGATAGAATAAGAGAAGTAGAGAAAGAAGAATGTTTCAGTCAGTTCTTGCATCACTGTGACCACAATACCCCACAAGAACAATTTAGAGGAGGAAAAGTTTATTTGACACTCATAGTTCCAGAGGTCTCAGTCCAGAGACAGCCAACTCCAGTGCTCTGGGCATAAGGAGAGGCAGCACACCATGAAGTAAGCATCCAGGAGAGGATCCTCAGCTCATGGTGGGATCAAGAAGCAGAATGAAAGGGAGGTGGGGAGGGGCTGCAGGAAAGAACAACTCTTCCAGGCTGTACCCCACGTGACCCACCTCTTCCAGCCATGGCCCACCTGCCCACAGTTACCATCCTATCAATCCATTCAAACTAGGATGGACTAATTAGGATACAGTGCTCATAATCCAATTATTTCACCTCTGAATATTCCTGCATTAACAGAAGTTTTTAGGGGACACCTCTTATTCAAACCATAATAGAGAAGAAGAGGTGAATAAAAATACTTTTGACTTTGGACATTGTGGGAGGAACCAGGATATGGTTTCCTGATTAATGCCCTTTCACTGGTGGCCATTGTCTAGAATAACTCAGCATCCATGTCTTGTAACTCAGCAGTATGGAACGTCACTGCACTAACAGAGTCTCAATTGGTTTGAACCCATGACAGGGAATGTTACACTCCCATGAAAGTTAAGCTAGAACAAAAGAAAGCAACATGAAAATATCTGCTTTTTAAATAAATTATAGCAGTTTTTAGGTAAAATGAATTCAATTAAAAATAACAATGTTGAAATTTGGGAGGCTATTTTCATTTTGTAGTCTCCAACATTATAGTATTAAAATGATCAAGGTTCATTACACTATGATAACATGAAATAGACATTCCTAATCCCACAGATCATTCTTTTTAAACCACAGATGGCACAGATATCCATATACACAATGCAATTGGAATTGGTATCAAATTTATTTTTCTCCTCATTTTTGACAATAGACCTGTTAAGCATGTGCCTCAGGGGCTGCAGTTAACAGGAGGGAAAACACTGCCTAATAAGTTGGGATCCAGCACTTAAACAAATGCTGGTGCTCAAAATTACTAGAGTTGACCTGTTTATAGGAAGTAGTTCTGCTAGAATTAGAAGTGGAAATAAGGAGTTGATAATGAAATACAGTTTAACCAGCAAAGGGCGGTGAACATATGTATCACTCTACACCACACAAATATGCTGCCAGTTGAGATATAGAGTTGTGGTTCCTTTTGTCAGCTATTCTATTTTCTGCTAGAAAGGGTAACTTTTCAAATGCCATCTTCAGGAAGGGAGCTGCAACAAGAACTTCATTTAAAATGCTTAAATTGTTTCCCCAAACGTTTCTCATGTTGTTTGCTCTTACGAGACAATGTCCTTATTAAGCATCCATTTATTTATAACTCATGGGAAACAAGGTTTCAGTCCTAACTGCTTACTAATGGTCAAACATCCTCATTTAGAAGTCACTAGAAGGTGTTGTTTTAGGTAAAAGGTCAAAGTCTAAGTGGAGATGACCTGTATTCAGCACTTGTTTCACTGCTATGGCTACTTTCCAGCCACATGCACCTATATTGTCAAGGGCAACTCAGAGTGGTTTTCTTTCTTCTCCCCCTGAAATGCAAGGAGACTGTTCACTGGCAATATACATCTTGCCCCAATATCTTGACTCAATTTTACTTCTTAATTATTAATTGTAAGAAGCAGATAATTAATAATAAGGAAAATGGATATAATTTAATGAAGTATAATGATTATAATGAGAATTTTATATATTTATTTTTGTCTCATTCGAAGGAGTTTATAGCTTAGAGTGCAGAGAAAATTGTGAGGATGTCATTGCTTCAGCATGCCATGCTCCTCACGTTTCCTGCTCTCTTTCCAACCTAATAAATTCCTGCACTAAACTCAAATAGCTCCTCTTCTTTGAAGGATTTCATAGGTCTCCTAGTCAGAGATCTCACAGAACAACATAAAACTCCTTCTATGTCAGTTTGCATATGAATGTCCACAAATTCTTCAATGTCTAGTCTTGTTGTCTAGAACCATGACTGCCATTTACTGGCAATTGATAAATATTGCTTTACAAATGACCTTTTAAAATCACTTTGATTGGAGATGTAGCCTGCAACCTGAGGATCAGAATGCATTAAGGTATATACCATCTATTTAGATTGTTGGAGGTATAGAAAGTAACTAAAATATGTTATAATCCATGTAAATTACTATTAAGGTTTAGCATATTGTCTATCACTCAAATCTTTTCATTTTTACAATAGGAATGTTCTTTCAGGTTGACATCTACATATATTTTTTTGAGCCAATCTTCATGGAAGTTAGTTTACATGGATTATCAATAGTTTTATTTTTCACAGGGGTTTAAGAAATACTTGGCTGAACAAGATAACTAAAGGAAAGAAACAACGACTCATGGAACAAAAAGTACCAAAGAGAACCCAATATTCATCAGAATCAAAATTAGCTAAAGGGAAACAATAATGATAAAATAAAAATCTATTCCTATTATTGGGACCGTCAGTTTTTCTCTCTAGCAGCTTCCCTCCTGAGTCTCTCCAGTTATGCAAGAGGGTTCCCCATATGCACTGATTAATCAGACAGACAAGGCTATCCCATGATTTAAAAATCTGTCTTTAAAATATGCAAAAAAAGCTAACAGGAAGGTTTGAATTGTGAGCAGTGCCTTGGCAGCCTCCTTACAAAGGTTCACCCTTGTGACTCCTTTATTATCATCCTGGATCATCTACTTAGAGCCGTGCACACATTGCACATCTGGAATAGACACAGAGCAAACTCTTCATTTCTCAAGCTCTGAGGCCTCTTTGGATGGGTAATTGTTAAGCATTCTGTTCTCTTTGAGAACCCAAGGCTAATGCCAACCAGGAAACAAAAGGTCTCTTTGAGGATGAATCTTGAGACTATCCTGGTCCCCCCAAAATTACATACTGGAAAATTTCTAAGTACCAAAATGATTGTGTTCTTACCAGAGGACTCTCTGTGGATCCAACTATAAGAATAGGTTATCAAAGAAAAGCTTCTCGTAAACCCAAAAAGGAAAAAAAGAAAGAAAAAGCGTAGACTAAGTCAAGAAGAATCAGTGGTTACTTTGCTCCATTGTCAGTGCCTGTGATGTTGATAATTTCCACAGATATTGTCTCATTTTATTTTCACAACAATCCTGTGAATTTTTTGTATTGTTCCTACTTTTTTTTTTTTTTTTTGT
>NW_026000037.1:33642164-33654664 GCF_001458135.2 Marmota marmota marmota
CCTTTTTTTTTTTTTTTTTTGTATTGTTCCTATTAACCTGGCTGAGGTCTCACAGCTAGGGAGGGACAGAGCTGGAATTCGAACCCAGTTCTTTTCACTAGAATGCCTGCACTCTGATCCACACTGAAAGCTTTCTGTTAAGCAGAGAAAACTCCCTTAACCAGAAGCTACCCCAGATAGCAGACTTTTTAGAATAGAGTCTAAGAATTCTTTACAGACTCTGATTTTACCGATGAGGAAACTATGTCTGAACCATCACTTTAAATCAGTTTTTGCTGCACTTAGCTTTAGGAGAAAAAGCAAACTCCTGAGAGAATCAGTCCATAGCAGCAATTTCATGAAGAAATCAAGAAATGCAACTTTCAGGGAAAGCCTGTGGTCAATGCACACTTGGTCCTGCATGATGAGAAATGAAGCTTGCAATGTTGACCCTGAGAAACCTTAAAGTTCTCCACCAACCCCAGCCAGAGGACTTTGTGATTTGAAGGCTTCATGTTGTCGGGCAGAGAAGGCTGATACAAATTACCAGGCACTATCACCATGACTGGTTAAAAAAAAAGTTTTGTAGTTGTATCTGTAACTTAAGAAATTCAGTTTACTTGTAGTTCTTAATTTACAGAGGATTCCTATTCTCAAGAGGACTATTGTGTCTATGACCTTCTGTTTTTTCTGAGCTTCATTTAAATAATTGTACACTGTCTAAAGCAAGGGTAAGTATCTGCTACCTCTTTTGTAATTACAGTTCTTCAAACTTACAGGGTATTTATAATGTGTTGTGCCATAAGAATTTCAGATATGGAGGTGGGGTTGCAGCTTAGTGGCAGAACACGCGCTTAGCATGAGCAAAGCCCTGGGTGCAACCCTCTTTTAGCTTTTTTGCTGCTGTGACTAAAAGGACCCAACCAGAACAATTTTATAGGAGGACAAGTTTATTGGGGGCTCAAGCTCACGGTTTCAAAAGTTTCTGTCTATAGAAAGCTGGCTCCATTCCTCAGGTCTCAAGGTGAGGCCGGACACCATGGTGGAAGAGTATGGTGGAGGGAAGCAGCTCACAAGGTGATTAAGAAGCAGAGGGAGAAACTCCACTGGCCAGATATAAATATATACCTTGAAGCCATGCCCCCAATACCTCACCTCCTCCAGTCACACTTGACCTGCCTCCAGTCACCACTCAGTTAATCCCATCAATTAATTTAATGCTCTCACAACCTGATCATTTCCCCTCTGAACCCTCTCATATTAGGTCTTTTTTGTTTTCACTTCTACCTTCCACTTCAACCTCTTAAACCTATAAGTTCCATAAAGGTAGGGACTATTTTATCCTCGTAGACCCAATTCTGTGAGTTACTGCTTTTGGAGGACCTCTCACATATAAACCATAACAAACCCCCAGGATCAAAAACAAAGACAACCAACCAAACTTTCAGATACAAACACAGCACCTCTTCTACCTCTTCAGTAGAACTTGTGTAGCATCTTTGGATGAGTCCTTATGAAAATTCTCTTGGGACTTTAGGAGGAAGTAGATAGATTTTGGTGGGAAATAACAGGAAGCCACTATATTCAACAGTTTTATTTTATATACATTTGGCTTCATTTTATTCAAAAATCATTAATAGAAGTTGTACCTTTTCTCAGGCCTCCTGCTGTCCTTCACTGCAGGATATATTAGTCATGTCAGACCCAAATTTACTTCTGTCCCACACAAACCTTCTCTTATCTTGCTGATGGTTACTGTAAATTACTCACATCAGCAAAGCTTTGTCAGGAAACTGAGGTAATCAAAAACTCCAGAGAAGTTGAAGAAAATGCATCCTGGTTTATTTCGGGCTTCTTCCTCTTTTATATGGTTCATGTTCCTCATCTGAGTCCTTGCTAAAATAGTTCAAAGGCTATGCTAGAATTCAGTGTTGATTGAGGGCTCATTTACTCACGTTTTCCTTTGACTTAACTCCACTCAGGTTGCAGCAAGTTTTGCCTCACTAATTTTACAATTTAATCAATATCTGGATGTCAGTAGTGGGAGTCAATGTTGCTCTGCATAATTAGTAGTTATTTGAGAAGTGAAATTGTTCAATGCAGGTAATACTTGTGCCCTGATATAACTAACCTTTGTAAACAGTTCTCAGCCATCTTCAGGTGTATTAAATGATGAATTTCGGGTTTGTATTGGGTCCTCCCACAGGTCCTTATTTTAACCTCACAAGCTTTCTATGCTGTTTTCTGTCTTGTCCTTGAATTGTTCTTCTGCTTGGCTAATGACTGGGTTCCTTGGGAGACTACTGTTGCTGACAGCATCTTTTCAAAATGCTCTCACATTTCCTTAATTCTTATGGGGCTTCAGGTTTTCTCCTGGGCTCTGGAGTCAGTGTTATCAGTCTCTTCCCTCCAGGAACATATCATCTTTGGGAAACCAGCCCTTGGATTAATGCGCTAATGCTGCCTACATAGGATACTTGCTAAAGCCCAGAGGAGGATCATTTCTAGGATTAGAGTTTCAGGGAAGATTGTTTAAAGAAGGATACCCTTGAGTTATGTTCTGGAGGCTAAAAGAAAATAGAGGGAAGTGTGAAATCAGTGAAATAGTGAGAGATCATGGAAAGGGAGTCAAGGAGGCATGAGCCTATGAAAACTCTGTAGGCCAAGCTAAGGAACATTATCTATATTTTGGGTGCTTTGAAGAACTATGAAAGGATTTTTAAGGAGGGTTTTTGTATGATTAAATTTATACTAGTTAATCCAGGAGATATTTATTAAAGACCTCCTTGGGGGCAGTAACTCACAGAATTGGGTCTACAAGGATAAAATAGTCCCTACCCTTATGGAACTTACAGGTTTAGGAAGTTGAAGTAGAAGGTAGAAGTGAAAACAAAAAAGACCCAAGAGAGCATTTTTTTGGTCAATGTAGATATATGGAATGTGATATAAAACAATAAGCTACAAAGTTAGTTAAGAATATGGTGTGAAGGTGAGAAGACCAGTTATTTCTCTTGAGCACATTCGCTTCAGCCTTTTTGAAAGAAATATGTCTCCATAAGAACTAAAATTGTGATGTAATAATGTTAAAGTAAGATATACCTGATACCTGAAGGCTATCATGAAACTCTCTAAAGAACATAAAGGATGGCCTCCTTCAATCTGTCAGCCCTCCATCCACCTACCGTGATCACTTGGTTTCCTGCTGCCTTAGAACCAGACAGTGACGTGGATGAGACTGGAACCAGTGTGACCACAGTGTGATACCCACCTGGCATAGCGGAGAGGAAACAGTGCTAGAGAGACACAGGAAGAAGAGATAATAGGTGGCTGGACTCTTCAGACCTGGTAACCCATTGGAGACCTAGCAGGATGACTCTGAAGATATTCCAGGATCCATTTTGGATAAGTCACATTGGGGGTGCTTTTGAAACCATCAGGCAGCAATGCCCGGTATTCATTTGAATGGGCAGGTATATAGTGCACAGGAGGAAGTCTGACTGGGGTGGTGCATTTTTGAGTCTTTGGTTTAAATGCAGGAATTGAAGCTGTGGGTATTGAAGAAGTCACAGAAGCACAGTGATGGAAAGGAGGAGAGCAAAGAGCCCCAGAGGGGCTCTTGGAAATGCTACTATTTAAGGGTTGAATGAAAAAGCAAATCTTGGTCAGTGGGTAGGAGGAAAACCAAGAAGAATGTGGTTAGGGATTTAAAAGAGTAATTTTAAGGAGGAAGTCATCAATGGGATTAAAAGCTGCATTTTCTATGTGTAAAGATGTGCTATGATTTTCAAAACAAATTAAATACATTAGGTGGGATTGTTATTGCTAGAAACAAGCAATAACTGACTAATGGCATATAAAAAATACCACAAACCTTAGAGAAACAGCACATTAACAAGGCCTTCAAGATGATATACTATCTTCCTGAAATAAAATGTAAAGGATGGCATGTGGCCTTCTGTGAAGGAGACACAGGGTTAAGTTTGTTTTTCTAGTAAAGAGATGAGAAATGTTCAGTGAACTGTTCTCTTGCTTCCTTACCTGTGCCTTTGTGGTCCACTCATGGGTGGGCAGGCAGTGGCAGGCATGGAGTAATGGGGTGGAACAGAGCTCATGGGCTCCTCTGAGAATCCACCCTACTGCCTGGTCTCACTGGTTCCCAGCTATAGGCCACTGGCCACCAGAACAATATATCAAAGCACACGCCAGTTGACTCACTCCCGTCTTGCCTCACTCACAGAACACCCAAAATTCTTCTAAATCTCAGTGACCTAAGTACATTGCAGGAATTATTAGTCAATTTCACAGGAGACTTAGAGCTGGAAAAGGTTAAGATCATACCAAAGCAATGAATCTGGGGAGTGGCACATCACACTCATTTCTATGTCTGCAACTTAAGTTGTAAAAAAAAAAAAAAAAAAATCTGCTTAGATTTCTCCTGCCCCTTAATTAAAAAATGCTCCTCTATTTTTCTCTGACACTTCCTACCTGAAGCAAGGTTTTGGTTCCCATACAACACCCTTTTCCTCTGCTTTCTGGTTCTTCCATTATCTTGGCCTGCCCTCTGACACTGTTTTCCCAATTTATGTTTTCCTTTCTCATTTCCCTCTTCTTAGTGCTGACATGAGCCACAAACCTGTAGCCATAATGTCTGACTCACTCGGTGCTTCTCCTGTTAATGGACACCATGTGGAACAGGGGGCAGGAAAAATACTCTTTACAGGAAATCAGACGATAATGCTTGCACTTTAGTGCCCTTTGAAACAAGAATTTAATTATCCTAATTAAAAAGATTACCTTATAGAAGACATTTGGGAGGAAGAGTAGGCAGTTTGTCTTTTTCCTGATGACATGTATCTCAAAACCAAAAGGGATATCCCTGCTGATGTTTGTTTTATCTGCTAAAGCCCCACCACCAAGAGAATACTTAGATCAGAAATTGATCTTGATTTTTCTGACCCAGCGGGAGAGTATAAATACTTCATGCCTGACTGTGGTTTGTT
Source organism: Marmota marmota marmota (assembly GCF_001458135.2). Taxonomy (NCBI): domain Eukaryota; kingdom Metazoa; phylum Chordata; class Mammalia; order Rodentia; family Sciuridae; genus Marmota; species Marmota marmota. Next base: position 33,647,144 of record NW_026000037.1, read on the forward strand.
TTGAGGGTGTACTAGTTTGCAAGGGCTGCTGTAACAAAGTACCACAGAGTGGGTGGCTAAAACAATATAGATATATTCCGTCATAGTTCTGGAGGAGAGACATCCAAAATCATGGTGTTGGCGGAGGGAGTTCTGCCTGGGGGGTTGAAAGGAGAATGTGTTCAATTTATCTCTCCTTGCTCCTGGGGATGGTGGCAATCATTGACACTCCTTGATTTATAGATGCACCACTGAAGTCTACATCTCTGTCTTCACATGACCCTCTCTCTGTGTGTAAATGTCCCTCTTCTTGAAAGGACATCTGTCATATTGGCTTAGCCTATGCTAATGACCTCATCTTGACTTGAATATATCTAGGAAGATCCTCTTTCAAATAAGGTCTTCTTCACAGGTTATCAGGTTTTAGGACTTCAGAATATCTTTCTTGTTTCTTCCTCCACCTCTGCCTGCCTTTAATTTCTGAATGCTTCTAGCTCCTATTCTCTCTGGAGTCCATGGGGAAACCCATTGTTCTAGGGGTAGCACCTGAAATTCAGCCTTTTACTTCTCTTCAGCCAATGAAGGCGAATTCATCTATGCTTCCCTCCCTAAGGGCTCAACTCTTAGCTATAACATTGATAAATTAATCCAAGAGAAGGTGATAATAGGTGTTAATAGGCAAGTATCACCCCTCCCAGGTATTTGCATCTACTGTACACTATCTGGAGACATGCCTTAACCTAAAGGTACTAGTAAAAATTCTTCAACAGATAAGACTTTTTTCTTTAGTAGACACATCTTTCTGGGACCCTCAAATGATAACTCTCTCCTCCACCTGTGCAAAAGATGGCCCCCCTCTATCTCTCTGTCCCTCTCTTAATGGGAAACTAATCACAACAGACAATTTGATCTATCTTTGAATAGGTTGCATTTATTCATCCCATAATTGTAAATGTGCCAAAGGAGATTTGCTCCTCATGAGGAAGTCCATCAAGTGAAAGAATGTGGTTCCAGAAAATGCCAATCTGGGGATAAAGCATGAGGAATATAAGCCCATTTTAAGCCATGGATAATTTTCAAAGAATGAACATGCGAAAGGGAGGGTATTTGGTTGCTAGGAAAATAGAATAAACATGATCTCCCTCCCCTCTTGTTTTTTTTTTTTCACTTTGGGGTGGGCTGTGCTTGCCAGTCTTGCTGGGGAATGCCTGTCCCTCCCATCTCAGTGGTGACAGACTCACAGCAATGCCTGCATGTCTGTCTCACAGGTGTGGGATCTACTTGCCAGCTTAGCGAGACTTTGGAGGAATCTCCCACAGTGGTTGTAAAGAGAAAAGGAGAGAGATAATAGTTCACTGGCATCAATAATCTACTTCCTCCAACTGGCTGAAAGCCGGAATAATAGCCTCCGTGCTTGCCCTCCTACACCCCCTCCCCTGGTTCTGCCGCTGTCAGTTCTCTTCCCTTCTCCACAACTGGGAACTCTAGGGAGCAGATTGTTTTGGCTGGAATTAGCCGGGCACAGATGGTACCACCTGCTGCATGTTCCTTACTTCTTATTGGCTTCTCTCTCGGCTCTGTGAGTTTTTGTATTTTTTAGAAGTTCAGAGGAAGGGGAAATGGCTGAGGCCCTTGCTCATGCCTGATTCTAGCACAGCTGTTTTGTGCAAACTGGCAACTGTGGGGATTGCACTGGGGCACGCTGATTGGGGAAGGTGCTTCCACAGAATCGTGCCGCAGTGGCATCCTGTTTGCTGTATCTAATGCTTCAGTTTCCAAAATATGAAACTTTCTTTGGGCCAAACAATTTCTGCTTTTCAGTCTGACAGATCTGCCTGTGACCAGACACCAGGCAGGTGGTCTTGCAAAAGCCTCAGCAATTCGATTTCTTTTATTCCAAAATCAGAGGGGCATAGAATGTCATGTTACTGTCCATTTCTGGGGGAAAAAATTATGAATAGGCCATGAGCAGATTGCTAACTCATGTCTGGGCCATTCACTCGGGATAAAAACCCATGAATCCTCAGAACCCCACAATGTGAACTTCAGAGATTAATGAATTCAGTTTTCTCACCCATTAAAAAACATAACTTTGGATCAGAGGACCCTAGAATTCCCTGAATTCTCTCTGTCTCTGATTTCATCTGTCACCCTTCTCCCTCTTCTAATATGTGTTGTCAGATGGCCTTCTTTTCACACTCCCAAAGCCAAACTCATCCTTGCTTCCAGTACCTACATCTGTTGCTTCTCCTCCTTCCTAGAACCCTCTCCCTCCAGATCTTTCCATGGCTCACTTCTTCTCATCTTTCAGGCTCCACCTAACACCACTGTCTCAGAGAAGCTTTTCCCCATACTCCCCCAGCCCCAGCTGATGCAGCCTGCTCCGCAATTCCATTCCACTCAATATTACGTCACCTTTTGTTTTCAACAAAAGAATACTATCTGAAGAGATCTACACAGTGAGTTTTTTTCTCTACCTTTCCCACTAGAATGTGCATCCCTGAAGTCAGGAATATTGTCATTTTTTCACCACTGTATCCCAGGAACATGGAACAGTGTGTCTAGCTCCCTGTCCTAGGATTGACAGATAACAACAGAAAAATTACACACACACACACACACACACACCCCTAATTGAGGGAATCGAGTCATTTTGTGTTTAAATAGAGGAAACCACTATGATACAAAAGAAACATGTCTATACAGGTACAGTTCCTAAGCCACCTGTCTTTTCAGTCTCCTTATTTGTGTATGTTTATATCAGTTTGTAGGAAACCTGAAGTCACTAATCCCACCTGGTTTATCTTTGTCTGTACCTAATATTGTGCCTTACACACAGTAGGTACTCAGTAAATTGAACATTATTAACTTTGATATCTAGTATTATTTTAGAGAATTAAATATAATAAATAGAAATTCATGGAAGTATTAACAGAAGCAATAAAAACATCTATGCCTAAATGGACGGACACTTGGCTTTGGTTCTAATTCTGCCTGTGACTATGGAGTGATCTGGGGTTTTATTTTCTCTAAGCTTCAGCATGTGGAAAGCTAATGGTTTGGATGAGAGGGTGTCTAAGATCCCATCACATCCTGATCCTCTTTGGTCTATTTCCATCTATGCCAATAGTCCCCCAGAAGTTTTATGAATCTCTGACTGCTCCTGTTTCACCGTGCACACCTGCTGCCCCTCTTCCTCCTCTGTTCACGTGGGTATCATTCAGGGCACATGGGTTCAGAAAAGTCATGTCTAGGAACAGAATGATGCTGAGGACTTGGAAAGTGGGCTCCGGCTGAAAACTGTGAGTGGAGAGGCTGGGTGAAACCATAGATCCTAAATGGAAATGAGCACTGCCAAGAGCCTTTGCAAAAAAACAAACAAAAAACTCTCGTGGGTAAAACGTATCCACAGTAGTTAGTAATTTTTGAAGAGTATTTCTCAAAATTGAAAATGTCTCTGGGTATCAGTTAAAGGGGACTCTAGTCTCTAAGTGGTTAATAGCCCTCAAATGGTGTGACATCTTAGAGTAACACGGGTTTTCAAAGTAGATTATTTTCATTCCACTCTTGCATGGAAGAGTTCTTATAGACCAGAACAAGCTTCTTGCAGGAAGTAGAGAAACTAACTCATGCCTTTTGATGCTTCAATAGCCATTTGAAGGAGTGTTTTACTGTGGTATTTTGGAGAGAGTGCTGAAAAATGTTTCAGAAGACTGAGATTCTGGGATCTCAGAAGTCTAAGTCTGTGCTTCACTGCTTTCTAGATCACTGGGAGGCAGAAACAAATGGTGTGCTCCCAAGGATATGTAGACTTCAGTCTGTTCATCTATAACACTTGGATGGTAGATTAACTACTGTTATTTTTCCAAGTGTTACAAACATAAAGATTTCTTCCTATTCTACTCATATGAGAGTTTTATTGAAGAATGAGAACAAGATTTTTGAGAATTTTAATGTAGACATAAAGTATGTTATAGTGTGGTCAAGCCATAAAGGAGTTTATAGCAGAGGCTGATTTGCAGGTGAAGGCATCTGAAGGGGTCATGAGAAGTATTTGTATGAATCATGATTGTAATTTTCATTTAAAAAAAATCAAGGTAGTACATAATAAGCAGTTCTTGTGGTCAGAACTCTTTTTTTGTTCCAAGATTTTGTTGACTGTTCCATTACCATTTGTTTGACTGAAATGTCCCTTTCCATGGAATTATCTTTGGTAAGATAAAAGCAATTCATATGGCAGAAAAGAAAAAGTTTCTACTTAGATGTTAGGTTGATTATTCTTCAGCTGATTCACACCAGTAATAGCTTTTTAAGGGCTAAAACAAGTTGGGTAGGGTGGTTTGTACTTCCCTATTTTCCCTCTTGCTTAGATGTACCTTCCACCGGAAACCTATGAACTCACACTTTCTAAGCATGTTCAATAATGAAGTGGTAGACCTCCACAGAATGTTTCAGGACTGCAGGAAGTGGTTGAGGGTTATTCAATAGTTGGTATTCTCCCTTTATGTCTGCACCAATCCTGGGCTGCACTGAAGGATTGGGAAATGGTGTTTGTGTTGGAAGTGGTGTCATTCGGAAGAGATGTAAAAACCAAGGTCTAGGTTGCTTGTGGTCACTAAATATACTGTAATGTTTTCTGCGAGCATGGGGATGTTCTTGAGTTTCCTTTCTAAATTTGTATTCTTTTTATCTATTCATATTTTTTTTCAAGTAATTTGAAGGCTGTATTTCTCTTTTCCTTTACAAAATGAGAATGGAGTAAAACTATAATTCTTTGCCCTATAATAATACTGTTTTAGGAATGAATAAAAGTGATACTTGTTTAAGGAAATGTCATAAACTAAAATCTAAGTTTCCTATAAAATGAGTAAAGTTAATTTGATATTATTGCTATTTTATTGCTGGCATTATAAATTATATAAGGGTTTTTTTTTGGTGATGCTGTCTTCAGAACTTCATATATTTCTAGTATTTTTCCTGTTAAATTATTTTCAGTTTATGCAAGGTAACAAAATAGGAAAAGTCTGTTCAGACTCTCTTTCCATCGCTTGAGCATTGTCTTTTGTTAACACTAGCTATTTAAATGTACACACATAAACTCAGCAAAACTATACACACACATATTCTTTACTTCCCTTTGACTGCTCTGAAATGGTCAGAACAGGATCATAATGTACAAATCTTTCTGTGAATGTTTCCTTATGTTAGTTCAGTTCCTTCTGAGTTCTGTGCTTGCCAATGCTAAATTTCTTGCCAGGGCAGTAGTCTATTTTTAACATGTTAGGGGCTTATCCTTCCTTCCAAATCTAACAGGCATATTTCATGGAGTGAAAGAGAGAAAGCTGACTGGGTGCACTTACAAATCAGGATCATCAGGATTTGCAGTTTGTGTGGAATCAAAGCTATGAATGAGAAAGGCCAATTAGAATACTTAAAAGTTCATTTGTCACTGCTTTAATCTTCATGTATTTTTTACTCATCATTTTCTTTGACTAAAATTATTAGAATCCTTGTCATATTCTTCTCAAGGCCAAATGGGAACAGTGTTGTTCATCTTCTATTTTCAATATTTTGGAGCATTTTAACATGTCATACTAGATTATCGGTGGTAGGTGACTGTTTTAATAGAGAAAGTTTTAGCTTGTGGCATATTCGGCATCTTATCATCTCAATGTCATTTCTCTAATTCCATATTTCATATACAAATGAAGACTGAGGGATTTATTTCTGTTACTTAATAGCATTTGTTTAATTCGGAGATTAATATATCATCTTCAACCCTGAAACAGAGGCCCTCTGCAACATCAGACCCAAAAAATTGGACACGGCCTACTAGCCCAAAAAGAACATGCTGCCAATTATCTCCATGTTTATTTAAATATTTTGCTCTAAAGGAAGCAATCATTCCTTTATACTTCTTTAAATTTAGTATTGACATTTTTATTTTGGGAAAGGAGGTCTTTTTTTTTTTAACATGGATACAGGAAAAGAAAACTCTTCAATAAAAATATTGTCTAAAAAGTTTGTTTTGTCTGCATGATTTACTAAATATGTACAATTTCAATTCACAGCGAAGGTAACAAAGATTTAAACAGCCAACATCACAAATGTCTCAAGTTCTAAAAAAAAAAAAATTCACTGTGCACAGTTTAACAATTTAATTGAATAAAAACCAAAGCTAAGCCTTCAGTATGAATCTTTCTTTATGATGGGCACAAGCCACATATTTTCTTCATCTTTGTTACACTATGCATATTTCAGTGACTAAAAGCCCCTTCCCATTTTAGTATATTAGGTTATGTCAGTACATACTTAAGAGAGGCATAAATTACCTCTTGGTTTAATATGATTTGTGATGTGTTCACATATATGTCGGAATATTTATTAATGTATAAAATGATCAGATGAGTCACCTGTGATTTTTTTAAATGTCTTCAATGTAGGAATGTTTTGTGCATGTATAATTTTTAAAAAATTTATAGGTGTGTATTTAAGCAATAATAATTTAACTAGTATCCCCTCGACATAGGTATCTTGAAACAACTATTCTGCTTTTGAAATATAGAGATTTCACATCCCTATCCAATTCAGATTTCCAAAGTTTGCTATTACATGAAGCTGAATGTTGTGGTCATTCGAATACAATGCAAGTGAGTAAACTAATTAATCATTAGAAACAAATGTCATTGAATACAGAATAGTTGAGTTACAGTTAAGGAGGGAGCCATAATTTTAGCTACCCTATAAAATCTATAATAAGGTTGTTTTCACATATACTTTTCCTGTGTAAATTCTTTGGTGTTTTTTTTCCCCCTCTTTTTTAAAAACATGTTTTAGTGCTGTGATTGATGAACATGCAATATAAGATTCGAATAATTGCATCAAGCATGTTTATTTGAATAACTGCCCCATTGCACAAGCAAATAAATCTTCCGAGTGTGTTTGTTTGAATGTTTTTACATGTATATGGGAGCATATACTCAAATAAATGCAGCTGTGTTTATTACAATGTGTGGGGCTTCAGATATACACACACTTGTTTGTGTGCATATCCAGGGCCCACAGCCTCTGAATGGCCTCACACATCTTAGAGCAATAGTGTGGTTAACAATTTTTCAGTTCAAATACACATAAACTTATGACTGGGCAATCTCCTTGAATTTGTGACTAAGATTTGATGTTATTAAGGCTTACGTCCTCAGAAAGATTTTCTAAATGACCGTTTTTTTGAGTTATCTGTGAGAAGTATCTAATAAAATTTATTTGTATTTATTCAAATATAGTCCCTTATTTCCTCCTTCCTGCAAGCCCTCCCACTCTACTTCCAGTCCAATTAATGCTAAAGAAGATGCATGTTTTGTTTAGTTCTTTCTGAGTAATTCTGATACGCATTTCTCTTGCCAGTTATTTCAGGCCTAAGCCTACAGTGTCATGTGAAAAAAAGAGAAAAGACTACACAGGTCTGCCAGAATACAAAGGCTCCTGAGAAAATGGGCAGGGATGTTCAGCTGTTCCAACATTTCATCACCCTCCCCACTCCTT
>NW_026000037.1:33659664-33692164 GCF_001458135.2 Marmota marmota marmota
TATATAATCTCAATTAGTAATCAAATATCTTTAATAATGTTATTGAATGCCTTCAGGCTTGCCACTATTTAGAAAATGCTATAGAATGCTATGTGTTGTTTCATTAATGATCCTTATTTTACTGGAATGTCTGATATCAATTTAGTGATGATTAATGTGGTAAGGCATAATATTTAAGTAGGAATAAGTTATTTACCTGTAAGAAAAATTAAAAATCTATTTTTTTTGGTGACTATTAGCTGTATTGGAAATTTTAAAAATTGTGCTACCTTATTTCAAGGCAGTTAAGAGTCTGAAGAAAACAAATCTAATTGAAACTCCACAAATACCATTCTTTAACTTTTGCAAAAAGATGTTTTGAATGAAGTAAACTGGATAACAGAGAAATCCAATGGAGTGCCAAGAGTCTGGAGAGATAGCATGCTTTTCTATTTGACAAGACCACCATGGTGGGAAGGTAATGTAAAGGAAGCAGAAGTGTATTTGAGAAAAAAGAGATTTTTGTGCCTTCCAGGGAACTTCAAGTTGCTATGTTATGAATTTGGTCTCTCTTGTGTCTACTTGTATTTTTAAAGAAATGATACTTCTGGGAGAAAGAATAAGATATTTTTGTAGCACTAAGTAATTCATCCATCGGGACAGGATGGCACAGTATTAAATAGGGGAGATGTGTTCTGGAATCTGATTGGGTTCAAATCCACCTTCTACAACTGCTTGTGATGAGGTCTCAGGTATGTTAACTTCTGAGGATCAGGACTCTTGAAGGGAAAGGAAGATCTTTTGGGGGACCTAACTTGTGGGCTGGCCATAGGAGTAAAGGAGACAATGTTTGTACAATGTTCAGCACAAGGATTTCATAGTAAGCACTCAGTTAATATTAGATCATTTTATTCTTATTCATTAGTACATATTCAATAGTTTCCCAGATTTTAGCAAGATGCATGCATCAGGGGCAGAGTACATGGAAGGAATAAATCTGAATGGAGAGAAAAGAAATCGTATATGAAAAATTAGCTGGTGCTTTAGTTGTAGTACCGAGCATGGGCAAAATTGCCCTGCAACTTCTTTTGGATAATTAATGTCTCATGAGCTCAGAAGCACAAAAAGATCAACCTGTTAGGTCACTTCATGGAGAGAATGTGTGAATCATTTTGAATAAACATTACAGTCGACATGGCTCTCTCTTTTCCCAAGAAACAAACCACAGATCAGTGTTGTGAGAGAGAACAAGCACTCACCAGTGAGTACAAGTTTCAAGATCTGTTAGAAAAGCCGGGAGATGCCTGCTAAACCTGCAGTCCATCATATCACTATTCTATGGTTACAATTTTCAGAAAATTTGTTCAATAAAATTCTCATAATAGAAATAAATTAATTCTGCATTATGAACTGACTAACTGGAAGAAAAAAAAATGTTCAGCTATGATGCCATACAAAAGTATAGAATCTGGGAATAGGTGAGAGTTCTGACATGTACCTTACACTAAATAGTCTACTAATCTCCAGACGTTTCACTATTAAGTCTTTAATAAATTCAATTTAAATAGAAACTGACTTGGACATTCATCTCTTTTTAACATGTTTGATTGGTTTACCTGATTCAAAAATAGATGTCCTAGAATTAAATTTCCACATGAGCAAGATTCAGAAAAACATCCAAATTGATACTGGGTGAATCGAAACTTTTTTAAGGTAAGGTTTTTTCCTCTAATATCTAGGTTCATGATTCATCTCACAGCTAGAATGATAACTGAAGTTAACAATAAGGGGAAGGTTTGTGGTATGAAAAATTATCATATAACTGAGATACAGAATTGACTAATGATTTACTTAAAACTTAGACTTTACTCAAAAGTAGAAACAATTTTTATGACTTTTCTAAATAAGATGAATTTTAAAGCACCTACAACAATGTCTCATCAGAAAAAGCACTCAATAAATGTCAGATTAAATTTTAGTGGAGTACAAATGAGCTCTTGACAGTGCCTAACAGGAGTTCCAGTTTTTTATTTTACAGTCCTTGTTTATGACAATTAATCCTATTAAATTCAACATTTACATATTTTTTCCTTTCTCTGACCCAGTCCCAGATCCCAAGAAAGCAACAAGCAATAAGCCATTGATAAGAATGAGTAAGCAATACATATGACTTTGGTATCTGCCTAGGAAATAAATTAAAATAGGTTGAGGCAAAAGAGCACAGGTCCTAAAAAATAAGTAGCTCTTAATATTCTTTTTAATTTAAAAGATTCTATATGTAAAATTGTAGACAGATATAACAAACACACTTTATCAATGACACATTCATAATCAACACATAAAAATCAAATGACAATTCAACTTCATTTCCCAAACTTAGAATCAATCAACCCCAAGAGTGTTCTCACTTACAATATTCATATTAATTCATTCTGAAAATATTACTACTGATTAATATAAACAAACACAAAGGCTGGTGGAGCCCAATAAGAATAGGAAAATGGACTGTATTTCCACACATATCCTAGTGATAGAAAATTCATAAAGAACTTCACTTGCATGGAACCTAATACACTGACAGTAGTAATGTCATGAGATGTTTGGCCAAGAGACCAAAAAGTTAACACACTGGAAACTTGACAAGCTGGGAAGCCGATCGAAGGATAATTAATCACAACTTTAGAGAAACCATTGGATGGTTAGCATCCTGTTGCTAGGCAATGTTTCTGGCAGCAGATCTCACATCTTAAAGAACTTGAACATTTTACTTTTTAAAATCGTTATTTTTAAAATTAGTTCATTAATTTGTTTGTCAACTTTTGGGTCTCTCAATTAGCTATATAGCTATGGGAGTTATAGACTATCTACTTTATAGGAAATAATTATATTGACTGGATGTCAATATGTATGATAGCCCTCACTAAAATAAAAGTTTTGCACTCACCATGTAGTAAATGATAGAGTTTGCATATGGTCATATAATAAAACGATTCAGAGAAGGAAAGATGCCTTCAGTGAAGTGCCTAATGCTGCTGAACAATGAAATACAAAATATATTTGAGGTTGATTAAAATATGAAAGTAAATTCAGGTACGAAAATATCTTTACTCTGTAAATGCCTAAATAGGACTTAGTACTAAAGAAAATATCTATGATAAAAGACAAATGTAGGAAACTTTTGACATTTTATACATATCACTTGACTATCAGAGCTGTCTGTATTTGCTATTGATTTGGATTGTCTTCAAAGTATCATTAATTGAACTTTAAAAATAATAACAAGGAATATCAGATCATTGCCCCCAAAGAAAACTGGATTGGTTGGAGTAAGAGCAGTTATTTATCAGTTTTGTGTTCTTCACAAATACTCTCAACATTTGATTGACAGAATTCATCTATCTTTGTTGAAACTCTCAGCCTGATTCCGGTTCCTTTTGCTGACTCCAACACATGCCCAGTGAGGACTGAGGCATGCTGATGAGTACCAGTGTATCCAAAGGACAGCTCTCAACCTCCAACAGGGGACCATGTATGTAGGCAGTTAAAATAAAGCAGGAACTACTCACAGTCCTGTTCTTTTTTGCCTTGTCACTTTTCTCCCCAAACCATTAATATTAGGTTGATTTTTCCCACTCTGTATTAAAATGGTTTAATGTGAGATGTTTTTCAACATTCTCCCCACCCCCTTTTTTTTCCTTTCCAATAATTGGACTGAGATTTTACACTCTTCCTTTCCTCATCCACAGCTAGTACAAGATGTAGATTTCTAGTAGAGAAGAACTGGAGAGGACTGGGAGGAGACTGAGTGTTCTATTCAGGGTAGGAAGAGGAGAAAGGGAGGTGGGACAGAGGCGGAGCTCAGCCACAGAGCTGCAAATCAGATAGATCATGGATTGGGGGAAATACTATTGCTTTATATTTTGGTACTTTGTCTTTTCTTTACTTTTCTTTTTTTTTTTTTTTTTAATTATCCAACTATCTCTTTACTCATAGGGACAAACGAGGCTACTGTCTTGTCAACTCTTTGCAATTAATTGTTCCTGATTAGTGATGCATGAATTGAAAATAAACTAATTAAATTTAGAAAGCAAACTTTAGTCTTCCAAATATATTTGGTCTTTTACTTTCTCTTATGATACTAACACTTTTAGTTGATTCCAAATGTGGTCAATTTATAAGAACCAAACAAAATCACCTCCAAACTGTGGCTTACTTGATGTTTGGGTGATAAAACTAATACATGATTGACTAGATTTAATGTTACATTTTTACATACAAATGTTCATCACAGTTTAAGAATTTGAAAATATTTTCAATAACTAGCCTGAGTCATGTAATTTCATTGTCCTGGCCATTTAAATATTCCTTTGCCGTGACTTATAAATTTGTTTTACAGATTAACTTGAAAGATATGAAGACAAGCACACTCATAAACACATGAATGATCCAATAAACAAGCAACAAAAAAGTCCTACTGAGCTAGGCAAAAGCATTATTTCTTCCTTGTTGAAGGTATCAGCATATGCTACATCTTATGTTGCACAAGTGTACTCATTAAATATTATGAAATGTACAGCAGGCCGGGAAGCTCTAACTAGCTAGTCAAAGTCACTCATACCTGTGTGTTCGTATTTATGTCGCAGAAGGGAACTGCTTTTCTGGAATGTCTTGTCACATAAGTCACATGCATACATGCCACTCTCTGTCTTCTTGATCTTCTTTCGAGACAGACAGGAATCGGAGTCTGTCATGTCATCTAGGCCTGACATGTAGTCTTGTGCTCCATCAAGCAATTCTCCCTGTGATATAATCACATAGTTCAACACAGTCTTTTTCTCTTTGTGTTTACACCAAACAACTCTGCATAGGCTGACATTTGGAAAACCTAAAAAATGTTCGCTATTTATCGATCTTGTTTTTTAAAAAAGTTATTTTCCCTGAACAATATACGAAGCCTCACATTTCAAGAAAAATATCAGCCTTCTCTGCCCTAAATGGTAGAGCTTACTATTTTCCAAGGATAGAAATGGTCAGCCCTGAAAGTGGAAAAAACATAAATTTTTCTAAAATCCTTCTTTTTCTATGCCAGGAAATATCCATGGGTGAACACTCACCATCAGAATTTGTGTTTTTTCCAGCATGCTTTACTTTAGAAATGATCTGTAGCTGTAGAAACTCCATTTTAATTGAATTTTATATTTAGGTACAAAATGTTATTATTATGCAATCTATTTAAATGTATGTCTACCAACTAAAAGCCTCAAGCTATATTTTTATATTTAATTTTCTAATTTGAAATAGGGAATATTAATAACACTTTTTATCAATGTTCTATCTATGTTAAAACAGCCTTCAGCATTGAGCAATAATGAATGTGGATCAGTAAATTATTAAATTTCTTGATATTTATTTTGTCTTGATCCAAAGGAGTGCAAACTTGCATGATAACATACATTTCCATTTGCTAGCCCACAGTTCAGTTTTCTTAGACTACGTTTGCACTAATTAATATTAGAGAAGATTAAATAGGCTTAAATACATTTACAAAGAGGGCAGATGTACTGTAAATTGGAATACTGGAACAGCTGTTACAGAGGTGTACTGCCACTTATGCTCCTGTTTTGCAAATAGGAATTAGACTGCATAATGCTAAAATGTACCTGCTTTTGTATTAAAAAATAAACATAATTATTTAGTAGTTTAAAGAATAGGTAATAAGTCATGTGGAATGTACAAAATATTTTTTAAATGTTCTTCAAAATAAACTCTTCACTATAATATAGTATATTTCAAATTTATTGATGTTTTACTTGCAAATTGCAAACGTCTTTAAGAGCGAGTGAATATTATAAACTTTAACTTTTAGGACCTAGGTAAGTCCTACCAAAGTATTGTTATCAATATACATTTTTTAAAAGCAGGTGAGTCAATCTAAATAAACCTCAAAAACGTTTACATTTCTTATTTATTTTAATAGCAACTGTGCTTACAGATAGAGCACTGTGTTCTACTTTCATCTATTTGCTTTCTAACCCAGTTAGTTTTAGGTTCACATTCTTTTTTAAGAGTCTTTTCTATTTCTCCTGATATTTGTTACTGAGATTTTTTTCCTTTGTGCACATAATCTACATAATTTTTTAATGTCTCTGGTACTTGGGATCAAACCTAGGGCATCACATTTAGTAAACAAGTGCTCTACCACTGAGCTACATCCCTAGCCCAACAATAATTTTCATCTCCTTTCTTCAGAGCAAAAAAAAATCTCATCTCATTACCTGAAATCCTTGTTTCCGCTGGTACTTTCTCCTTTGCTGCATTTCAGCAAAGGTAGCTGCTCCAGTTGGGTAGGTATAGGCCATATGTGGTAGGAAGCTCATCTGATCCAGCCCCGGGTATGGTCGTAGCCCAGGGATACTGGTCTGGACTGGCGGCATGAAAGTGGCAGGGGGAAATGCGCTTTGTGGTGGAAGGGCTGTGTATAAAGGTTTGGCACTGAATGGGTTCATGCCGAACACTGGGTTAGTGCTTTTGTTGTCCAGATTATTTGAATTTGAAAACTCCTTCTTGATAAAAGTCAAGTTCAGAGGCTCATCTGAGTTTTCAGATGATGAAGAAACACTGTTATGGTCTAAATTTATGCTACTAGCTTTTGTTTTGTTCTTTGTGGCTATAATACTTTTGGGTTCCTTCATTTGTTTTGGTAATGACAAGTCCAAAGGCTCAGCCTGGAGCTCCTCAGAAGAGAAGCTGTTTGGAGTGTACGAACTACTGTGGGAGTTTTTAGAAGATGTGGAGGAAAGATTTAAGGGAGAAGGAGTGTTACTCCTTGAGTGGTCCAATTTTTCAACTGGTTTAATATTGGTAAAATGGGAAGATTTTGTTAGCCTGAGAGGAGGATCACAATTTGTCACACTGTTGTGGAGTTCTGCTATAGATGGTGATGTTATGGAGTCCATAGGCTTGACTGGAGACCTGGGTAGTAAAGAGTCTTTTGTGGGAGGGTTGCTATTGGGAGCTAACGGCTTGGAGTTCCTTTCCAGTGATGGTGACCTGGAATTTGAATACTGGTAGACTTTTCGTTGCTCAAACCATTCCTTCACAAATTCCTGAGGAAGGCCCACAGCAATGGAAATTTTCAGCAGTTCATCAGAGTTGGGCTCCATGTTCATAGCATAGTATGCTTTGAGTACAGACATGTGGTCCTTGTATGGGTTGATGGGGCTTGTCAGTCCTTTCTCAGAAAGTACAGATGACAAGAGGAGGGCTTTATTATCAACAAATACTCCAGCTTTGTTGGGGACTATGTTCTCATGAGGTTGCAGGACTGCCTTGATCTCTTCATTCATCTTACAAAGGTAACGTTCATGCTGATGCAAGGGAATGGGGCCAGGAAAACTTTCTTTACAGAACTGGCATGAAAATGGAGTGGATATGTTGTGGTTCTCAATCATTTTATCATCAGTGACCAAATCTATTAAAGTACGTAGCTTCTCTTTCTTTATATTACTGATCTGTCTCCTGGAGTCAGTAGTCAAGCTCTGGAGGCAAGCTTTGGCTTCATTGACTTTTTCTAATGTATAGTCAATAATACTTTTAGTGGCACCATTATGACTCACTACTGGAAGACCAACAGGTGGAATATTAGGAGAAGTTACTCCTTGTTCCTCAGGTTGAGAACATGGGTCCTTCATGTGATAACCTTTCAACTTTGAAATCTCTTCAGCCTTGCAGTCCATTTTTTGTCTGGAAACCGTATTGTCCACAATCTGGAGAACCTTTTGTACCTCGCTTAAATTACTATTCATTGTGGGAAATCCGAGTAAAGGGGCTTCCATTCCTACACCTAAGTGCTGCATTGGACTCTGAGCAGATGGATGAACTCCTAAAGGGCTGGTGGCTCCAAGCCCACCATTCATAAAGGGACTAGTGCCACTGAACCCATGTGTGGCCATAAGAACTTTATAGTCATTGAAGTCTAGTGGTTCTGTTTTAATTTTCAGTAAGCCTGTTTGTTCAGACATACTAAGTGGTTTTCCATTCTCCAACTTGTTTCTTAACTGAGTAATGGCTGAATTAGTAGGAGAAGAAGAAACAGAATTAGGGGAAGAACCCGTCTTGATATTGTTTCTCATTCGGCCATTTACTGAGATTAAACCAATGCATTTCTTACTGCTGATGTGTGAACTGTAGGAACCCGAATGGGAGAAGCGTTTCTTGCAGTTTGGGCACTCGTAAGGTTTTTCACCTAAAATGATAATTAAAATTAAAGTTACATTTCCTTGATTAGGTAACAATTGCAGTTGTCTGCTGAGACAAGAATCTGTGAAAGCAAATGAAAAGAACATAATGGGGGTTCCTCTACATTCTAGGTGCTTAGATTAGAATTATGTGACCATAAGCGCTTCTGGGCTTTATCTACCCTGGGAGGACATAATTCAAGATGTTAGCAGTGGAAGGTGAAGGCTATCTAGGCCTTTTTCCGCTAAGATCCCAAATCTTGTCTTGCCATCGGCAGCCTCCTATTTAAACAGAGTGTCAGATTAATGTGTGGTCAATAGCACAATAAAGATGTCACAGTATTTAAAGGGAAGTGTAGTCATGGCTTTAATCAACTCTGTGGAGATTCCATTGATTCTACCAATCCAACTAGTTCTTTGAATAGCATCCAATTTGGTAATAAAATGCTTGGCAGAGCTATCAAACTAGTTATATAGAAGAAATCTCAGTGGTAGGATATGGTTCTGTGATACACAGTTCTCAGGAATCAAGGAGCATTTATCATACACAAGCTGTTATCCAAAATTCTTCAACGTTTTCTTTCATGATTGGGTATCAAAAATGAGTGGCTTTCAGAGTTTGCCAGCTGACTTTCTTCAGGTCAGAAATACTTAATCCGGAGAAAGGGTTTTAGAAGGACAAAAAGGAGCCTCTAGATTTAGTAATAAATCAAAGCCTTTGTAATTTTTAAGAAGAATAAGCATTCCTCTTCTTTTTATAAGACAGGGTTATGGGTGGTACCATAAGTCTACTTCATGAGGTACACATAGTTTATTAAATAAATGGGTAGTTCCAAAAAGCTACAAACAGGTCTGTGTAAAGTTTAAGTAATCTTTTAAAATTTCTTTTATTAAAAACAATGCAAATGTGAGTGCCAGCACCTCTGCTACTCACCACTGTGAATTCGCAGGTGCTCTTTCAGATGGTGTTTATACTTGAAGGCCTTGCCACACTCCGTGCACTTGAACTTGCGATTACCTGCTCCTTGGGTTAGCATTTGGTGCTATAAAAGGAGAAAGACTGTCATCAGTTTTGTGTAGGAGGAACAAAGAAAATTTGTTACGAATATTTTTAAAAGGCCTCTATTTTTCAGACAGGCCAAAAGGTTTGAGTGCATGCTTATTTATCTGCCCAGTCTTTCAGAGTTGCAATAAAAGTGATAATGTTGGTAATAAAATTGGAACAAATAAAAAAAAAGTGCTTTCACATGCTCATCCAAACACTTGCTTTACAATTATTTGTCATCTCTTTTTCAGAATGTTTCTTTGACCCTTGAGAAGGTGTAATTGTAAAGATGTTTGTGTTTCTTTGTGTTTACTGCAAGATCTAAAATCTAAAGATTCCTTGCTAGAATGAAACAATTTTGTTGAGGAAAAAAAAATGTTGCCTAATAATAGTCTAAAAAAAAGGCAAGGAAAAGAAAAAAAATAAAGAAAGCCTCACACACTAAAACAAAATATTATTGAACTTTCTGAATCAGGTTAGAAGTTTTTCTTATAATGAAGCAATCTGAAATTTAAAGAAGAGCAAAAAATAAATAAAATCCCCACATCAAAAACTCATAAACATTGACAACAAAAAATGTGGACTGTAAATACTTTTGTTATATGGTAAGTATGTTTAAATATTCCATTCATTGTGCTAGGAGCACATGTAAACCCTGTTTTCCTGATGTGTGTTGCCTATCAGATTTGTGTCATTATTAAATGTAAGAGACAACATCTTATGTTATAACTGCTTGAGCAGTTTTATCACAGGCTAGTAGGAAAGACTTCAACGACTTTTCATTTTCCTTTTAGGTAGTGTGCAAAGGAGTAGGGACCAAAAGAAAAAAAAAAGTTTGCTGAAAAGACAAGTTAAAAGCAGTAGATATAATCAAACACAGCTGACCTTTTTGAACAAGGGGGGAAAAAAGCAGTGTGACTTAGAATTCTGGAAAAAAAATATACAGTCATCTACTCTGGATGCTCAAGGTAGGAGGTCAGCCTTTTTCAAGCAGCAATGACACAAAAGCCTTTTGCAAAAAGACAGCACAGAAACGGTATGACAACTGCTAGGGTGTGCTGAATCTTCCCACATTCCTAGTGAGACAGATGGTGTTACATGGGACACAGGGAGGTTTGTTCAAACAGCAGCAACCTTCAAAGATCAAGCGGAGCCCAGCCCGCGGAGCGCCATTGAGGGACCAGCGCTCATATGTTGCTGAGTTGCATAAACAAACAGCAACAGCTGCTTTGTCTCCCCCCACAGCCCTCAGAGGACTACTATAAACTTTAGTTGTGCCACTGTTAATATGATACAATCATTTTAATTTACTAATTGTAAATGCCATGAGCAAATGAGGGGACTTTTCAACACCAAAGCTACCATTCATAATGCGCCAACACAATCACACTCCTGCATGTGAAATTTAAAGCAGTTATGCTAGATAAATATCTAGGCCTACCCCTGCTTTTTTTTTCTTCCTGTAGTTTTGTGCATAGAAGCAAGGGAAGAAAGACTGTTACATAAATGAAGCTATGCAAACATATTATTTTTCATAACTGATCTTTGAAAAACATTCAGGTGACAAGTCCAATCAGATGTAAATGGAATGATTTATATGAGCTTTCCTGTTAAAACAGTAAAATTCCATAATGTAGCTTTATAATCATTGTTTGATTGTGTTTGCTGATTCCTATTTTCCTTGTTCAAAGAACATAAAGCCCATAAGGAAAAATAAGAATTTTATGTAGAATATCATGTTTAATCATTTTTAAAACAGATATGGTATCAAGCTTATATAGGGCAATTCCAGTTCTGTAGGGCCAGTTATTGTGACTTATGATACACCACTTCTGTTACCATCTGAACACATCATAATATCAATTTGCGGAGTCAATTCTCCCAGGAGGACAGAAAGAGCAATTTTGCTGAGACATTTAAGGGATGCTGTGAATCAATCCTATTCAGTCATTTTAAGGATTTAAGAAGCTATGATTACCTGTACAAAACAGAATTCTTATTTTTAAAACAAGTAAGTTAAAAGAAGCAGAACAATTGTAACATATCTAGCTACCAATGTGCACACCAACAAGGGATCATTTAAAATGTACACCCAACATCTTAATATTATTCCAATTATTATATATATATATATATATATATATATATATATATATATATACACACACACACACACACACACACACACACACACATATATGCCATACTCCTTTTTTATTTTGCTTAAAATAGATTTCATAAACTAGTAGCAACTCGTAAAAATATTCTAAGTGATTGAAAGTGTTATATGACAAATGAAAAGAAACACTTGGTTTACTATGACTTAGGTCCTATATTAAAAAAAATTCTAAGAAAAAGTAGGTGAAAAATGGAATTAAAATTGCTGAGATGTTTAATAATGTATAATTAAAATGCTACAATTTCATTCACTTTTTGTGGAACATAAAAATGAAACTAAAGTCAAGTTAAAGTGCAAATAAAATTTCTAAATTAGAAATTAACACACTCATTCGATCGTGAACATAAGACTATTAAATCATATTAGAAGAGACCATCAAAAAATCATTTAGACCTCAATTAAAGCTATTACCATTAAAAGATCTGCATCTTCAAAATGCCATGAAAAATTAATAATGATTGCCAATCAAAGCAATATCGTTTCTCTAAGGGGTTATTATAGAAAGAAATCACTTAAAACCAACCCCCCACCTGATCTGTCCCTGGCTTGTGCGTCACCATATGCCGCTCGAGCTGGGTGCGGTAGGCAAACGTGTAGCTACAAAGAGGGCAGGAAAAGTTCTCCTCATTCTTCTCGTGGCGGTACTTGATGTGCTCCTTCAGTGATGTCAAGCGCTTGTAGCCCCGGTCGCAGTAGGGGCAGGTCAGCAGTTGGGCAAAAGCATCTGGAGTTCCAGGTGGCAGGTCTGTAGCCGAGAGACAAGAGAGAGAGAAGCGGGCCAAAAGGTCAGTAAATCAATGGCAGCTAATGGGCTGACTGCCCGGGATGGTATGACAGGAATCACTGCAATCTGCTCCACCAGAGTGCCATCATTGCACCCGGCCTCCTCGCACACCAGTCCCCTTGCACACCCAGGACAGACTTGTCGGAATCAGCTCACACCGTGCCTGAAAATTAATTAATTACTTAAGCTTTTTTTTTTTTTTTTTTTTTGGAGGGGGGAATTTAAACAGCTGATAAATGAGGAAATTCTTTTTAAGTGACTGACAGCTTCTATGAAAGCTTTAGCCACATATTACTCGGAAATTCACAGTGTGAAGGAGCTTTTCAGGTGTCAATAGAGAAGAACAAAAGGTGAGGGTCAGTGTTTCTAAACTTTTTTTCCCTCAAAAGTAAAATATTTCAGAAAGATAGGAATACATTTAGATATTTTTATCTCTTAGAAATGGGCTCTAATTGTTCTTGTTCTTTATTGGATGTACAAATGACACAAATTTGCTGACAAAAAAATTTCACAATACCCTAAAATTACAGTTCTAATCTTTGCTCATGAAATTCCATGCCTCTGCAGCTGTTCTTCAAATTTTAAGGTAAACACCCAGGCATGTAGTGCATTTGTAATTGTAACAGCTGCAGAGGTCAGTGTAGTGGCTAAAAATGAATTACAGCCTCACCATTTTCTTCTTGCCCATTGGCCTCTGGCGTGCCAAGGCGAGACAGCTCCTCAGGGGCTTCTGGGTAAATAATGGCTGTGTCACTGCGCTGAAGGTACTCCTCAATGCTGACTGCATGGCCATCGCGTTCCTCCAGTTTTCTTTTGGCAAAGTATTCCTCAAAGTCTGATGTGCAATTTGCATTCTTAACTGAAATCATAAAAGGAAAAATGTCTTTTCAGGGCCTTCTTCCTCAGAGCCCATGTCCATCTACATCATTGTTAGTAGCAAATGCTGACTTGCAATAAGACCACAAATACCTGGTTTATTTGTAAGAAGTATAGAAGATGACCAGTTAACTGATTACATGCTTATTGTTATACACAAAAAGAGGATACTTCATTTTAAATTAAATAAGTTTTTTTTTCTTCTGAGAATACTAGTCTGCATAATTCACAAAAAAAAATGAAAGAAAATTTAAGATGCTTTTAGTAAAATTTAAAAGATCTAAGATCTTTTTTGTATGGCATTCTAAGATCCATAAACATGAGAGATAATATAAGCTCAAAGCTACTTTAGTGGTCTATATAAAACTTCCTTTTCTTTTAAGAAAAGTATATTTAATTTTTTATTGTCCACTAAACATCCCTAACCACAGATCCATCCGGTTGCTAAATATAAGCTTTTAACCCTCCACCCTCTGAATATCACAGACAGCCAGGAGTACATAGTCTGAGACAGATGTGAAAGGAAAGATATTACTAGAGAGATAATAATGTGGACTTTGTTTTTAAAATAAAAATCACAGAATGTGGTAGTTTACCTTTCCCTAAAATTTGAATCTTCGGCTCAGTATTTTAAAGCTGCTGAAAATAAAATTAAGCTCACAGCTGATAAAAATAAAATAAAAAGTAACAGAGGGAGTTAAGAAGCTGGCAATGCTGCTGTGTGATTTTGATATGGTTTTAACTTTTGCAATTATGACTCCATTCCCATGAAATGAATTATAGTTGTAAACCAATTTTAGCAACTTATGTCATAAGACATTGTATACTTGAAACCTCTAGATGTGTTCCTGAATTAGTGTGGCTTAAATATCTTAGATAAATTTTTTATTCATAATACAGATTTGGGAGAGTAGCTATTACATTATTTTCTAACACACATATGTGAAAAAAGTACTTTGCTACTAAAATAAATGTTGGAATCTTACTATCAGGGTTTTGAGAGCAGTTAACTTTGGTTCCACTAGATTCTTCGCCTTACTTTCTCTGCCATAAACAGTGTTAATGTATTTGCCATATTAATTCTCCTTGACAAGTGTGGCAGGGTGATGTTTGAACAGACAAGTCAATTTTTTTTTTTTTTGCTTTAATTGTTATGAACTTGTAGATTTTAAATGGGAAGAACAGAGAGTAGAACCTCCCATTAATTCAACATGTACTTAACTGAATGCCTAGTAAATGATAGGCATTGTGTCTTGCTCTGGTAAGCAAAGAACATGTTTAGTCTCATGCTTCTGGAAGCCATGAAAAAAAATCAATACAACTGATATCATCTTGAAAATAAATACATTAAACTTGAAGAGATATTATGAAAGTTGTATAGAGGTTTAAAAAGAAGCAAGAGGGATCTGGTGGGGTCTAAGAGATCAAGATAAAGCATGAACGGAGAAAGCATGAAGTTAGCTCACTTTGGAAGCTGGGAAAGCAGCATGTGCAAGGTTGTGGTGCTGCAAGGAGTATAGACATTTCAGGATCTAAAAGGATATGATGGAGTTCGGAGTGAAAGTGGAGCCTCAGGGTGTAAGGGTGAAGAGGCCAGCTGGAATCGAACCTTGAAGTGGGCAATAGCCCTGTTAAGGATTGGGTTTTTATTCTAAGACAGCAGGAAGGCTTGAAGGGTATTAAGCAAAGAGGATGATTAGATAAAATGGTGGCTATTCTTTTTTTTTTTTTTTTTCAGTATTGGGCATTGAACTCAGGTATGCTCTACTACTGAGCTACATCCCCAGCCCTTTTTATATTACTATATTTTGAGACAGGATCTAACTTGCTGAGGCTGACCTTGCACTTGTTATCCTCCCTCCTCAGCTTCCTGAGTAGCTGGGGTTAACAGGTATGCACCACCAAGACCCCAGGTTTTTAAATGACAACTCTGGCTACAGTATGATAGGGAGTGGAAGAGAAAAGTAGATTCTGGGAAATCAGTAGGGAGGCTCCTGCCCTAAAGCCAGGCAAATTGTAAAGGTTAAGTGATTGGTGATGGAGATGAAGAGAAGCAAATGGATTTGAGTCATAATAAAGAAGTAAAACCCCTAATACTTGGGGAAGGATTGAGTTTTCCAAGGTGAGAGATGCTAAAATACTTTCCTGTGGTTTAGGATTTCCAAATTTGATGAATTATTGGTGATATTTACCAAAGAAGGGAACACTAGAATTCTAAAAAGATAGGAAACTATGGACCGATAGGTGAGGTCAAATGAAAGAAAAATGGGGAGAATTGCACTTTGTGGACTAAGTTATAACAATCCTGAGTGCTGTGATCTCAAAACTTTCTCTTTTGTTACTCCACTTTCTGTTAAGTTTAGTAAGAATGGCAGTCTGATTCCAAGACCTGTTTTTCCCTCAAAAATAGACTTGGAATGTACATTAGTGGATTAAGAGATTATACCTTGAAATTTTGCTGAAATCTTTTCTTAGTGGATTTAATAGAAGAATAGGGACATTAGTTAAGATCTCCTTTCTGCCACTATACTCACAATGCCATGGATGCTTTCCAAAGGATACTTATTGGTGGTGATTGTGATGATGTCATTTGACTTGCATCACTGAGCCCCTAGAGAGTATGCAGGAACTGCCAACTTGCATGAACTATTTGTGCATTGTTTTGAATCATCAAAATAACTTCAGAACTACCAAAAATCAACTTTTGCTTTTAGTGACAAGAAAAGAGAAGGGAAACAAAATGGTGGATCCAAGATGAAAGTCTTTGAACAACGCGACTGATTTTACCAGTGAATGACTCCTTTTTCAGTGCTGTGACAGCAGAAAGTTATGTAATGGTTCCTTTCTGAATTCACACCTACTAGAATGTTGTGAAATGTTTGAGACATGATTTAGGGTTTTCGAGAACACTGTACTACTTGATGACCTTAATGTAACCTAGTAAACTTCCTTTTCATATATGGATGGACATATATTTAATATTCCAATTTTATTTTGATATTTCAGCAACTATTTGAGGTATCTGGCTATCTTTGCATGGATTTTCATTTGCATATGAATGTTTTCATCAGAAATGTAATCAAATGCAAATTCAATTGGATTTGCATTAATAGCCTTTGGGCTTAAAAGGGAGGAAAATTCTGATTTTTCTGGATAGGCAAACTAAATTGCATCTAGATACACTTCTGGTATTTGGAGAGGCAGTTCAATTGCTAGATCCAATTTGGCCATGCTAGATTTCTACATTGAGTGTAATGGAGACAAAAGACATCAAATCACGTGTTCTCTTTAAGGATCATCTTTGTTTCCTGAGCATTGAGTATGTAGCCTAGAAATTAGTAGGCTCTCAGAAACCATTTATGAAATGAATGTGGAGTAAATTATGTTTTAAATACCAATCTTGGTGTAAAAATCTTCTAGTAAAAGAAAGTATAATATATAATAAATATATTTGAGGCATGGGCTTAGAACCTAGTTCAACTATTAGTTCGAGCAATTATAGAACAATGTGGTAAACCATATATTGGTGATTATAAATACTTGTAGGAGTTAGAAAGATATAACATAATTCATGAAGAAGATGCCATTTCAATCATTTAAGTCTACTTGCTCCATCAGGGTTTTTCTTCATGTGATATAGATTTGCTATTTGTTATATATCTTATATATCTAGAGTCACTTACGTGAGCTAGAGTTGAACCTTCCCTGAGCTAGGTATATCCACCATGAATATAAGATAGTTTTCTCCTAGGGTCTTTAACTATGGGTACTAATAACATGTGGTTTTTCTGCCCAGCACTATACCCTTTTCCTTTGCCTACAAACAGCTCTGCACTTCCCTATTGCTGAGCTTTACAGTGCCCAAGGGAGCTGCTATGTTATAGCATGATTCTGCTCTCTTTGCCACAGTTTATTATATACACCTAAAGTGAGCCAATCTTAGTCCTCTATTCTTTAAACCAAAACATTGATTAGTCCATGAACAGCCCATAGATCCAATTGAATTCAGTGAATCTCTTCATTATGATTTTAGGATTTTGTTTCCAAAAATATGTCAAGAGATTTTTTCCCTCAAATGACTGTAGCCATAAGAATGAAGGAATTGGTACTTTCCATATAGCAAAGAAAGATTTATGAAAAGAATGAATAAATCAGAGAAAAGAAGACAAGACAGCATACCCCTAGAGTCTGTTTCCAGCTCTATTTGTTCCTGAGGCCAAACCACACCTTACAATCCCTGTGTGTCAATCATCCTTAGATTCTGTGAGCCAAGAAACTTCCTTTTCTACTTTAATCTATGTTGTCTCTGAAAACTGAACACCCTAACAGTTATAGTACTAGAACAAATGGGATTAAATTTTGGTAACTCTCAAAATTATTGGGAAGAATAAAATTTTGCATTTAGAAGTTTGCACTTTTCTTTCACAAAGATCTTCCAAATCTTGTAATACTATGTAGTGGACACAGGAATGAGGTAGAAAATTTGCTAGAAAGTTATAGAATTCCCTGCTGCATTTTTCTAGTATAAAATCAACCTCATTTTCATTCTTTCTGTAATCCTCTTCACTCCCTGGTCTCCTTGGAAGAACTGCCAAAACACACTGACAAAGGATATTTGCATGGTATTTATCATCAAACCATAACAAAAATTCACAAGAAACCTCAAGTAATTTCTTCCAACAACTTCTCCAGAGATTTTGCATTTAGTCCTAAAATTTACCCTAATATCTTGCAAATATCTCAACCTTCTCTAAGGTTAGGTAAACTTTTCTTTATCCAAAAAAAAAAAAAAAGAACTTTATTAATTAAAAATACCCTCCTGGCTATATGTACTTTAATATTGGTAAATAAAATTCTAGGTCCCTTCAAGTCTGAAAAGTCTGATTTTCATAGAAATATGCTAGTCACTCTTATTAGTGTTGTTTATTAATGAAACTTTCATAAATATATTTATGTCTGTTTTAGATAAATATTGATATTTCTAGATAGATAATAATGATTACCTATATGGACTGACTTTAAAAATTACTGCCTAAGAAACAAGCAGTGTTATCAGAACTCTAAATAAAAGAGAAATACTGATTGGTTTCCAAATTGAGTTGTTTTAGGATATATTCTCAAAGATACTTAAATGTGGGGTTCACTTAGTGTTTATAGATAGTTAAATTATAATATGGTGCTGGGCACAGTAGCACACACCTGGAATCCCAGAGACTCTGGAAGTTGATGTAGGAGAATCAGCAACATAGTGAGACCATGTCTTAAAATAAAAAGTTAAAAAGGACTGGGGATGTAGCTCAGTTGTAAAGCACCCCTAGGTTCAATCACTAATACCGAAAAAAAGGGAAAAATTATTGTTCCCCTTTTCTGTTTTCCTTTGCTATTAATTTTCTTTATTTGTAACAAGCATATGTTTACATAAGAAGCCAAGTGGTCTATTATCACTGTTTTAGTAGTTTGCATATTTTTAATTTTCATAAAATATTGAAGAAATATATTTGAAGATTATGTTAAACCATTTTAACAAGCATTCAAATGAATATGTAATAATTTTAGAAAACAAAAACTTGGAGGATCCAGAAAAGCTGCATCAAGTCTATGGAAAAAAAAACTGAGTAGAATTATTCATTCACCCCTTGTTTAATAACTCTATATTGAATGCTACTAATGCCAGGGAGTGTGCTTGGTTTGAGACCATGATATTGACTGATAATTTCTTCCTACTTCTGTGATTTTCATTTTTGGAGACATGCAAAACAATGGTTGCGATTCTGTAATATACATACATATATGCTTGTATAACAGGGGATTATGTGTACCTCTGCAGTGTCATGTGGGAATTGTTTATTGAATCATATAATCTACTTTTTACTCACTTTACTCTCTCACGGCAGAAGAAATCCTAAATCTGGGTAACTATGTTCATTTTTTTGAAAGGCAGTCCCTTTGTTAACAATATCATAGATGATAAGAAGTCCCAGAAAATTATTTCTAATTTTTTCATTGTATTGGAATTTTTAGTTTAAAGAAGAACATAGTTGGCATTTGTTGAAGTATATAAATTCTCATGGCTACTTTGTTTAAAGTTGACTAATTAATGAATATAAGCATTTCATCATTAAAAATGCATGTGTGCATTTCTGCAGAAAGCTTCCAAAATACATATTGGCACTAGATATCTAAAAACAACTGTGAGGGAGGAGGATGATCTTTTTCTCATCACACAGTTACGTGGCAGCTTCACAGAGCCTCCGACTGGTACAGAAGCATGTATAAAGCCAGGGAAGGGTTGTCAAGAGCAACAGAAAGTGTTCTTCTCTTGCTGGGAATTAGTATAGCCTCTTGGCCGGTCTCTCCACCCCTGCTCTGATATGACTTTCACTGGGCTACACATGTTCAGATGCCAATGAGAGTACCCCATGTGATGGAGCTCTGGGAGAGAGAGGTAAAGAATGAACAGAGGGTGGGAATCTGTAGTAGTCTGCAGGATCAAATATCTCCCTCAATAGCAGGAAGCATGCCAGTCAGGGACAGAGTCTAATTTTGAATTTAGATTTTATATTAGTGAATATCAAGGTTTAGAGGCTATAAACCCTTAGACAATGTTGATTACTATGTATCAGTATAGAATAACACAGAGTTATGAGTTTTTTTTTAAACTCCCAAGTTAGAAAATATGTGCTTATCTTTCTCATTATTGTGCAATCTAAAAATTTATAATTGGCATATGAACAAAAGGCATCAGGTGATGTTATTATGTTTTAGAGAGGTTGATGAAGCAAGGTGATTATTATTATTATTATTATTATTATTATTATTATTTTTGCTTTTTTGGTGGTGCTGGTGATTAAACCCAGGGCCTTGTGTGTGTGAGGCAAGCACTCTACCAACTGAGTTATATTCCCAGCCCAAAGCAGGTGATTTTGCCCAGCAAATCAATGCTCATTCCATCTGCTTTTTGAGAGGCACATAACATGCAGTGGTTTGCTTCAGGATAGTCAGTGGTTTTCAAAATGTGGTCCCCAGACCAGAAGCATCAGTACTATCTGGAAACTTGTTTGAAATTCAAATTCCTGGGGTCCACTCCAGAGTCATCAAACTGTGTTTCAACAAGACTTTCAAGAAACTCTAACTTGTGCCCAGTTTAAGAACCACTACTCTAGGAATTCAAGCATTTGCCTCACATGGCTAAATAAGATGCAGTTTTGAGGAGCAGCATTGAATAATTCCCATGTCACATAACTTTCCCGACCATCTCAACCCTAGTTTATGCCATTCTTCCTTACCATGCTATCTACAAATCTCAATCTTTGAATTTATCACATCACATTGTCATCTTTCACTTGCATATCTGCATATTGATAGAGACATGGACCCTGTCTTATTTGGCCTTGTGTCACCGGTGCACAGCACAATGCCTGGGACACAGTTATTTCTCAATGATTGAATGATTAGACCAGGTTCAGGGCCTTGGACTCCGCATTTTTGGCTCAGTCATTTTACATTTTTGAATCTCAATTTCCTCATCTGTGAAGTGAGCCAGTGTGTGTCTTCTGGGGCATTCTCAAAGTGCCAGAATTTCATAATTTCAATAAAGAATTGTCCCAAGCAATTTGCTTTTCATTCTCTAGCTAAGCCCAGAGAATTTAATCTGTGTTCATTTCCATTAAAAACTCAAAGCAATACAGCTTTTAGATTGGGGAACCACATACAAAGATTAAGAAAAAAATATTTTGGAGGTGCTTGGAAACCACAGGCAACATCACAAAGAAAACAGTGCTTATTAAATATTTGTTGAATGAATGAAGGAAGAACTCAAGAAGCCTGGAAGATTCGTTATTTCTTGTGGGAACTCTTGCTGTGAAGTAGAGATAGCTGCTCCTAATCGCAAGCAAAGCTAATAAAACCACAGCATTCATTAGCCAGGAAGTGAACAAGTTCTTCTTGTTGCACACTGATTATGGTCTGAACATGACCCATTCCTGCCTGCCCTGCCAAGTGCTACTTCTGCTTTCCTCCTCTTTCTCTCCTTTGCTTTTAAATGTCTGACATTTACTAAAAAAATTTAGAACTAACTATAACCATGAGAAGCTATCCGAAGTCTTGTTCAACAAGACTCTTCCAACCTATGAAAATGTGACAGATACAAACAAGAAGAAAAAGACTCACTTCATAATACTTTGACTCCCTCCTAGTATTTGGGTACTAGCTGTATTATCTGATCATGTACAAATGACTAACACTGCGCATCCATGCAACTCTTGGAAAATACAGGATGATCAAATTTGTGTAGTTTCTTCTTGTATAAGGAAGCTAGTGAATTTAAAAAGTTTTAATTTAAACTCCATGTAAGAGAAATACATGGAGTTTAAATTAAAACTTTTTAAATTAAAACTTTTTAAATTTCCTCATTTAACAGCTGATGCTACTAAGGTACTACAGTAAAGTTAATGATTCATACAAAGTTACACAACTAATTTCTGGAAGAGTTGGATGCAGAATTCATACATCTTGACTCTTAACCCATTGCTCTTTCCACTACACCACAATGATTCAACATGAGAGAGACTGGGGGGGTGGGGGGCGGGGAGGGAGAGGCAGAGAAAATCCCATCTTTTTAGTTTTTCATCATGCCTGATTTGATAACATTTGAACAGGCCCTAGCTGCAGAAAATACTGTAACAACATTATAATTCTAAATAAACATATCAGTACACTATAAAATTAGTATGGGGAAAAGACAATTAAAGTGCCCACTTCAAGCTAGACGTGGTGTCAAACGCCTGCAATCCCAACAATCTGGGAGGCTGAGGCAGAAGGATTGCCAATTTAAGGCCAGCCTGGGCAACTTATAGCAAGACCCTGTCTTAAAATAAAAAAGAGAAAGGGCAGCGGATGTAGCCCAGAATATGGTAGAGCACCCTTGGTTTCAATCTCCTGTACCACAAAGATAGAGAGATCAATCAATCAATAAACAACTAAAATGCCCTCTTCAGTGGGAGCTATTAAATTTTTAACTTTTTCTTTTTTTCGTGTTCTCCCTCTTTTTTTTTTAAATTTAAATTTATTTTTAACTGATTCATAGTAGCCCTTCTGAATCCTATTTGCTTATATCACTTTAAAAATTTTTTTTAATGGATGATAGAGACTGAATCTACTGGGGTAGAGAGAAACATCAAAAAAGTTTTTCAGATTCTCTGCTCAAGAAGCTTATTTAAAATTACCACTTAATATTTAGTAATTGTATTTTCCTAATTTCTTATTTTTAATCAAGTTTCTAAGGGCACTCAATGAAGAATGATTCTCCAAAGCACCATACAAAGATGAAATATTATAAGCTATTAATTTATTATATATTTTATGCATCCAGTAAATAAAAGCTATCTCAAGCTTACCATAAAACTAGAGACCAAAAAAGAACTTTATTCATGGTTCATTTTGCTTTCCCATTTCACATAGTGCTTGGTTCTCCCCCCACATGCTTAATGACATCCTCCCACATGGGTTCTACTTCTTCAGATTAAATGAAACTGTGTCATCCCCTGGTAATATCCCATCCCTCACAGACCTCTCCTGCAGAGCCCTTCTTGCCTGCATCTCTCCAGACACACAAAGCAAAGAGGATGCGTCCATGTACTCCTTAATTCACACTACCATTTCAAACCAGGGTTACCTGCTTCATCAGTTCACTCATGATTTATTTACCATTAATTCAGCAAGCCCCTATTTACCGACCATCAATACTTTATGAATCACTGTAACTACTGAGAGAAATATAAAGAAAAGGAAACTTAATCTCTACCCTTGAAGAACCAACACTCTGGAATTATAAGGTTTGGAAGAACAAAGTTGTGCGTTTTCACCTTCAGGTTTTGGGACACTGCCTATATAGTTCTAGTAAAATGATACCTGTCCCATGACTACATTTCCCCCAGGAAGTGATTGCTATCATTCTGGAATACTCCATCCCTCAAAAGGCAGTCCATGGGGAGGCCTGTCTTCACAGTGCTTTGGCTTTTCTAGTCTAACAGCACAGATGAATGTGTCTTGTACAGCTCTAACCTAGGACAATTCCATCTCTCAGAACCAAGACAGGCTTTCACTCTCCACTTTCCACTTGTCCCCATCATTTTATTCCTCATTTCCTTGAAGTAGGTACTTTGGTGTGATGAGGGCTGACCATCCCCAAGTCCACTTCACCTGCCCTGTGTACTGACTGGCTCCTTGGAGCTGGGAATCATCATTCCCATCCCCACTTCTTATTCTCACACCATTCTTGCACTGCCAGACTAAGGTCCAGTTCAATTTCTCCACTCCCCAAATATCAAAACAGATTTATCTAATTGTATAGTCTAATTTCAGATTATGTTTTCACAACAGGGTATTCTTTCCTGAAGATGACTGAATTGCCATACGTTATCCACAGCAACTGCTCTAAAGTCCCACTCTTGAAGATTCCAAGCCTACTCATATTCCACACTGCTTACTGATGATCTCTTTTCCCTATCTACTTCAAGGAGTACAACCAATGTGATGCAAATTTTCTGTACTACTCTAAATTTGACCAAATTCTGTCATCATTCTCCCCTTTTCTTTTGATCTTGCTGCTAAAATAAAGACATATTCTTGACCACTACCATGGTTACCATCTAAAGTTGTTCCCTCACAACTCTTCTGAAAACTTACTCCATGTTTCACCCTGTTTCCATCTCTATTTTCAGCCTTTCTCTTTCCTTTTGCACAGAAGCATGTTCAGAAAGCTTTTGTCCTGAAGAAAACTTTCCCTGAAATTTGCCATCTCCTGAATGCACCTCTCTCTCTCTCTTTTTAAGGCACCTCTTGATTATCCTATCTCTAATATTTGACCTAACACTAGGTCAGAAACACTCTGCAACACGAAACTTGGCACTTCAACCTACATAGCATGTTGTATTTTGAATAAAATAGCTTAATCCATACATTCGTTATTATAATCAATAACCATGATGATGATTAGCAATTTCTGTCCTAATATTCTGTTAAGCATTTTACACATACTTCTTATTCACCTACCACTATTTTATTCACCCAGTTGAATCTAAGTAGTTAATAACAATGACCGTTCTCTGCTCATTGTATCTTTCATGATGCTTAACAAAATACCTTGCACTTAGTAGGGTCTCAATAAGTGACTATTGATTTGGAGAACTAATGAGGCTCTATAATTATAAACTCGTAAATTTTGTCATCCTGTCACTGTGATTTTTCCTCCTATTGGTACCACAAAATTTCATATTCCTCATGGGGAGAACTAAGTCTTTTGTTTCCTTAAAGTTTCTTTCTCAAGCTTCAGTTCAAATTCTGCCCTTAATGAATGCCTGGACTGAAAAGGAATGAGCATAGGGTTGGGTGTGATGTCACACACTTGTAATCCCAGAGATTTGGGAGGCCAGGGCAGAAGGATCACAATTTTCAGACCTCTGCAATTTAGTGAGACCCTATCTCAAAATAAAAAGTACAACTGAGGAAGTGCTCCTGAGTTCAATCCCCAGGACCACACACACACACACACACACACACACACCAAAAGAATGAGTGTAGGTATCTTAGTGGCTGTGAATAGGGCTAAATGTTCATTACCTGTTCACTATTGTTACTTGCTGTAAGAAGAAAAACAATATGATTCTTGAAGGTGGTCAGTTATAAAACAAAGGGCAAAATCATCATTATACAAACATAAATACTACTAAACCCTCTTCTATAATTAATTTAAAAATGCTAAAGATGAAATGAGATAGGAGACTCATAGATGCAGGTGGTCATTAAAATCCTTTATAACGTTACACTCCTTCCTAACCTTCATATTTTAACCTCAAACACAGTAACCAAACAGTGGAAAGAATTTGTCCAACAACTCAGTGTAGTTTTCCAGGATGTCAAAGCAACTAAAATGATAATGTCTCTCAAAATTGCCTGGTTGGTCCTTTCATTATGAATTTGTGAAACATTGTATTTTTGTTTACTGAGCTTAATGAGACACCAGTGTGAAGGGAGGAAATAGTTTACAATGCATTCATTTTTTAACATATAAAAATAGTTTAAGGCTTATTGGTAGATGCAAACTGGAGAAATAAAGCAAAACAGGTTGAGCAGCTTGGCTAGTTAGACATTGTAGTAGGTGTCTTAAAAATGGCATGGCATTCAGCCCCTGCAGTGAGGCCTTGTACATAAAGGAGCATTATTTCCACTTTACTAATGAGAAATGAAGGCTTATCAATTATGCACTAAAGTTCATATAACTAGTAATTGGTAGGGGCAAAACTCAATTGTAAGTTTCTGATGTTAGAATCTGTAGCATTCCAAAATTATTCTCTCTCATATACAAAATATTTTCAATGTTCTTCTTAGAATGTTAGATATATGTTTAATAACTATAGTTATAGTTGATAAAGCTGATTATTGGACAAGAATTTTTCTTGTGCTGTGTAAGATTAAGAACAGAGTCCTAGGGCTGGGGTTGTGGCTCAGAGGCACTTGCCTCACATGTGTGAGGCACTGGGTTCTATTCTTAGCACCACATATAAATAAATGAATAAAAGAAAGGTACATCAACTAAAAAAAAAAAAAAAAAAAAAAAAAGAACAGAGTCCTAAATTAGTCTTGCCCAATTTCTGGATGTAAGGAGTACTTTTTTCCCCCAGCAAAGGAGGTGAGGATGCAGGTGGTTATTAATAGCCTTTTATAACTAGAGTACTATGTTGTCTGAGTAAATATAACTTTCACACATTCAGAGAGGAAAACATCAGGGGCCTATCTGGGTCTTGATATGCACGTGGAACTGCATTAATACTAATGATCACCATGCACCTAAGATAGATTGTTGTTACTACTAGCACATAGGCAAACTCGTGTTTATAATGCTTCTAAGTTTTTCCATTTCTTTTATTTTCTTAGGAAATAGGTTTTTTTTTTTTTCACACTCTTGGAAATTTTACCTAATGATTCCACTCTGAATTTGAACTCTATTAATATCTGGGAGTTGTAGAATTCTTCATTCAAATGTATTCTTTATCTTATATCTCAGAGCTTTACAATTTTCTTTCTTTTTAAAAACATTAAAACCACTGAAATTAAGCAATTTAGAAAGTTTAATGTAAATCAAGGTTTGCAATGCTTTATGTTGTTATAAATCAATTTTGCTCTGCTGTTAATCTAACTTAGTTGTAAAAAGAAAATATCGATACTCTAGACTACTTTTCTTTGCCTTTACAAGTTGATTTCAGGGACTTCACTAGTCTAAAGATACTGACTCAATTCCCTCCCCAGGTAATGTTTTCTCTTACTGTGAAGTTTAAAAAAATCTTTTTAAGAATGCATTTCTTCTCCACCAAATATTTATTCATTAATTCATTCATTCATTCTACCAGTCATAAAGACTACCACACGTGTTCACTGCTGTATTGGGCACTTTGAGGAAAACAGAATAGTTTTTTTTCTTAAAATCAGAATTTTTGGTCACTAATATCAATATATATGTTATTTATTTAATTACTTTTACAGTCTTATGAAGTAGATACCATAATGACCTGCCCCAATTCTTCATCCCAAGACATCTCCTGTTTTCATGAAATTAGGTGAATAGGTGCAAACAATATGAAGAGGAATAAT
Source organism: Marmota marmota marmota (assembly GCF_001458135.2). Classification (NCBI taxonomy): domain Eukaryota; kingdom Metazoa; phylum Chordata; class Mammalia; order Rodentia; family Sciuridae; genus Marmota; species Marmota marmota. Next base: position 33,686,412 of record NW_026000037.1, read on the forward strand.
TCAGGGTGTATACCTTAGGGCTGTGGAATTTCAGAGAATGAAGACATTGATATAATTTGATGTACTCAGAGATGACCACATTAAGGATCTATGAGCCAGTCCTAAGAAACAGAAGGATGAATAGAACTTAAATAAGTAGCAAAAAGGGGGTGAAAGATTAGGCTCTGAAAAGATAGCATGGTCAGAGAACTCACAGGTTGGTGGAAATGTGAGTCTTTTTTGATATCACAAGCACTTTGGTCAGATTAGGAATGAAGCCCTGTGGCTATCCAATCGGATGGTAATTAATTCTGAACTGAAGGATGTTGGTTTTGTACTATGGGCACTAACGAACAATTAAGGATTCTAACAAGAGACATGGACAGTGGCTGAGAATATAACTCAGCAGCAGAGAGCTTGCCCAGAATGCATGAGGCCCTGAGTTCAATCCCCGGCACAACCAAAAGATTAACAAGGAGGTGAGGGATTGGATTTTGAATGGAAAGTTATAGGAAGGACGTGGACATTCTTCTGAATGGAGGAGGACATGAAGGCTCAAGGAGAGTCACCTAGAAGGCTTTTGGGCATGGAAGACTGCAACAATGAGAGATGAAAATATCTGGTTGGTGAGTTCAGATCAGATGTCAAAAATATGTCAAACTAAAAATATGAAGGGGGAAATTGTTGTTTGTCTCTTATTCACTCCCTTATTTCTTCAAAAGCACTCTTTGACCTAGACTATTCCAAGATCTGTGGTGACAAAGTGACCAACACCAGGCAGCTTTATTGCAGGAAGATATTACAGCTTGGGATGACCACAGAAGGTCAGCCAATAGCTGTATCTTGTTTGTTTTTGTTTTGTAGTTTAGTTTTGTTTTGTTGGTACTGGGAATCAAACCCAGGGCTTCATGCATGCTAAGAAGGCACTCTATAACTCAGCCACCTCCTCACCCCTCCAGCCTGAATTTTGATGAGTAGGACTTGTGAGGAGAGAATAAGACAGCCCATTAAAAAGTAATTTTAACCAAAAAAAGGGGGGGGAGGGTATATTATTTCAATTCTACATGTATTTAACACCCCAAAAGATGCAAAGGATAAGAACTAAGCTTATGGCTGATAAGAGATATGTGTATATTCCCTAGAAAGTTAAAGGTATAAATTGAGGGTCACCAGTAAGTTCCTAATTACCAATTTGTTCATTTAGCATGCCTACAAGTTTAGTTATTTGAAGATTTTAACTGAGGTGACCATTCTCACCTTTATACACATCCCTTTCTTTGCTTCTGAGTGTTTACATTTTTTCTCTCTCCTTATAAACTTTTTTCCTTTGAATGAATCTGATTTCTTTTCCTACCCACCAAGAGCCCTGGCCTCAACTTTCTATGGGCTTCAATAAGTATACTTTCACTTGTAAATCTCACAGTTTTATGATGATAAATACCATCTGAATATATTTGTATGACTTTGTAATCTCTATCTTTAGTTCTAACTACTTAGGTTTCAATTCCTCATATCCAGTGGGCAGAAACACACACACACACACACACACACACACATGAAAATCCTTCTGTCTGAAGTTGGGTTCAAGGTTTTCTCAAAACTGACTCTTTCTTCTATATATCTAGAAATACTAAGTATTTTCATATCCTAAAATGAATCTTGAAGCTACTTTACCTCTGTCATCAGAGAATCAGTTGTTTAAAAGTTATGTTGCTAATTTCCCTGGTGTGTCTACCCTATGTCCACCCTTGGAAAATATTTTTCTCACTTCACACCTCAATAACAATAACTATAATGACTTCCAGTAGGTCTCCAGAGTCTGGTTTCTCCCATAGATAGGATGGTAGTATAACATGACCCAAACTACTTTTTTCTGATGCTTTATATTCTCTAGCAGCTGGCTTCAACTTAAATGTACAGTTTTATTTTCCACAAATTGCCCCTAGCACCCTTTGATTCAGCCAAATTCTTCTACTCACTCTCCTCTGAAGAGATAGGCTTCTTTCCCTCCTGGGCTCATGCACTCTTCTTCAAGAAATCCATTCTTCACTCCTCCATGACTAGTGAACAATGTACTTAGCTCAAATTCTACCTCCTTCATAAAACCTTATATGAATACCTACCCAATAGGTCTCTCCTAATTGTGTAATTCAAGTAATCATGCTTCCTACCATTTTTTGCATACTTATCATGTATTTTCTCTTATTGTTCATTATTATTTCATGTGTATTAGGCTTATCTTCTAAATTTAATAACTAAGCCTTAGTCTTCCTGTCCCATCTTTTTCCACACATGCACACAACAGTGAATATATTGAAGACACTCAATGAATACTTATTGATTTATTTATTGACTGAATACATATGAACCATAAGGAACAGAACGTATTATGAGAAAAGGAGATCTTAAAGCCTGGTGAAAGGATGTTTAAGATTGATTTTTAAACATTCTTGGTAGGAACAATCTTTATTAACCTCACTTAAGACTTTAGGTATATAAAACATCTAGTAAATTGTCACTTTGTTGGGACAAATTCTCTTTTGTGACATTTTAAATGCTTAAAAAGGAAATAAAAATCAGTTTTTATTTATGCTCTAAAGATAAAATTTAAGATTTATTTTTTAAAGAAATGTGAGACTCATTCTTCCCTCTGTGTTGGAGCATTACAGAAAGTATCTAATTCTAGATATCTTTTTATTATTAAATTTTATATGAAATTATTTGGTATTTTTCTATTTTTACTTGGTGATAATATCCTGGCAATATAGAATATTAAAACTAGAAGTGTTTTTAGCAAGCAACTAATTCAACCTATTCATTTCATAATGGTGGAAACTGAGTTCAAGGGGGGCAACTAACTTACTCAAGGTCATGATCCAGTTATTGCCAAAGCTGCATCTAGAAATTAGGATCATTAGTTCCTAATTCTATAATTTTTCTACAAATGCATAATGTATAGTTTCATTTTTGTACCTTAAATTGACATTATCCAAATGAATAAATGATGACCACAGTTTTTCATATTTCTCTTATTTTATAGCCAAGAAAGTGAATTAGTGCTTTTTAACTTATTAAAAAGGGTATTCTCAATGAAAACGCAGCATTAACAGTTTATTATGATGTGTGTCAACGTAAGGGCCATGAATATCATCTTGAGTATTGACATTTCTGAAACTTCACAAAATTGGAAGTTTTTTTTTTTTTTTCAATGGTGAGTTGAGTGGAAATAGTTATATGAGTTTTTTGGTTTTGTTTTGGAAGATAATTTTATATTGGGCACTATGCTAATATTTGTAGTGGTAGTGTGGATGATTGTTTGAAACACCTAAAATAATTAGTCTCTTCTGGGAAAAAGAGAAGTAAACATTATGAGCCAATGTAAATTTGAGCTGGTGACATGACCATGTAAGGGAAGACAGAATTTAGTTTTTGGGAAAACAAATGGAGTGTCACAGTTGTCCTTAACCTCTGTTCTGTAGCAGCAGCAGCACAGTACAACTAAAAAACAGTTACTGACTTTCACTGTCATTTTTCAGCCTTATTAAAAAAAAAAAAAAAGTTAAATCGTCAATTTTCCTTTAAAACTTCTGCCTAGAAAACATTATTTAGAAGGCTAACAGATGCGGAGAACTAAAAGTGGAGAGAGAATTAAAAAGAACTCAGATGATTAATTTTTGTGAGGAACGTTCATGGAAATTTGGCTTTTTGTAAAAAAACAAACTTTATAATCTACATTATACTGTATCATTTGAATTCTCAGTGACTAATATTAAGTGGTGGCTAGTAGAGGCCTATCATATTCTAATTTTAAAATTATTTGTGTAGTCTTTTAAAGTTAAAATTACTACTAGAAATTCACCCAACTCATTCTGTGAAAAGATCCATTCAGACAGCTCAGTAGTCTTCAGCTTCAGAGTCAAATAAGGGGTACATAAGAATGAAAGAAACATTTTCTTAATAAATTACCAAAAATATAGAAATTTCAAGTTTGAAACACAGACAGAGACATGAAAAGTCGCAGTTATTTAAGTCATGAAGATGCAAGAGGATGGGTCAGCATTTCCCTGACTCATTAAATCCACATGACCCAGGACAAATGTGACCTTAGTGTGGTAAACATAACTTACCTGTACCATTGTTAAGTGTGGTCTGGATCGTGGCTTCTGGCCCCATAGTGTCATAGTCTTCCTTCATTTCTTCTGTAGGGGAAAATTATCTTTAGCATTTGAGAACTGTAGAAAGGCTTACTATACTAAGCATGCCAAGCACAGGAACAAGGAAGATTCTTTTTAAAGGAAACAGAGAAAAGGCTTGTTGTAAACCTCTAAACAATAGCTTTGTTCAGGAATTGAATGAATCCAATAGTGCTAGCTGCACAAGAACTTATTTACTTTAAGCATTACTGCAAGCTGTGAAAAACAGAGGTGCTTATTTGGAGCAAACGAAGGGCTTTTCTTCTGGTGGCAGTTCTAGTGACAAACAGGGGGAAGATATTATTTTTTCAATAAGAGTCAAAAGCAACTAAGTATTTGTACTGAGGAAGAGACAAGCTAGTTGCTCTGCCTCTGGTAACTCTGGATGCTTAGTGCAAGTCAGAATTTCTCATTTTATATTCCTGCTTTTATTCCCTCTAGGGGGTAGGTATGATGTTGCCAATCTAGGCAAGCATACTTTTTAAAAGCCCTAATTCTACATATCAAAACTTGGAAAGCCTACTTTATAGAATGAACATCCCAGAGGTATCAAAAATACCTGTTTCACTGTGTATATGAACTTCTAAAACATGTCTTCCTTATTTTTTTCCTCATCTCTCATCAATATCTTTTTGGTTATGATTTATGCCTCTGTAGGTAATAAGTCACTTTCTGAGGAAAACTATATAGATATAACAACACCTCAATGTTCTGATCCAGATAAAAATATGTAACACACTGAAATTGAAGATTCATAGATAATTAAAGGCCATTTTCAAAAACTAATATTTTAAAAAATCTGAAATACAGAGGACTTCTTGAATTTCTCTGCCTACCAGATTATAGGGTATGTGAGAAAGCAGAGCAGGACAGCTGCCAGTTAAAAATCTTTCAAGTAAGTAATTAAACATAAACTTTTAAAAAATGTAGTTTTAAAATGACAATACTAATGGGAACCAAATGTGATCAAAAATGAGTATTTCTCTGAGAAAATCATTTTACTTCAAACAAGAAAAACTTTTAAAAATTGGACTCTGAATTCCTAAATTTATCCTGATCATTTTTTGCTGATCACATCCTAGGCCATTTTGTAAAAGAACAGGTTCTAGAAAATGTCACAGCAAAATTAAAACATATTTTACAAGCAGTGTTCTGTGGTAGATCTGTTTATGTATGGAATCAAAAGTGAAATAGTATAGTCCTCTTAAGGTAAAATACACAAATATACATAGATGCTAATTTAATGTCACTGCTAAGTATAATCAGATAATTTGAATGATATTTGTGTGGACTGTACAACTGGTTTAAATTCATTTCTGACCCTGGACTTCTTTATTTAGGGACTATTTTCACAGGGACATTTTGCATAAAACATTTAGAAGTTCAATATCTAGCAATATTGCATTGTCAATTGTAATGATTGATTATTTGAAAGGCTTTCTCATCTGATATTTTTATCAGTCTGTGCAAGGAATCAAATTAAGGTATTTCTGAGAAGTTCAGTATGAGATATAAATATAGCTTTTGTGTCTTTCCTCCTCACTCATCTCATGTGATTTCTGGTAGCCAAGAGTCACAAGA
>NW_026000037.1:33699664-33702164 GCF_001458135.2 Marmota marmota marmota
CATTTTCAAAAATGGCCTATTATAGCATTTAAACATTGCTGATAATTAGCTTGACATTTGAAATACCAGAACTGTTGTTTTGAAGATGCCCTATACAATGTTACCTAACTAACCCTTTTCCTGCTTGTATGCTTTCTCTACATTACTCTGTCAGTTACAGTACAAATAAGATATCAGTAGCTAATGTATTAACGTGAAAAAGAAAGGATGTGAAGGGGCAATACTTCATCTTCACCAGAAGCAGAAGTTTTATTGATGTAAAGGAAAATTACATATGCAGATTATAGACAGTTAATTGTTAATAAGGCGGTCGACAACGATTTCCTATAACTCCACTTAACTTAAGTGTGCCAATAAGTCTTCCAATGCCCTCATCAAACATTTATTAAATACCTACAGTACCTACAATGTGGTAAACTCAGAAGATACAAGGAGGTGCTATTCTCACCTCAGGAAGCTTACATTTTATTTGGAAAAACAACCATAAAATTGTCATGCTAGAGGGATCTTGAAGTCAGATCTTGACATGTGACAAAGGAGGTAATATCGGCTGATGGAAGTCAAATGACTTGTCAAAGGCAGCACAACCAGTTGGTGGCCAAGCCAGAGCTTGAAAGCCCTTCTCTGAGCAGACAACAACCACACAGAACGATAATACAAATTCCCAGAGAAGAATGCAATCTAAATTCAAACTTCACAAGTTCAGAGTGAAGGAATAGAAATCCCTGGGACTTTTTGGAATTTTCATGCCACAAAATGGAGATTGTTGCTTAATTTTAAATTGTTTTGATGATTGTTACTTTCATGGATACCCTTAATTTGAGTTATAGAAGCCTACCAATTTGATCAATTACCAGAATCTAACAATACACCCATGTTTCCTGCAATAGTTTGGAAACAATAGAAATAAAGAGGCAGTTCACAGAATTACGAGCTTGATGACTTGCCTTCGTGTCCCAGTACCAACATGTAACCAGCTGTGTGGCCTTGGCCTGTCACCCAAGGAAACTTGGTACGAATGGATGAAAATAATGATAATGGGTTCCTTGTTTATGAGATTGTCACAGGAGCCCACGAAATTGTATGTGTGATGGTACGTTGTGAAGTATGACGCACTAGCATGGAAATGCAGCATGATGTGATTATTCTAGCCACTGAAATAATAACAAAGATGGTCCACTGCTCCGGTGTCTGCTGCTTCCAATGTGTGGAAGTGATGGGTGAAAAAGATCTGAATGTATGGCAGTCACAATTTTGCTATTGGTTCCTCATTTAAAACTTGATTTGCAAAGGTATTCTCAAGTGGGGGGGGGGGACCCTGATGGAACAGAGCATGCCGAATCCTTCAGTTAAGATGTCATAGGGACAGGTAACCTCATTTTTAAAATGTTTCTGCTAATAATATGGATTAGAGTTGAAACAAAGTCCCTTGGAATTTGTGGGTTATTTGGTTTCCTAAAGCTCTTGTTCTTTAGATGTTGGAGATCATTTATGTTTTGGCCAGTGGGTTAAAGGCCTCATTGGGTTGCTTTCTTAGAATACCTTTCTGTGTGGCAAGGGCCTTCTTAAACTTTTCATGTGGACCTTGGCCTTTATTTCTCCTTCCCTCCCCCACATCTCACTTTCTAGGTATGTGCTATAGAGGACAAGATGTAGCTCTATTTCAAGAATTTTTATCCAGTGACTCTTGTTTTCCCAGGGAAGATTTATCATGGAAACTCCTTCTTCATCACAGTTAACTTGATACCTCTACACTTGGGTGGGTAAAGATCATAGGACCAGATTCAAGGTTTGATTTCTCATTTAATAATGGGAGTTTAGTGACAGGTAGAACAAGGCAAAGACAAATTTCAATCCGAGATTTTCTTCTGAATGTGAACATGTGTCACCGAAATGCATGAGCCTTAATTTCTCAATTAAAAATGGAAACAGCTTAACTATTACTGAGAATTGAAAGAAAGATGAATTAATGCTAGAAAGAAGAGACCATGCCAATTTTATATATTCAAATGGAATATGCTATTCAGTACAAAACAATGTTATAAAGGCACTACTATTAACACACTATAGCCAGCCTTCATACAAACTAGCTTGGTCACTTTAATTTTTTATCCCAGGAACATTCAAAGGCATTAAACCCGCATTATAAATTAATGAGTTGTAAAATGTCAGCTGATAAAACAAAAGCAGTTTTGAGTATAGGGATAAAAATGTTTCCATTTCAGATTAGCTATGTAAAAAATATGCATATTAAGTGAAATGGGAGAGGAATTTCTGCCATGCCCAGGTTTCAGTGGGGGAGGCCTGTTCTGAGGCGCCCTGACTTCCTGGTTACAGGAGCGTCTTGGGAAGATGGCAGCCGCTCATCCCTTTTGGAAGTACTGGCAGCTTCCCTTGCACCTGGGAGAGGTTTTCACATTTCAGTATGGGAGTGATTTTTTTTTTTTTTTAAGCTTCACATTTTCATGAATTTGAGGCTCTGGATAAACTCTCATGTTCA
>NW_026000037.1:33712164-33714664 GCF_001458135.2 Marmota marmota marmota
ATATACATTTTGTGTTCAGGACTCAGTTTGTGGAACATGCTTTACACACACACACACACACACACAAACACAATCTTCAGCAAGACCATGACTCTTTAGATGAGTATCTATCTATCCAGTGCCTAGTGCTGTTTACTATGGTATTCTAGATCCCAGGATATTTTAAACCATTCATCCATCTACTCTCATTTTTTTTCTTCTCTCCAAAGCTTCTGTGTATTCGTTGTTTGGTAACTCAAAAGGGGATCATACCAAAGATTAAGAATTAAGTTTAATAAGTATAAATTTCCAAAAATTGATTTTAAAGCTTGATAAAAAGTTGGAGCATTATTTCACTCCAACCCCCCCTCCCCTGCTCCCTCTCTTCCCCCCACCCCCCAATACTGGGGATTGAGCCCAGGGGTGCTCTATTACTGAGCTACATATTCAGCTCTTTTTATATTTTTATTCTGAGACAGGGTATCGCTAAGTTGCTCTTCATGCTCCTGTTCTGTACCTGGTCAGTAATATCCTTCCAAATACAAAGAAGAGGGTCTGACTATATTGGCCGCTTCGGCTCTATGCAAAAAAATTGCAATGAGAAAAATGACTGGCATATTTAATAAGTATCTTATGAAAAGTGGGGAAAATTTGGATAACTGGTTCTTATTAGGTCACCCATAAAATACATTCTGATATTCCTTATACAAGAACATGCCTATATTGTTCTTTCTTGGATCACTGGATTTGGCTCATGTACAGAAAAGATGTGCTTTATTTTTTTTATTACCAATCCTTACCATGTTCCCTACTTATTCCCATCTTGTTCATTCTCCATGACCAGGAGAAAACATTTTTTCTCATAACTCTCTAAATTTTTCTCAATCTATGTTCAGTTAAAGGTAAACTAATGAGTCGTTAAAAATGAGCACTGGGTCAAGTGTGGTGGCTCAAATCTGTAATCCCAGCAACTCCGGAGGTTGAGGTAGGAGGATTGTAAATTCGAGGCCAGTCTGGGCAACTTACTGAGACTCTGTCTCAAAATTTAAAAAAATAAAATAAAAAGGGCTGGGAATGTAGTTCGGTGGTAAAGTGCCCCTGGCTCCAATCCCAGCACTGAAAAAGGAAAAAAAAAAAAGCAGAACAATGACAAAGGACCACCTGAACATGCTGAGGCCATCTTCCCCATTGAAGCATAATGACCCTTAACTAGCAGCTGAGTGAGGGATTCCAGCTTTACATGCCCTGTGCCTAACCATTTGGCCTCCTCAGGGGGCCAACTCCAAAAAGAAAGTGCAAAGAGTGGATGCAACTTTATGTTGGAAGGTGGAGAAGCTCAGCAACATGCGTACATTATTTCTATAGGCCATAGGGTCAAGCTGCTTAAAATTGAGTTCCAGCTCCCCAACTCACTAACTTGTGACTTTTGACAAGATATTTAACCTGCTTCAGTGTTTATAGAGTGGAGGATCCAAATATTATGGATCTATGAGTGCTGTAAAGATGAGATGCAAAGAACCTAGAGCTCGGCACATAGTAAGTGCTTAATAAATGCCAGTTGTTGTTGTTAGCTAAGTCCAGGGACAGTTTTCAGTGACAGAGAGTTCTGTATTATTCTCTCATATAGTAATTTTGTGACTGAATCCTATAATAATACACAGTAGTCACACTGAGATGGTGGAGATTTTATTCTTACTCTGCTTCTGGGTATGATATAGGGCATTACAAGGTCGTGACATTTAAGCATGAAACATACAATTTAGGAGTTTAGGGGTACCTGCTGTGGGATGGGGCATCTCAGATGCTAACCTAGGTGCTGTGCCGCCACCTGATGAAGCAGATGATGGGATTCTACTTTATAGAAGACGCCAAAAGTTCAAGATGATAAGAGCATGCAGCTAAGTGATGAAATACAGTTTTCCATTTTTCATCTGTCTAACCTCAAAACGCAACATCTCTCTGAATGCTGCATCACACTTTTCAAAACTATGCATGTGGGCTGGGGATATAGCTCAGTCAGTAGAGTGCTTGCCTTACATGCACAAGGCCCTGGGTTCAATCCTCAGCACCACCAAAAAACAATAACAACAACAAAAAAAAACCTTGCATGCAAGGTACATGCTAAAAAGAGATTTTTATATTTTTTGACATTTATGTTGCACACATCCAAAAGAGATAAAAATAGACTTCATGCTGCTGATATAATTACTAGAGGCCATAAAAGCCATGCAAAAATCTGGAGAGGGGGCGTGGGAATAGTTGGGAAGAACATAAACAAGGAAGCAGTGACACAAACTAGGACTTCATACCATCCTTAATTCTTTTCCAGAACTCCACACAGTACTGTAGAGTTCCACAGCAGAAGATCAAGCCTTCATTTTGAACTTGGAAATCTCCCCATTTGCAGGCAGCAGCAACTGCCAACAAGCCACAGGTGGGCACCACATGAGTAGGTGAGAAATATGACTGGAGAGGGGAGGATGAGGATTTGGTGCCTCTAAAAGAGCACATCCGTTCAAAT
>NW_026000037.1:33719664-33778650 GCF_001458135.2 Marmota marmota marmota
ATATGGGTGTGCCTGCCTACACTATCGCAGCAACACACACACACACACACACACACACAATGCTAAATCTGCCTCCAATTAACCAAAAGCACAATTTTGCCCTGACAGGGAAGATTTCATTTGGTCCACATATGACTAGGGAGCCGATTTCATTTCCTGTAAAAAACCCCCTCAAACGCTGCAAAGTTACCTGACTCAGCTGCTTGTAGAAATCAAATTCAGTCAGAGATAACAGCTAATCATTTGTCACAGTAAGAAGCAATTCCCTGAAATCGGAAGGGAAAACCTGCCGCTTCAATCCGCAGGTCTGTCAGATTGCTAGAAATTACATTCTGCTCTGACTAACCTCTGCACTTGGATTGCTAACAACAAGCAGTCTGCTCTATCAAAGGAGAATATCATACAACCAGGAACCGCTTTTGATTCGTTCTGTTCCAATAACCTGAGAAAAGTTTATGGACATGCCTTGCTGCCTGGACCTCAATTTTCACCGACCTGCACACTGTTTTGAATTTATAGCGCTACAGCTCCATAGTAATATAGGTAAAATTTACAGGCCGACTATCTGCTTCTTCATTGAAAGAAAATTAAGAGTTGATTTTATAACCACACAACTGATATTTGCTTTCTGATACTTTGAGGAAGCACACAGTTTGGAAGTTTCAATTAAAATGCCAAAAGAGAAAAAAGCAAATTGATTAACTCTCAAAATACAATTTATATTTTTTAGCAATGCTTCCCAGGAGGGAATTAACTTTATACTCTCCTATGTAAACACTATTTGTGTAGCATACTGTAAGTTTAATAAAAATGACGGATCACCTCTCTATTAGATTTACAATTTGCATAGAGGTAGTGAAAATGGAATTTTGGTCAAAATGTTTCTCTCTCTCTCTCTCATCCCCTGTGCAATAGTGCGTACAGCGTTGGACAAAGGTAAGTTTAATAGCTTACCAAATCCTAGAAAGCCATTATTATTACTGAAAGTATTTTTTAAGGTAGCTTACTAACACCCTAAAAGTTACTGCTTTGAGTTAGAATCACAGGATCTTTTAAGGAAAACAAAAAAACAGAGAGGCATATTTTGCAAGCAATATTCAACCAAATACTCTTCTTTAACTCTGAGCAGATTTACGGTGGACACGTACAGTGCAACTCTTTTATGTAACTTAAAAGGTGGAGAAGTCAGAGAGCCCGTGTCTAAGGAGTCTGTCTCCAATACTGAGTCTACCCCAAGTTTGTTCCATTGTTTTTTTAAAGCATTTTATTTTCCACAGTGGGAATCAGCTGAGGATAGAGTATGAGCAGTGACTCCGAATTTCCTTTGCTTTTGTCAAACTGTGTCACAACCGTAAAGTTATTTTAACAGAGTTTATTTGCCTAGGCATTTCCTTTCTCTTGTAGTAGTGTAAGAGAAAAGGAAACAACAATTTAAAATGTAAGTACAGTTGAGTGGAAATGAGGGACTGTTCCAGCACCGATCATAAGCAGACAATTCAATGATCAGTATGTGGGATTTTTAAGCTTTAAAAATATACCCATAAATCCCTTTTTGGCTTCTTTCATTTCAATTTTCTTCAAGTAACTACATTGGGAATTAGACAAGTTTGAAAGATCTGATTTCTTTCTTTCTTGAACCAATCCTGATTGCTTCTATCATGATTAATACTGGCTCAAATGGGAAACTTTTGCAAATTCTTCAAAATATAGTATATTTTCGGTGTTTCAAAAGTTCATCCCGTACATCCCATCACAATAATTCACACCATTAATGTGTTCGGTGGGATCATTCAATAGATTTCTTGAGGTAACTCCAAGAAACTCTCCTTCCTTGGTCAAAAAGAATCCCCTTGGTCTTCAATCTGGCTCTTGTAGGCCATGAGTACAGTGGCCAGGGCTTAAGCCCCAGTACTGTACAAGTATGCAAACAAGCAGATTTCACAATCAGATGCCACTGAGATGTAGGCTCCCTGTGCCAGACTCTCATTGCTGACCGCTCTCTCATCTTAGGCCAGCTTAGGGATCTGAGAACCCACTGCAGTTAGAAAGAAGTCACCTGACTGTGAAGAGTCCCTCCTGTCTATTTTCAACCACTCCAGCTCTCACAGTCACCATGAGTCAGGATTCCTCACCACAGTCTTGGCCAGCAGCACATCACCCACAAAGGGGTGCATTTACCTCTCCCAGGAGAAAAGCATGTAGAGAACATGAACTATTGGCCCCTCTATTTCTAGAGTCTCATGTGCCTTAAAACCCCTTTCTTCTAAGTTTAAGAAGATAACTTGATGATATAGTAAGACCTGGATGTATGTATTAACCAGGCTATAGCAGTGCCTGTCCATAGACATTATTCACTTGATCTTCAGAATAACCTTTTCAAAGCAGGAGCAGTTATTACCATGACTTTATAGATGAGTAAACAGAGATGAAGACATTTTAACTAACTTCCTCCCCAAATTACCTAATGTTAGAAACTGGACCTGATTCCTGACTCCAGATCCTACCTCTAGGGTCCAGCTATGTTCCTTCCAAAACCTCTGGTGCACAAATCTAAGCACACAAAAGTTAAAAAAAATATATATATATATATATATTTATATTTATATATATATATATATTTATTTATTTATAATTATTTAGCATAGTATGGTAGTGTAAGTATAATATCCTTGCTTGTCTGATTCAGCAGAAACAACTATGCAGGAGAGAGATAGGAGGAGGGGCAAGGTCAAGAGCCAACTGCATTGGAATCTGGAGGAAAAGCAAAAGAGCACCTGTCTGCAGCATGTTAAACAAGTACCTAATGGAATAAGTGACAGCCATCATTTGGGGAGAGAATCTGTTTTTATCTTGCTTGAGGGTTTTAAACACTTTTGTATTTTTTTCATAAAAATTCACCAAAGTTGCATACCTATTCTCTACCATATTTACTCCTATCTTCCAATTTTTATAAATATGAAATTCAAATAAGTTCTAGAAATGAATCGACAACTCATGTTAGTCACTCTTTCTGTTGACATTTTTTTTCCTGTCCCAAATAATGCTTCTTTCAGGATATGAGGTTAGATATTTAATTAAAAATTTAATTATTTCCTCAGTCAAGAGTATGTAATTGGAGTCCTAATATTCAGACTAATTTAGAGATCAGATACGTAGTATGATAGATTCTGTAACATACGTGGAAATGGAGGACCTTTCTCTGGAGAAACTTGAACTTGGCCCTATATTGCCTATCTTCCTGGGTTATCTCATTGCTTCTTTAATGTTATCTATGTTATACACACATACCCGTCCATCACCACAACCACTACACATCACCACACAAAACTTCACACTTCTCAGATATTTTTATTTTCTATAGTTAAAGTAAAGAGAGAAAAAAAAGAGAGAATTAAAAATGTTCAGCAAATTTTTACAACATCTTAAAATTACTTGATGCTTTCATAACTGAAATATAAACTCTTGATGACTAGAAAGTGCGTGGAAGTTTTCCACAGTCTTTATGTTAGTTAGCAACAGGGGAAAAAACTGTAACCAGTGTCTTCAGAACACTCTCAGAGAGGGTTTGTGATTCTCACTAACTGGGGCAGTCTTGTTGGTATGGATTCATTACCACAGACTCACCTTGGGCAGGATAGAGTTGTACTGGATATTATGAAGTTTAGACTTAAAAAAAAATCATCATTTTGTAATTTTGTTCACATTTCAACGGACAGAAAACACAACAAATACTTATATTTTCTAAGAGAAAGAAAAAAAAATCCTCCCTGTTCTTCTGAAATTTAAGCAGGCAACCCTTAGAAGATCACTGGGAAAAGTCTGTATTTTCTCAGGTTTAACTAAATAATTTATGCATACTTTCACTTTGGCATGATGAAGCAATTTTAGCCTTTAAAACCCACAACTACTCAGGAGGGAAAAGGTCTGGTTCCTGCAACTTAAATAATTTAAACATCCAGGTGGAAATGCTTTCAGCAGTTTCCCTTTTTGAGACAAAGGAAGAAGACTTCAGAATTTTGTGATATCAAGGAAAAAAAATTGATAAAAGACATAACATCAGCTACATTTAATTTACAATGGAAATCATACAATATTTTTTGAATGATGGGGACCAGAACGAGGCATGAGGTGAAATGTCTGCTTGCCTGCTGTTTATAATAAATGGACAGATACCTAGAAAATAACGCGTGAGCATGGCCCTAAGCCAAATGTATATGTCCATAAATATAACATAAACAAAAAAGCATCTATAAAGGCCAGTATGACTCTACAACCTACATCAGCCCAGGCCCCAAGCACTAGGTGGCTATCAGATCTCAGAGGCAGCTACATTAAGATACATTGTGCTTTAATTTCTGGCATCTTGGGTTAGATAAATGTGTTTATCTTTTGGTATATAACTACATAGATTACAATTAATGAGAATGAAACAAAACATCATTTCTTTAGGACACAGCGCTACAATAAAAAGGACACATGGAACTACTAAATACTGGAGGAGGTTTTGAAATGTAGGTGTCCAATATGATTGGCCGTCTCTTAGACTGACATCAGATTGCAGAACTGCTATAGGGAAATTTCCTTCCTCTGGCAGGTCTGTAGTGACGTAGTTGTCAAAGAGTGTGGGATTTAGAACACAGCCCCTGCAGATTTAGAACACAGCTATAATCAGAAAGTTTTATGGGTTAAGAATGATTTCCTGCTGTCTTATAAACATTCCCAAAAAAGTATAGGGCACTTTGGGTTATAGTTTCTTGTGGGAGAAAAAAAAAAAAACACCCAAGAACTCATAAGATAAAGCACTGTCTTTTAAAAATCTTTATCACATCCAGATTTGCTGGCTACATAAACAAGAATATCAGCTAAGGTACAAAATAAGGAAACAGCTAAACAGAGTTGGTTCCCTTAGAATTGAGCATGTAAAAAAATCATACATAAAGGGTAAAAAGAAATGTTGCTATGGATGTATTCTTTAAAATGAGTACAGGCTTCATTTTTTTTTAAATACCTAGAAGACCATAGTTCTTCAATATTCATGGATTTTTAACACTCCAAAACTTTTGGCCCTGTGTATCATGGGTGTGCAACACACTAGGCCCCTCAAAGTAGGATGTGGAGAAAAATGTAAAGAAAGAAAGGCTACCCTCTGAGCCAACAGGAAAGGCTTAGCTGGGCCAGGGCAGCATGAAAGAGGGTTGCTGAAGCCCAAATGTCACATGCAGAACAAGGTCACTGTGCTAGGATGACTTCACTCTGAATGCGATGCTGACTCTGTTTTTGTTGTGGTGATACTCGTAAGGGCCACCTGAGTGACGTAGGCTAGAGACGTAGACTGGGGAAGAGAGATATTAAACCATGGTCACAGTGTGCTGTTAAGGAATTTACGAAACGTTATTTGTGATTGCTGTATAGAGCTTGAAGTTGACAGCTAAGGTGCAGAATGTGAACGGTGGCTCAGAAGACTGAAGTGGAGTGGGTAGTTGTTCTTTCATTTTCTTTTCCTTTTTTTGGTCATCCATTGACTTTAATTAAGCCCAGCCAGCCTCATAAGCATGGGAAACTTGGAGAACTTTTTTGTTTAAAGTGACCTTGTTCTCAGGATTTGCCCTACAACTCCTCTCAGCTCTGGTGCAAGGATGAATATTTGCATTCCTGCTCTGAATCTTAGAACGGGGCACCTGGCATAAAAAGAAAATTTTAATCTCATCTGAAGTATAACAATCAGAGTGCTGTATTTTAAGGGAAAAGAAACCTTTCTGTAATCCTGCTGGTTATACTTCTTAACTGTATTATTTTAAGTCAATTAATTCAAATTTAAAAATAATGAAATTACTAGCAGAGACTCTAAACTTCTTTTAGTATATTAAATTGGGCAGATTGCTTCTCTCCTTCTAATTATGAATGTTGCAGTTACAAAAGAAACTGTCATTTTGATAGAGCAAAAGACAATCTGTCTGCCAAAAATGTCCAACCATAATTCTAAAAAAAAGTCATCGGCATCAAGAACATGCTACTTTGTTTGATGTACTGTCTTATTGGAAACCTAATTTGCTTTCAACCTCTGAGACAACACATAACATAAGTTTGTGTGACTAATTTTTCTTGGAAATATGAGTAATTAGAATTAGGGGCCATTTTCATAGCAGGAGTGGACAGGTTTTTTAAAAATTCAAAGTAAGTGCTATAGTTATTTTCTTTGCTTTTTTTTTTTATGGCACTCCTAAAACCAAGTAGAAGGGGGATGCTGAGCTTTGTACTGGATAATGTGAGTCCCCATGTAAATTGTGAGCGATTGCAAAGTACAGAAAGGTTTATTACCTAAGGTGAGCCCTCCCAGAGCTCCTGGAGTATAAAAGCATTAAGCGTATGTTCTAACAAAGTCATAAAAATCAATAAACAGGAACCCCCCACCTGTGCAATGGCCCCAGTGTTAAGTTTTATACATGTAGTAATAGTGCATATCAATTTTCACCACCCTTCCTACGCTAGCTATTACAGGGCCTACCACCACCGGAGGGATGGTGAGAGCTGCACCATTCATCCATCCCACAGAGTTGTCTACATGCCAGGCCCATTGCATCATTGTCAGTTTTATTCTATCTGCAACTGGACAAGGCTACAGCCCTAGCTTCTATACACCCACTCAGTACCGCAACAATTGCAAACTGTGTGCCTCTGTTTAAAGAGTTTACAAGTCCTTCTCAAAGAAAAACAGAACTGTTGCATATTAATGCCCCCAGACCCAGAAAGATCACACAATGGAAAGGGGAAACCACGTGGCTTCCATCGATATGTGACCTTCTCGAACTGCTGCAGTCTGTGGCTTATCCACCATGGTTAAAACAACAACAACAACAACAAAACAATACACTCTCAAGAAGCATCAGGATGACCAGGTTTCTACAGAAGCTAGTAATAATCTGTGTGCTTCCTAAGAGCCAAAAGATTCAGAAAGCACAGGTCACCATCTTACTGTACAGATGGTAACATATGCTAAAAATTACACCCCAAATATGCAGCATTTTCACCAGGTTACAGAAATAACTACTAACATCACACTTAATTCATAATTAAAGGAAATCCTCCCACCCCACCTCCCCATTTTTACCAATAAGGCAGAAAATATCACTGAATGTGTAACCTTTGTACCACATCCACTTTTGCCATCCGTTACCCTGCACGGGGTGAGTGGTGGGGACAGGCTGACTCAATCCCAGCCACTTGCTGGGAAAGAGGTCCAATAACTGTGGGAGAAATACTTCACTGGGGGCATTCTGGGGGAAAAAAGTATTTTAAAAAACCCATTTCAATTATAATCCAAAGATAACTGCTTTGAGGAACATTTGAGAAGAGAGCCTGCATTCAGACATAGGACTGGGGTGAATGTTTCCTTTCTTTTAATGGTTCTATTGGTTATAGTTTTAATAGACCTGAAAAACAAAAGAAGGCCCTTGGTGATGACTCCTCTTCTCCTCTCCTCAGCAAACAAAACAAAACAAAACAAAAAACCCAGGAGTTTTATCTGTCTGAGGTTGCCTTTGATAGTGCTCACAGCACGGAAGTGCCACTCATGGGTACTTAAAGCTGCGTCATTTAGGGGCATAAAAATAGAATAAAGTTGTGCAGCAAATGAGAAATTATAACTCAAGTGCTATGGCATGAAACAAGCAAAATGAGCCATCTCTACATTTTTCAGAGTCAAAAAAATAATAATAAAGAAAATGGAAAATGCAGTTCTAGCATGATTCCCATGAAGGTGTGCTTGAAGTCTTTCTAACTTCAATGGTATCTACGAGAATAGTTGCTATGGATATTATGAGAAAATTAGACATTTCTAGCAATGAAAGAAAGTGAAGCACTGCAGTTGTGAACAGCTGGCATACAATAGATAATTTAAGGGAAAGTGACCCTCATGTATAATTTTTAACTGAAGAACTGTCAGGCCCCATTAGTTCCAATAGGGCCTGCCAGGACCAAGATCGGTTTATAGGAGTATTGTATTAACATAGTTTCTGAAAGACCAGCGTGAAAACGTAATATGGGGATTCAGTAAATTTAGTGTTTTTAAAAATTGTGCACATTATTCGTTATACTGACATCAATGCTTGCTGCCTATGTGTTCAGAATGAAAAGCCCAATAGGGCAGCAATGGCCATGGTAAACAATTTGTGAAAAAGCCCTTTTGAGCAGTTGTAACTATGTTCAAAAGTAACTCCCCAAAGTTAAAAGGGAAAAGCAAATGGTGGCTATCGTACTGATTATTCACTGTGGCACTGAATGTTTCTGACTCAGAGGCCTTGGAAGATAATAGGGCAAGAAGCAGAAAAACTATGTAAACTCATTTAACCAAAGTTCTTGTTAGGAAGTATGGAAATTGTAAGCAAACTCCGAAGGATGCAATGAGATCTAATTGAGAAGTATAAAGTATGTTTCAAAAGTAATAGCCAAAGTAAATCATACAGGGGAAAAAAAAAAGAGGTCACTTCTTCCTCTTCAAGTTAGCCATTTAGCTAAGCAAGTATTGAAGCTTTCTTGGAACCAAGGTTATCTCACTTAAACACACAGTGGAATGACAATGATATACAATTACATGCATGGTTTCAAGTAGCACTGTCTTTATTGAAAACATGGACTTGTAGTAGAGTAAAGGGAAGAGTGGATATTCAGGGAAAACTTTGTGGTAATGGAGCTCATGTCTACACAAAATACTTACTTAGCCAAGTATGGCTTGTAGCTCCATAAATGGTGTCTGTGTTTAGCATCGGGTGGAACACACCATCTTTAATTTTGTTGTGTGATTCTCTGCAGTTTAAAATCATGTTTGCCTTACCTCTTTATCCTGGGGGAGAACTGCTTGATATTGTCATGTTGATATTCTTTGGTGTAAATGTTTCGAGGAAATTTCAGGCATTTATATCCCAAATTAATGGGATTCTTGGCATCCTCTCTCCCTTTTAATGTTGCACTGATGTGGAATTAATCTCTCTATTTAGGTGGTTTGTCTTTGCTACAAATATTAAATAATCAAGTCAACATCTTTATATGTTTAAATCTACCATTTTGTTATTTAGAGAGGCAACTATTCAATTCCATAATTATAGCTACTTAAATCAAAGTCTACTAATTAGATAACATAGCTGGGCTTTACAGGTATTACAGAATATTCTTTACTAGACCGTATATTATAAGCAATCATTAGCTCAGCTATAAAAGGGTTTAAATACTAATGTATTTTTTAATTTGTTTTATAACCTAAACAAGCAATCAATGTACATTAATAAGCATAATTGTTTTTTTGGCATCTATCCATTCATTTGGTCCACCTTGACAGCTCCAGCAAACACGTCAGCAAAATTCAGTAACCACAGAACACAAGTTGAAATCATCAGTGTCATCATGTCAAGTATATCTTATGTATGAAATGATTCTAATATTGAGAGATTAAAGCCTCTATAGTTTCCATAATGTCCCACCTACAGATGTTCTAGACAAGAACTTTGACAGATATTTCCAACTCAAACACCACTTTCAAGTGGCCATCAAACAAGCTTTAATGAGGTGATAAACATGTTTACCTTTGATTAGGTGAACTGCCCAGTAAGATAACAGGGAGAAGCACTTTCCAAGAGTAAATATGTACAGAGAGCATTGGTAGTTACCATTCTGTTGGGGTTCTGGAGGTGAACACAGGTGCCACAGGAAGAGCTCCCTTGGCCAGTTTGTCTCTCCATTGGCTAATATGACTTTGCCATGAAAAGAGCAATGCAAAAAAGAAATTTTTACATCATCTGTGGAACCCAGTAGTTCTTAGAAAACCCATTCCTGGATTCTAAGTCTCCGTGTTATTACAAAATTCAACTCCAACTCTTACCATGTGAGTTTCTCACTCAACTGTGAGGACTGAGATTCTGTTTCCTCATTATTGTATCCTCTGAGGCTAATGTTGTGCTTGGCCCATGGTTGATGGTAATTGGCTTGTTCAGAAGGCATAAATTTTCATTTTTGTTGTTTTTTATGAAGACACTAGAACAACAGTAATGTTCTGGAATTCTAGAGATCTCTGATATGCGGTAGGAGCCTTGTATCTAGTCTTAGGTATATAAGTTTTGATGTCTTAATGCCCTTTGCCAAATAAATAGAGGAATAGACACCCACCAAGAGTACTGTACAATAATATTCTCCTTCCTCGTTGCGGTTGACCTTTCTGCAGGATGACCCTGGCATATTGTCTGCAAAGGTATGATGACTGAGTTTCACATAAAGAGACTCTTATCATTTGGTCCTTGACAACTTCCAAGAACAGTTACTCTCAGCCTAACAAGCAAATATGTAACTTAAAATTGGAAGAAAAGGAAGACCAAAATGGCAGCTTACCACCCAACTTGCATGAGTTCTAAAATAAAGGAAATATGAATAAAAGGTAACTTATTCAGTGTCACTCGTACATATTTATAGTTTAAAAATTAGTCAAAGTTTATGTCCTGAGGTTGCACCTACAGGAAGCCAGATGTGCCTTCTGCATGTGACCTAAGACAGGCCTAGAGCAACAACTAGATAATTTCTCGCTCATCCTCTACACCGTCGATTGCGGCGGCTTTCTGAGGTGAGAGAAACTGACAGCACTAACTCTCCAGGGCAGAACTTTCCAGTCAAGTGGATCAACGGACTGAAAATCTCTTATGAATAGTCATTAGGCCTTCATTACAAACCCCTCAAAACCCAGTTCTCTTTTCGAAACCAAATGCCTTTTGTCATCTTCACAAGGTGCATCATTTAATTACCAATTGATTTCTTTATATATGACAACATGTCAGATAGCAAAATACAGTGTATCTCCCTTAGGGGGGAAAAGTCTGTTAACTATCAGTATGCCAGATTACTGAATTATCTGAAAAGCAGGCGCCCTGCATACTGTTTCTTCCTCCTAACTACTTTTTCTAACATCAGAGTTTCTTTCTTGTTGAGGAAAGCTAGTAAAAGAAAAAGAAAAAAGCTAATGAGAATCATGATGNGGGGGTGGTTACAGCCTTTTAATATTCTGATTAAATGTATGGACTTGCTGTCCAGGAAAATGCATCAATGTACAAAACATTACATGTAATTTCTGGTGGTTCACAGATTCCTCAAAAAAAAAAATCCATTAATGAATTCCAAGGAAAGAATCCTAATTGAATAATAAAGCTTGCAATTATTTATATACCTCCCTTCATTCATCCACTCTGCATTCTCTGAGCCATCTGACCATCATATGAAGGATATTGTATCTCCCCCCCAGGCATCAGGAATCAAGTTTGTGGGATTTATATTCTTAACTAAAACCCATTTCTTTCATTATCATTAGTTGTCAATTTCCCATTTTAGTTGGGCTAATTGGGCAGAGCTGAAATCATTTAGAGAATTTTTGAGCCAGCTTACTCACTCTTGCCCCCTTTCCTACAAATCAGAAGATAGCAGTGCGTGCTGATTGAGTACTTAGCAGACAAACTGAAGTTATGTCAAGCGCATTACGATTTAACACAGGCTGAATGGTAGGGGCAGCAGATGTAACTAATGGGGTTAGGGAGAGAAGAAGCCGGAGCTTGGTAAGAGAGAGGATGGGAGGGAAACAAAAGTGATTGTATCAGTAATAGAGACTTCAAAGGGGCTAGTTTAGAAGATTTGGTGGTGTTGGTGGGGTCCTAGCAAATGAAAAAAAGAGGCACATCTGCCTATAAAGTAGCTGAGAGAAGAGAGGGAAGGCCTTCCCAGAAAGAAAGCAAGGGAGGGAATCAAAGGCAAGGAAATGTCCAGATGTGGAAGAGAGGAAGTTTGGTTCTATTTACGGAGGTCGACGCAGGCCTCATACAACTGGAACTGTCCCAAACTGTCCTGTTTTGGAGTGTCCCAACCATAAGACTTCTTGATAGGTTGGTGATAAACTGTAACTTTAATAATTTGACAAGACAATTTCATCCCATTTGAAAAGTTCTTCTTCCCTTATAAGACTAGTAGGTGGTTAAACATTAACTACTCTCCTTTGCTTTTTTTTTTGTTTAATGGGTCAGACATTTAAGAGCAGTGTTTAGTCAAAAAATGAGCTCTCTTAGTGGATGACAAATATGCGATTTTTATTGATAAAAGCGAGGAACAGGCATGCCGCTTCTCTCCTTTTAGAAAATTAATTCAATGCACTGATTTTTAGATGAGGAGTGTGTTTGTGTGTGTGTGTGTGTGTGTGTGTGTGTGTGTGTATTACTGACAGAATGATAGGGAGCGAGGAGAGAAGAACAAGGACAAAATCCCTGAAGTAGCTCTGTGGAGGGCAGGGTCATAACTAGGCTGTGCTACTAAAAATCATGCCATATTCCTGGGGGGGCAGTTTCCACTTACAGTGGACCATGTCTGTTGATCTCCATGATGAAGGCTACTTGAATAATACCTCCTCAAGCACATCCTTTCTCACAGCTTTGCTAACCTGTTCAGAGAGTAGCTCTGAGGCCTTTTTTGTACATACCCTGAAGGAAAGACTTGCCTCGATTATTACTCTACTCATTCTACCAGTCACTCAACAAACATTTCTGGGATACTCACAAAGTATGGGGCTCTGAGTCTTGCCAACAGGTTCTCTCTGATACTGGTCTGAGACTTTGTGGGGACTCACTTTTGAACTCTTGGTGCTACTGTAGCACCTGGTAAGTAGCCAATGGTTTAGAGTGAAAAGTTTCAAATAATTGTAAGCTTTAAAAGTAATTTTCCCATACAAAAGTATAGTCATTAGCAAACTAAGTTTTTAAAACATTGCAGTTCAGGTCCTGGTTTAATCACAATCAGAGAACCAGCAGCTTTTTTCTGGGCATGCACTAATACACAGAGCATGCCAGTAGATGAACCCAGATTCATTTCTGACTGATAAAACTGCCATCAGTACTGAGCATTCACAAACACTTGTGATACCAGTCTCCTGATCCTTGAGTGCCTGCACACTACCAGTTAGACACTATTCATACGATTCTACACCTACCCCGTAAAAGGCTTTTTTTATTCCCTAACCCAATTTCCTTGACCTGTGTTTTCCTTCCACCAGACTTCAGAGACAAAGGCAGAGCAGTAAATCATTTTCTTAGAAAAACACCATCAGGCTATTTCAGTCTTTGGGGCTGTTATTTATATGTCTTACCTGAAAAGTTATTTTGAGATAGTAGCTCACTAAATTATATTTTCCTCATTATCATTATTACTTCAACATGATCATTAATTTGCTCTTTGGCTTTCTAAGTGGGAAAAGATCAAAGAAATGAGAGTTCCCCTCAATTTAACTTTTCTTGAAAGGTAACTGATTTACAAACAAATTACTTGAGCCTTGTAAGGAAGAGCCAAACGTGTCTGCTCATTTGATACATTTTCAAGGGCTGCACTGTGGAAATGAAGCTCTAAGAAGCTCCTGTGTGATCCACAAACAACTTCACGCTGTATTACACGTGCATCAGATACAGAGACTAAACTCTGAGTTGCAAGCAACCTGGGATGCAGAATGCTTGCTTGGCAGTGCCTCAAACAGCTTATTTAAATTGCAAACTTCAGTCACTAGTTACAGGTGATTTTGAAAGTTCATTATAGAAACTAAACAGCTTAGTCTCCGTACTTTGTTTCCTAAATCATACATACATCATCTTTGAAAGATGCTATTTAGTCTCTCCCTCTCACACAAGCTCATCAACTTTGTTAAGAAATTGCCTTAGAGAGTAAAGATGTATTTAAAACATGCATGAAGCTTAAGCAAATATTCCAACTTGTGGGCAAATAATGTTAGAGACCTGGGTAGGAATTTCCAGGATGAAGTTTGCCTTGAATAGAGATCACATGAAAAGTATTTTGAAGTCATAACTTTACAGTGTAAGATGATCAAAGCCAAGTATTAATACTTTTTTTATCAGCTCACCTTCTAAACAATATTTCAGTAGATTTCCTTTCACACAGTGATATTTGTAATAAATGTTCTGCCTTTGTTTTAAAGTCAGTCTGTAGAAAGATGACATCAGCTTAGCAAACAATAAAGTGCCTGTAATATTGTCTCCAGAGGGCTGTTACATTTACTTTGTAGCAGTAAAATTCAATTTTCAAAAAACACTACATGAATGATGTTAGGTTATTAACCCTATCACCACCGTAAAACATCATTATTGTGTGCAGAATGTAGGTCACAATCTAGAAGCCATAAGTTGCTTTTTTTTTTTTTTTTGTCAAATAATCCACTTAAGCTTCTTTTCTCTCCTATAGTCTGGGCTGGGTCCCTTCTTTGGGGGAAAAATATTCTGCATTTTGTTGGCAGGTTGGGACAAGACCACTACACTTTTCCTTCTGAGTCTCTTTTTCTTTGTTGTCATTCAGTGACAGCTCTCAGTTTTGAAGCCATCCTTTGCATTTACTTAATCACCAAAGCCTACTGCTCTTGAAACAAAAATCAGTATATCTTGTCATATTATTTTTTTCAGTGGCAGAGTCATACCTGTCACATCTTTCAGTTCTAGGACAAAAAGAAAAATGAGGATATGTCCTGAATCACACTCACATTTGAAGACCTTGAAGGCAAACACTTTATTTCTGGACTTTAAAAAGTCTCACTTGCTTTACATGCGTGACAGCAGCAGTTACCTGATATAAGTGATTAAAATCCTTCCTGTTTAGAAAGAATGTTCAGTGACAGCACATCAGCCAACAAAGAGTTAACCAGTTAAACTTCTACAAACCCCCACAGTAACTTTCCAAAAGCTGACAATAAGTAAAAGAAGTGCTGGTTATCCATTTTTTAAAGGGATGGGATTGGTTTTAGAAGAAAGGGAAAGAGGATCAAACACCTCAATGCAACAAAAGGTTGTGTCAGAGGGCCCTCAATCACAAACCGCCCTCCACAACAGATATTCCAACCTTCCAGAGCAGTTACCCAGGCAGCACAGCTAAAAAGTTCCATGACATGAAAAGAACAAAAACCAAAGGGACAGAGGTAGTTATTGTCATGCACACTCCTCTCTCTCTCTCTTTCTCTTTCTCTCTCTCTCTCTCTCTCTTTTTTTTTTTTTTTTTTTTTTTTTGGCTTGGGCTTTTTCCTCCCCCGTGAATCTTTTGCATAAGCTGTTAGAGAAAAGTAATGGTGTGGCTTTCTGAAAAGAAATCCCCTATTTGTAAGCTACCTCCTAGGTAGTGAGGTAGGCCCAGTAGATTTTCTGTAAGAGACACCTGATGAATGGAGAGATCATCTACATGAATACTTCAAAAGAGTCATCTGAAATTAATAAGTGTAATTATGGTCCTGTAAATATGGTCAATCTTCCCTTGAAAGCACTTTCTTTAAAACTGATGTTTTCTTCTCAGACAAGTTCTGTCTTCAGTGCACAGTTGATATAAGTTATTTGCATTTTCTGTGTTGGGTCTTAGAGGTATCTTAACGGCATGTACGAATTTTCTACTAAAATGTAAATTATTAACAAGTCAGAGTTTTCATTTGTTTTATCTCCTGATGTGAGATCTAAATAAGTATGTAGAACACTTAAAATTCTTACCATTTCTCTGCTTTCTGAGAAATAAATCTCATGCATACTGCACAATATATTTTCTTACGCATAACATGCTTCCATGTAATGAGAAAAAAAAAAAAAACTAATTTGAGGAAGAATCCTGTGTACTTCCTGCAGACATAAAGCAGAAGTATTAACCCAAAGGAACACTGGTCCTTCTTTCATCCTCATCCTCACTGTCATCTTCCTCATAATCATTCTTGAAAAGCATTTAAGTCTTCACCAGTACCAGATGTGATATCAGGTATGCTCAATTATTTCTGTCCTTGACTTTTAAGGTATAAGCTTTTAAGATATAAGCTACTGCTAGAACGAGATTTAAGAGACCCAGTTATGTCATCATTGAAATTTATATGCAAGGATAAAATAGCACACAGTGTGATGGTGACTAAAGGGGGTGTGATTGGGCAACTGTCCATTGAGATGTGGTAATAATGATAGCAAACGTTTTTAAATGGTACCTGCAGTGTTTGAGACAGATTATCACATTTATTCTTCACTATAATTCATGTTACAGATGAGGAAACTGAAGTTCAGAGATGTTACCCAATGTCATTGGTAGCAAATGGTGGAAGCTGGACATTTTGAACTTGGACATGCTTCCAATAACAACACTTAAGCTACATCAGAAAGGAGAGAAGGAAAGGAAGGAACTAAGTTTTAGGATATGCCATAGATGTGTGTATGTCAGGAACATGTATAGCATAAAAGGGTTTCTGAAGCAATGAGAGAATGATTGAATAAAGAAGTAATGGTGGGCTTTCTTTTGAAAAGAAAGAAAGGGATTGGAACAATTAGGAGGTAGCTGGATGAAAAGGTCTAAATAAACAGTAGAACCCAGTTCAGAGAGCAGTCGAACAGTGCCAATGTATCCCAAAGACAATGAATAGACCCGTCAAGGACATAGACAGGAAAAAAGAAAGTTCGTGGATGTTATTAAAGTAAACTGGAGTTTGATATGCACATGTGGAGGGAGAGAGGAAAGGCTGCAAAGTCCCAGTGGGCTAAGGCCAAAGCCTAGACTAAGACCACAACTATGAGAATGAAAAGGAAGGGGGTGGATTCAGGAAATGTTGGCAAAGAAAAAGTGGCAACGGTTGGTAACAGACTGGATGTGGGGAGTGAGAAAGACAGTGGTGAGACAAAAATAACTATGGGGTTCCCAGTTGGGAGGTCCATGATAGGGTGGTATTTCCCACTGCAATGGAAAACTGGGCAGATAGGGAAAATGAGCAGTTTTATGCCATGTTATTTAATTTGCCAAAGTCAATGTCAGTAAGTTCTGAGGTCTCTTGTGGGAGGCATGTGGTCCGATCGTATGTCAGTTTTAACTGGTGAATACCCTGACTCTTGTAAGAGGTCAGTAGTCTAGCAGGGGTAATTTCAAGCCAGAGGCTGTCAGGTGTATAGGGATCTGATGAGGGCATAATGGATGCTGGATTGTTAGAGAATAGGTATGTGCATATAAGGAATGCCAGGAAAATGAGGTAGAGGTGTGGGCTTAAAAAGAGGTGGGAGAAATTCAGTATTGGTTCTCCAAGCATGAGCAGAATGAAGTAGATAAGAAAATACTTCAGGCTAAGTCCTGATCATTGCCCCATACCCTGGCTTTATCTGTTTCAGTGTTAACAGTACAATCAATTCATAGTAAATTTAAGGCAATTTTTTTTTTTTTTAAAGAGTGTATGTAAGGTCTGGGAATGTAGCTCAGTGGTAGAACATTCCCCTAGCCTATGCAAGGCCCTGGGTTTGATCCCAGCACTGCAAAACAAAAACAAAAACAAAACAAAACAAAAACAAAAACACAATTCTTTCATTTTCTTGGGCCAAATATTCTCAAATATTCACCCACTTTCTCCAAGTACTATAATTAAGAGAGCAGAGTTTATACATAAAATAGTCACTAGAAAAAATTCTACCCAATGCCCTATCTTAGATTCACCAGTGTTTAAAAATATGCAGTCTCATGAAGGCATCTTGCCTGGGCAGTGGTGAACGGTGTCCTTCTGAAGGCAGAGCACAGGAGGAAGGAAGGTATTATTTCAGCTGGGAGAAGAGCAGGGCTCTGGGATGAAACCCACTGAGTCAGACCAGATGAGTGGCCACACATAGGTGTGACAAAAATAGAAACACATTGCAGACATTCCAGGCCTTGTCTTCCCCTGGCCAGGAGGTAGGTCGCCTGTGCTGCTTCCTTATCTACCTCCTAATGTGCTCTCCAATCAAAGAATGTTAATGATGCCGATCCTTCTCAGCCATGTTAGCAGCCTGGCCACAGGCATCAGACCTGAGGTCTCATTTAAATGAATGTAAAATGAGGCCGTGCATGCCTCCAGTCCCAGACACTCATAAGTCTAAGGCAGAAGGACCACAGGTTCCAGGCCAGTCTGGACAACTTTTTGTCTCAAAATTAAAAAGCTTATACTAGCATATGTGAGACCCTGGGTTCAATCCCTAGTAATGAGGGAAAGAGAAAAAAAAAAAAAAGTTCATTGTCCAGAATTCCCTATCAGTAAAACCAAAGCAAAGCATTTCATTTACTGCCTAAATATGTTGTTATTATCTTAATTTCGTCTTCAACACGAAGATGACTTAGGTGCCAGAAAATGGTCTCTATTACTTTCCTCCTAGGAGAGAAGTTTAAATAATTCCGGTGTTATAACCAGTGATTAGAAACTAATTCATAGTTTAATAAAAGCTACATTACTACAAAATAACCAATGGTTCTAACCTGGTTATAGGCACTTTAACTATTTGTTACCTCAACTGGAGGGCTTTTACTGGGAAAAGACAGAACCTTTTATTAGATAATTGTAACCAT
Source organism: Marmota marmota marmota (assembly GCF_001458135.2). Taxonomy (NCBI): domain Eukaryota; kingdom Metazoa; phylum Chordata; class Mammalia; order Rodentia; family Sciuridae; genus Marmota; species Marmota marmota. The sequence goes on from NW_026000037.1 coordinate 33,738,037, forward strand.
GCATTTCTTTTGTGTCACTGTCATTGGATGTTGAAGATTTCTCTTGGACTGTTTTAGTTCTTACTTCAATGAATTAGTAAATTTTCAATTTATAACCTAAGGTGGTTTTTATCTTGATAGCATTGGTAAAAAGAAATGCAATGTTCTTATTTATTACAAGAAGTACTTTCTTACTTGAAGGGAAACTCAACATGCATGGGAAATTTTCTCTCATTCAAAACTGAAGTGTAGAAATTATGCACAAATTTGAATATTTATCAAAATTAAAGGAAACTCCAAAAGGTTTTTGTAAAATAATACAAAACCTAGAGAAATGGTGGGCATTTAATAACAACTCAGTGGCATTTCAACAAGTATGGGAGAGGCTTTGTCATAATAAGAAGAAGGTTTTCTCACTTGCCACCTCAAATGTCCTGTCCTGTTTTGTCCCAGCATGAAGTTTTAGTTTATGTGTTCTCACAGAGGCCTGAAACTATTACCTACTTGTTATAAACCTTCTCAGATTTTACTGCTGTGGGTTCATCTGTAGGTTTTGATTGACACCCCTGTCTGTCTTTCCTACTAGGAAGTTCGCAAGTAACTACCACCTGAAGGTCAAGGTAGACTATTGTTTTCACTTTAATCTCTATTTGCAACTAAAAAAGTAATTTCTCAGATATAAATTTGACCATTTGCATATGGAGGGAATTACTATTCAAATTAGAAAGCCATGTCTATATATGTTATTTTTCTTTTCACAATATTGCTGGCCCAATGTTGTCATGACATCCATCTGGAATTAGAATTCTGCAGCAGACTTTTCTCACGAAAGCATTTATTCATTTTTTTTTTGTGTGTGTGTCATAATTCCTAGAAGTAATGTACTACTGATAGCTCTTGAATTTACCCTGCCAGTAGGCTGCCTTTTAAAAAAATTATTCCTGTACAGGTAGAGATTAGCATATGAAAAATGATTTTAATTTGTCCACTCTTGAACCTACCTATCTGTCAAACCCATGCATGTGGCAGCAGTTGGGTTCAACTTATCTCTACCACCTTAACAGCAGGTTTTAAATAGTCCATGGGCTATTAGTTTATTTGTAAGCCGAGTTCATTTAACTCCCTTTCTCCAAACAAACCCAATAAAATAAAATACATAGACACTAAATTGTTGGTTCAGTTTCCGAGTATCAGACATAAAAATGATCATGTCCAAGAATCTGTAAAAATGGCTTCCTTTTGACATAAGAAAATAAAACAGCCAGTGAAAACCACCTCTTGACATCTACTTCATTTAATTCCTGTGGTTCTTTCTGTGTGGAACTTAGTTTGTATACTGCTTTTCTGTAGTTATCTTTTATGCTATTTTTAAAATTGCTTATCTTTCTTTTTTTTCTTGAAAACTAACCTATCTAATTTTGCAGTTCTCCTTTGTGCCATTTGATTTGTGCAAACCACCACTCCAAAGGCCTCATGGAATTAAGCAGAATGAGATGCCTCAGTATTGAAGTAAATATATTTCTACTATGTCTTCATGCTTCTCTAAAGGACAGCATTCCCACAGGGCAGAACCTGTCATTAAGTGGGCCTCAAAGGGTTAATGTGGGCCGAGTCTCAAAATAGACCTGCAGCTCAGTACACCTACTCACTTATAAAGAATGAGCCATAAATATGTACATGCAAATTCTATTTCAGTTTAAAGACACTTAAGTTATGATGGAAAAGTAGAATGCTCTTTCTCACCACTCAAAATTGAAGAAGATCAAGAACACTGGGCACCTTGCACTCTTCAAAGGCACTGAGCTGAGGGCAGCACCTGAAACAACTTTTCCCTGCCACCTACAGCCCTGAGACTGGAACAGGAAGAAAGTTCTCATAGGAAAATAAACTAGCTCAGTCCTCTTCCAACTAGTGTACTTACTTCTCTATACTTTACTAGCTTTATTGTTTTACTCAGTTCCTGGGTATTTCACTGTCTCAATTCAGATGACGCTCCTAAAATCCAGTGATTTCATGTTTTGACAATAAAAAGTCTTTACCATGTTAACCAATGCCCTAATGTGAACGGGCAGGCATTGGAGATTCAGCATTTCATATGCTACTTGCAGATTTCAAACAGCTTTTTTTGTGGTCAAAATTCTCCTGTTTTGGACAGTAAGAGGTGAGTGGACAATTGCCAAATGCAACTTTCAAACTTAATCTAGTCAGATCATTTAAAAACATTCACAGGGACAATGAAACAAAATTTATACATTATCTATTATCTTGCATAAATATTAGTCTTAATAATAAACTGTCTGGTAGATGTATGAAACCTGTTTGCTCTCCTATTGATGTTTTACTGGCCATAAGAGCTAAGACCCTAATTTATTTTAAATTTAACTCTATGAAAATGGGCAGTACCCAGGAAAATGCTAGCACAATTCCAGATAAAATATACTGTTGTGAGGCTGAAAAGTGCATGCAAAGCAAGCTGCATTATTAGAATGTTTAAATATTAATTATACCGCTGTGTAGTAAAGATGATCAAGTATGAGTGTCAACTAATTTTCTAAAAGCTGCAACATTTACTTTCATCTAAACTTCCTTTGTTAAACTAAAACTAAAAGCCCAGCAAGTTTAGTCTACTTGAGTGTGTTTATTTTTATTGGTTTCTGCATAATTTTTTTCTACCATAAACCAACTTTAACCCCTTTTCTGTAATCTCTGCCAGTATAACTCCAATAGCACATCATAAAATTCCTATAATTCTTCAAAGCCACGGAGTTGGAAAGGAAAGGCTTGGGCACTTTGTAACAAACGCCAGCTACGAGCTTCAGCCAATTACATTTAACTCTTACAAACCCTCCTGTGTTTGTGTGTGTGTTTGTGTGTGCTTATAGATTTATGCTCCATGGTCACTTTCATTTCCATTGTAAGCATTCTTCAGTTGCTTTTGAGTTTGAAGCTAGTTCCATTCCGTGAAGAATACTAGGGTGGAGGTAGTACCTAGCTGTGATAGCTCGGGAGGCTGGACTGACAGATGGGGAGGCAGATGTACAGAGCCATGTAAAATCAGAGAGACTTATTACCTTACATTGAAGCCTTAGCTGATGGGGATGAGAAGTGGATTGAAAAGTGGACATTTTCAGTGAACTCTGGTGATGGGAGAGTTAACCAGAATCACTGCCACTTTCTCCCTTGTTTCTTTTCCTAGAATCTATTGCTCTCTTTCATTATAAAACAGCTACTAGAATCAGGCAGGAGAATCACTTTGAGATTCTTGAGAAGAGACAAAGGAAGAGCATGTGTGTGGAGGGAGATGCTCGGGTTTCATCCCGTCACCCATGGATGCCCAAGCCAGGGCTTCCCACCTGAGACAGATTGCGACGCATGTTCGGCTCAGTCATGCACAAGAAGCAATACACAAGTTCAGTGTAAAGCCACTTTAAAAGCTCATCGGGTGCATACTTTACTTGTACAAAATACCTTATTCATGACGGAGCAGTGAGGGCCTAGGTAATTACTTGAATCAAGGTGGCCTCAGAAGTGTTTAAATCTGCAAGGACACTTAGAGCATGAATAATGCAAAATAATTTGCATCTAAATTTTTTAAGTGTTCTTTATTCAAAAACTAAAATGCAGTTCCGATTAAAGTTTGATGAGTGAAAGCTGAGCACTTCGTACCCACTGTGAAACATCTCCTATATGTGGAAATTATTTCAGACAGTGGTGAAGGGACAAAAGAGTTTCTTTTCTTTCTTTTTTCTTTAAATTTAGGTTGTGATTAAGTCACATTTCTTTTAAACCTAACTTTCTTTAGATTATTTAGTGGCTACCAAGTTAATTCCCAAACTTGCTTATCAAGCTACAAGTACAAATTTCAATTCAGCCCTTTAGGAAATACAATGAAAACACTTACTTTCTTAGACACAGTAATTCGCCAAGCAAAATAACATTTGAATCCAAAGCTAATGCAATGCAACTTTCTTTTTCTCTTACCTTAAATTTTTCACTCAAAATTTTCTTCCTTTGATATCAATAGACACAAAATAACTTGGCCTACTGTTATTGCAAAAACTTAGAATACTTCACTTCATTTTCTTGTTATTTTATTTATAGTTCTGTACGATATACATTATTTAATATGTCACTGGCAAATCTTCAGTGAGAAAGGTAAGCAGTGTGAATATGTTAACCTTTACTTTTTTAAGGAAACAACAATCGAGAAAAGCTAAAATCAACTGAAGAACCCAAAGCAATTTTGTTACAATTACATGTTAAAATGTTTACTATTACCTTAGAGTAGTTTTTCTTCATCTACTTTTCTAAAGTTGAACATTTTAGCTTATTCCAATGGAGTACTATAGTCAGATCAAATCGCATTTCCAATTTATAAATATTTTCTTAAGCAGTTGAAAAAAGGGAAGTAAATCAGAATTTAAAAATAATTTTTAGTTTTAGTTTGCTATATTTCTCTGATCTTTTATAATCACTGTGCTGCAAGTGATATAATCACTTGCTCCTGGACTCTCACAGTGCTTGTATTGCACTTGATTTTGTGAATATTTGGAAAATTACAATTCAATAAACTGCCATTATTTCCTCAAATATTTGAATCTTTTACCATGTGATACGAAACTCAAGGCTCTTTACCTGAGATAAAAGTAAAGTTCAGTTAGAAAATAGGCCTTTTTTGCCTAGTTCACAGACATCCTTCATGGCTATGCTGTGGTGGCAGGTGGAAGTCCTACCAGGCTGGTAGCAGGCCTGCCCTTACCAGTGAATATCCAAGGTACGCCACTCTGCAATACACACCACCTAAACTTTAAAGGTCCTTGCAAAGGGAAATTATTTTCCTGCTATAGCCCTTATAAAGTGTAAAGACTCCCAATTTATTGCATGCTCCAAAGCAGGCTTCTACTTTATTGGAATTTTAGACGACTGTGTTTTCCACACTCTTGGTGAGTGTGTATGCTACTTTTTTTTTTTTAAACAATGAAAACATTTTTAAACTCATTGAACAAAGATTTCCCCAGCAACAGACCCCCTGCTCAGCAGGTCACCTATCTTTGCGACAGTTTTTCTTTTCCCACGCTAACCCCAGGGCTCATTTGCATAAGGTCTCTGTTGTGACAATTAGTTTCAGGTGAGCTGATTTCTATGCAGCTTGCCCAAGACGATGCACAAGCCCTGGGCCTCCCTGATCCTGGTCCTAATTGCGACTGACTGGCACCAGACACAATCATCCTCTTGATTCAGCAAATTGTCCTGCTAGTAGTTTGTTGTGACCCCGCAATGCACAAATCATATCATGTCAGCCCAGCCCAGTAAACAACAAATAAAATATAATCTGAAAGAGCATAATAATACTTTCCTATATTTTAGGCATAGTAGACTAAATGAGTACAAATGAAAGCAATGGTCTTTTAATTCTTCTTTTGGTTGAGAATGGCATTGCTGCTCCCCATAAAAATTGTTATAAAATGGGAATGCCCTAGTATTTAAATTCCATGACTCTATGCCCCTGTCACCTGGGAGAAAGTCCCCAGGTAAAATAACTGGCTGCTTTCAAATTTCTCTTAGCTTTGTTGTTGTGGAAATAAGTAATATGCTCTTTCATCATTTCTGAAGCTACAGGGTACATCAATATGCACATTAGCTGGGTTCCCAGTAGTCCCTACTTGACAGAAAAGCATTCGGAGCCAATGAAATTTCACTTCTCTGCATAGCAACCCAAGTTAGGGAAGAACTTTTCTTAATTCTAGGAAGCAGTGGGGTGGGGGATGAGTGACTTAGCATTAGCATTGGGAGAATATTTAAGAACAACAGTTGTTCTAGAAGTATTGCCTACTCCCACTCTGTCTGCGATTCTAAAACTTAGCTGTATTGTGTTACATGTGGCAGCTCCCCTATAAATTCTTTCTGCCCTGATAGTCAGGAATTCTGCCTGTCATCTTGCTTAGCTACCTACCTGTCATTTCTACTTTTTCTATATGCTTTAGGTCAAAACAAAACAAAACAAAATAACAAAAACAGAAACAAAAATAAAAAAGCTTCAAAAGTCATTTTTTAACTATTTATGCAAAATAAGTCTACTGTCATTATTATGGTATTTTCTCTCTCCCTCCTCCCCCACCCCCTCTCTCTTTCAGGTGGCTCTTTGTAAGCATCTGTTTCTAAGACATAAAAGTTGTACCCATCTATAATGCTCTCTAGAATTAGAAAAGTTTTCAGAGAGATAGCCACTTCTGAGAATTTCATCTTACTTCAAACTGATTTTTCTAACAATTATAGTATTTATTACTTGTTAGTATTATAGCTCATTGCTTTTGTTTTTCTTTCCAGGGACCTAAAACTTTGAGGTAAAAATCTGAGAAAGGGGTCAGGGATTGTGGAGGAACACAGTAGAAACAAGAAAAGAAAGAGGGAAAAGGACACAGTTGGTATTGAACAATTCATTGTTTTGGGTTCTTATAAAACTATTTTTTGCATTTGCAGCAGGAGAATGGTCTACACTACCCTCTTCAGATCAGTTAATCCTCTTCGTGGCTATTCCCTCATGTGTCCCCCAGGTCAGGGCGGAGGATGCACACTGCACATGACCCAAGCACATGGCCCAGGGTGTGACTGGAAGTACACAATACTAATTTCCTCCCCTTTCTTGTGTCTGTTATGACTTGTAACACCATTTTTACAGTGACCTGGAAATTGTATTGCCAAAGGCTTTACATTAATTCTATTGAAGAAGGAGACTAGAAGCAGTTGGGGAAGGAACTTCTAAATTCTAGAGCTCCAAAGGGTACACTTTGAGGACATTCAGAGCAAGAAAGTGTTCAAATCAAGAAAAATGAGCACATCTAGCATTGTGGTAAAGATTATTGTGGGATCTACACAACTTGACTATAAAATAGAAGCTAGCAAAAAGACCTTTGCTATGAAAATCTATAAATCAAACTTTCTGAAAACTCAGGAGATCATCAGTATAAGCAATGTAAATTAATGTAGAGTATGTTTTGCCATGAATGTTTGAACATAATTCCCACCTTATATGAATTACGAATTTGTTGAATCAACACTTTCAAAAGTGGTTATTACCTCTAGCCCCACTCTTGCATGCCACTACGAGAGAGAGAGAGAGAGAGAGAGAGAGAGAGAGAGAGAGAGAGAGAGAGAGAGAAAACACCATGAATTTTACCTCATCCTTTGGGAAATTAAAAACAAAAATTGTTCATTCTTATAAAGTACTTTTCCATGTGAATTTGCCATAATGGTAGAATATTGTCATAGAACTATGTGGAATAAAGCAGGGTATCTCATCTTAGAAGACAGCAGCCAGTACACAAGCGAACGATTCCAACCAAGCACCTCATTCCTACTTTCAATGCTTAAGCTCCCTGACTTTGAGTTACCATTTTATCTCGCCCTTTCCCTGCCTTCTCATACTTCACCTTCTCTTTTTGCATAGCTTAACTTCTTCCTCTCTCACCTTGCTGGGCTCTGCCCCTCCCATAGAAGATTGAGGTTTCCTTTTCTTGGCAGGTTCCTTGAGTGGCTTCCGTGTCCATATCAACTGCAGCTTCCTGCGGTTCCAGTCATGTTCCGTCTCAACTCACTTTGTTTTTCACCTGCACCCATCACAGGTTCTCATCTTCTATTTTCCCCTCTATGTCCTCTTTCCTTACAGTACAGTTTCTCCTCCTACCTCTTGACATCCAAACACTTGTCCTATGAATTTCTGTTATTTCCTTCTAATCATGTTAATCTCCTCTCTTTGGCTTTAGCCAGACAGGTTGAACAAGGTTTTGTGACAAAAATATATTTTCATCTCAACTTCTGAACTCCAAAACACATACTTTTTCATTTTTTCATATTTACCACCATCTCCTCTCCTCTTACCTCTTTGTTTAGATTTCTGGTCTGGAGGTTTTACTTCTATACTTCCTGATTGTGACTTCCTCTCTAGCATTTCCCATTTCTCCCCTACCTCTGTCCTAAAGGGTTTCGCTTCTTAAATTACTATATATTTTCCTCATCTTTTATTTCTCCTTATATTTCTTATTGCTCAAGAATATCTTTTTTTTTCAATGGTTATATCTTCCATCTCTTATTTTAGTTAGATTCCTTTGCACCTTAATTTTCCCATCCATCTCCACCAGCATCTTTTATGAAATGTTTGCCCCTCCATCTCTCTGTATCATTATTTCCTTGAAAACTTTGATCTTAGTTACATGATGCTCCTCCCATAGGCTGCACTTTTCTATGTGGCAAGTGTTTTTATGTAGTATCTGATAACTTCCCTCAATAAAAATCCAGTATTTGCCTAAGAAGAGCTACCATTCAACTTAGGAAAGACTTAAAGAGTTATCAATTCATGAAAGAACCCCTAACCTTTCATTTCTTATTAATAAAAGGATACAGATAAGATATATAAGCGAGCCTGTGCATACTTTACATATTTTACATAAAGACCTTGAGGACAAATGACAGTATGGAAAGCAATGACTATGGGGCCTGAAGCTACAGACTTCAATTCTGTTTGGGGCTGGGATGTGGCTCAAGCGGTAGCGCGCTCGCCTGGCATGCCTGCGGCCTGGGTTCGATCCTCAGCACCACACACAAACAAAGATGTTGTGTCTGCTGAAAACTAATAAATAAGTATTAAAAAATTTAAAAAAAATTCTGACTGTTTTTCATACTAAGCGAAGAATAAGAGGCCAATTTTCCAACAGTCATCCAGTGTTTCTGAATCTCAGACCCCTTCTTTGTGTTAAATATTTTGTCTCTCTACCTCCTAGGATTATTGTGAATATCAAGTGAGATGTTTTGGTCAATGTACTTTGTATGATATTATACACCCTAGATCCATCTCTTCTGAACTACTCCTGATTCCCATTATCAAATGTCTCATGGGCCATAAAAGTAAGGGAGTCAATTGGTCCTTCTTATGGGGACCCAGAGTAGTTCTCACATGAACTTCCAAAGCAACTATGTGGGTCAGAGATGCCAGATCTTTTGAATTTATCAGAGGAAGTAGGAATCTGGACTTTTCTGTGTGAAATTGTTCAATTTTTAAACACTGACAGTCAATTTAAATGTGCTTAAAAAACTTTGTGAGCCACACTAAACACATTGGAAAGCCATTGGTTTGCAATCTCTGTCAAGCCCTACGTTTTATAGCTATGGATGTGAGGTGCAGAGAGGTTAAAGGTTGTGCCCAAGGTCACACTGAGATGGGAAGGCAGGACGGGGACAGCTAGGAGTCCAAGGTTCCTGAGCCAAGATTAATTCTCTTCCTGTTTTATCAAGTTGTGATTCCAGATCATCACAGATCAATTAGCCCACTGGAATAGAAACTACTAGAAGGCAGGTGACCTAATGAGGAATGGCTTCTTCTGTACTTTTCTCATTCAAAACACTTCCTTTATGAATCTGCTGTTGCTTTTGCTTTGGAAGCTAAAGTTGGTGAAGGTGGACATAGACAATAAGGTCAGGAGCAAATGCCCTTTAATTCCTTCCTGGCAACCCTCCCAACCTCTTATCCACTGACTCTTCCTCTTCATCACCCTCTCTACCATGGCCAGATAGGCTTAGTTTTGGAATGGGACTAAAGTGGGAACCCACTTAACGCCAGGCTAATGTTACTACCAGCTGAAACATTTTCTAAGCTCTCTGATCAGCCTGTACAGGAATTAGGAAAACAGAACACCTCACCTTAAACCCACTGTTCAGTCTTCCTGAAAAAACACAGCATCATTAAACCAAAAAATAACGAGTTCAGAATATGTGACTCCATAATCCAATAACTCACTGCTATGACTTGGATATAGATTGAGTTTGTCTTCCAAGATTCACAGGTCTGAAGCTTTCTTCTTAATGTGGCCATGTTGGGTGGTGCTGGAACATTTAGGAGATGGAACCTCCAAGAAGGTAATTGTGTCATGGAGGCACCACCCTCAGAATAGATTAAGCAGTCCTCATGGGACTCCCAACTAGTTCCTGTGACAGAGTTTGTTCCAAAAGAGTTAGATTGGTGCCTTCCTGTTCTCTGGCTTTATGTTTTGCCATGCCATCCCACTGGTATGATTCCATTTGCCTTGGGACCCTCACCAGAGCTGAACAGTATCTAGTGCCATGCTTATGGACCACCACAGAACTGGGAGTTAAGTAATCTCTCTCTCTCTCTCTCTCTTTTTTTTTTTCTTTTTCAACAAAGGACCCAGCCTCAAGTATTTTGCTATAGCCACAAAAATTCTATTAATAATTTTCACTCAATTATATTAGATTTGATGATTCTACCTCCCTTCATATTTTATTATATAAAACAATGATAATCTGACACTTCAGATTAGAGAAAACTTAGGGTGAAAATAAGATATTATCTCACAGTGCATCTTGAGGGCACAAAATCAACAGCAAAAATGGATTAACATTCAAAATAGCATCCTGTCTCTTATTTAGAATAAAAAAATTGAGGTTCAAATCATGGTTCTGCCAGCTCTGTCTCAATTTCTACTCAATGAGAAAAGCCTAGGGATGAGAAAAGTTGATTTTCTGGATCCTTCCAAGTTTTAAAATTATATGAAAATATGAAGAGAAAAAATTTTGGAAAGTTAAATATGCCAGATTTTGCTATAATTTTAAAATAGAAAAAGACAGAGAGGTAAGCATAATTATAATATAAAAATTAATAAGTATCAATATTTAATTCCCACAATTGGAATTTTGGGAAACTTAGGTTGGGAAATTTTTTACAATCAAAAATCTATAGGACTCATTTTTAAAACAGATTTGACCCATAAGAATACTGGTCCTTAGTTACCTATGCTAATGTTTGGATCAACAGAAAAAATTAACTACTTGGAGAACTAAACAGTTGGGATATTTATCCCTCAATGCCTCAAACTGTTTCAAGAAGCCATAAATTAATCATCCAACACTGCCTTCTCTCTTCCTTTTCTTCTCTGTTTAAGAAAGGAATCAATAATTTAAAAACCCTCCCCTCCAGAGGTAAGAGATATTTTTGAGACAGTGTTATTTGCCAAAAGCTATGCATTTTTTAAAGTTTCAGTTTGTTTTATATCCGCAGTGACAAATTTCTTTACCTTATGATGTAAGTGAAAATCTGATTGTGAAGTTTGAGGTACCTTGCTTGCGTTTACAAAACTTTTATATTTGGCCGAAGAGGCCTCTTGCCAAGAGAATAAAATCTTGAAAAGATTCATTTTTTATATTTTTAGACTAAACCTTTCACATTGATCACAAAATTGTAGACTTTTACCTTTTATTTCTGGTACACATGAAAAAGAGGTAATTCAATAAGCATGGACAAAGAAAATGTTCAATAAGGCACTAAAAGTTTTTTTTTTCTCAGAAAGAATATAACATTTTTCTCAATTGCATTTTATAAAAGAATGGCCATTCAAGTGGAACTCAGCAATTAATTTTATCCACTCCTTATTTCCATGTGTATTCTTTTTAAAACTAAAACTACCTTGATCATGGTTTTGATTACGAATCCTGAAAACAATTATGGAAATGATCTTTAATATAATAATATATTTTACTGAATGTCTCAGCTTTTTCATTCCAACAACTGAAACAGAGACAATTCTTTGCATGTTGAAATGTGTAATTATCATGTATCCAAAAGGGAGGGTGTAATTTTCACATCTGATTACAAGGAAAGGGTGTAAGTGAAGCTGCCTGGGTAAACTTACACTTGTTTACAAAGAGCAGTACCTTTGATATTAAAAACTCAAAACATGCAAAACACTGGGAAAAATCAAGATTAACATGCACAAAACTAAACAAAAAAAAACCTTAGAATTTTTCTTGGCTCCACTTCAAAAATAAAGTCATTTCTTCTGAACTTGTATTGGTCTACTTAACTTCTGATGATTTTAAGACTCAAACATTATTTTATTTTGTAAGCTTGCTGGGGACTACACTGTTAAATGTTATGAAGCTCAAACACTAGAGGTAATTTAAAAGGAAACTTTAAATCCTTTATGCTTATAAAACTATGTGGTCAGTTCAAACTAGAGAATGATTTTCATCTCAACATAACACACTTTTCCTAAATACAACATCGTTGCTTGCAAGATGTACATTTTTGATGTTTTTTTTTTTTTTTTATCTCCCTGCTGGTTTTTTTTTTTTTTTTTTTTTAAACTTCTGATTTACCTTTGATAAGATCAACTTCTGCTCATGTGAACTTATGTTTTGGACATGTAGGAAGAGATGATATCAATGAAAGTCAGTGCTGTGATGGTAGCTATCACTTAGCAAGAAGATTAGAGATAGATACAAGAGCACGCAACAGGTAGAAAAAAAGAATCTGTCCAAACAGCAAACATGTATCAGGAACAATTTTGTATGAGATATAATTATGATTGCTATGTCATTGAGGTAGATTTCTGCTAAGCTTAGAAGATTGATGTTGAACATTAAATATGCTGATCCTATTTCATCTAATAAAATAGGAAACAAAGGAAAACAAAGAGAAGGCTGAAAAAGAAAGGTTTTAAAAGCAATTTAGGAACTGAAGATAAAACTTTATTCATGCTAAAAGGAGTCCACTGAAATGCATTCAGTTATCTATTTAGCTTTACAATTATACAGAAAGCAATTAATTTGTTAGAAACATATTAAGTTATATAGGCTTTCATTGTTTGAAATCTATTAAGTTATGGAGGTTTTCAAATGCAGTATTAATGACAAGGCTTATTTTGGTATACTTCAGAAATTTGGGGGGATGGGGTAATTTGCCAAATCAAACTTTACAAGCAAAAACTTCAAAAACGGATACAAGCTAACCAAAATGATTAAGATTGAAAAATAATTACAATTAAACAGAAAGTTATTTCATGGAAAAGAACTAGGGTCTTTATTCCTTGATTGCAGAAAGCATTTCAGTAATAGTTGTAGCTGAACTTTTATAAGATCTTTGACTTTTTTTTTTCTTTATATAGGATTCCACCATGAGTCTTAGATTCTGCTTTCCATTAAATCAAAAAGCAAAACACCTGACATAAATGTCCTTTCTCTTCTAAGTCAGTGGACATCCCTGTGCTGGGGCCAGGAAGTGTGCCTGGGAATGTCATGAGTGTATCTGAAGAGACAGAAGTTTCAGAGGACTGAGGCAGTTTCCAGGTAGTTCAGAGGCTCACCAAGCACCACATATCTGTGTCCACAGTTACCAATCAATGCTTAGCACACAGCACATTTTTCACTGTGTTGTTAGAGTACATTTGCTTATATTTTGCACAATTTTAATTTAACCATATTGATCAAACTGAGCACTCAATAAGACCCTAGGCACCTTAGGCTTATTAAAATTAGTCAACATGAAGCAAGTGAGCTAAGGAAGTAATGGAAACTGGAGATTTAAATACAGTGGAACCCACTTAAATAAATACCTGTTAATGAAATAAATCTATTAAATGAATTTATTTTCTCTGAACCAAATCAAAACACATTGAGTAATACTCAAGGGGACCTTTAAATGAATACTGCTTAAATGAATAAGCATCTTAAACGGACATGTTTCTCTTGAAAGGCAAATAGTATTTTCATGTTCTCTGAGGTTAATTAAAGCAAGAAAATCCACGTTGACTTTTTTTTTTTTTTTTTTGGACATATTGTCATTCTTTGGAATTAAGCAAGAAAAATTGCTCAAATAAAACTGTTTAAATACCATTTTTCTTCAAGGTTATTGTTCGTGTGTGTGTGCACATGTATGTGATGGGCCTTGGGCACATATGGGAGGGCAAACGCTTGCAACACTCGAGTTCATTATTTGTCAGGCAACTTAACCACCAAAAGTTAAAACAGAAAAATATTAAAAAATTTAACTGCCTCTTGCAATCCTACTGGCTACTTTTACCAAATGCTTTATTTGCCTCTTCAGAAAGCTTTATTATTTCTCCAGCATGGTTAAAAGGTGGGATTAAAAGCATCGATTCCCTGACTCTAATGACGATCTGTGTGCTTCTCACTGGCGCATTCACAGGGCTCAGAACAATGTATTTGAAAAGATATAATTGCTTTTTATTGTGATAAAAACATATCTTGAAATCTCACCTATTAGCCCACTTTTAAGTGTACAGTACAGTACTGTTAACTGTACCTGCATCGTTGTGTAGCAGATCTCTAGAACTTGCATAAGTGCTTTTAGCATAAAGTTCATGTTGGACCACATCTTTAACTGATCAGGTCTCTCTTTACTCAGAGGGGTTGACCTATGTTGGTATGTTATTATAATGACAGAAAAAAATGCAGCACAGGTTGAAGTCTTAAGTAATAATACCTTTTAAAAATACAGTCAGCACACAATCCACAGAGATTTTTTTCAGATATCCTTTATGTAGTGTTGCCTTTAGAGGGCCTTACTTATTCATTTTTTTTTCCTTCTTCTTCTGGCCTAAGATATTACCTCTTTTCCCTAAGCAAAAACACAGCTATCATGAATCAGGCAACTAGTGGGAGACTGCTGGCCAGGTTTCACCCCACTAAAATTCTAATCTATACTTTGTCTTTTAGAATTAAGGAGAAAATGCATATCAGCAGAATCTCCTCTCTACTTTATTTCATTTATAAATTACGAGAATGATGCTATTATATATTATTAATTTCTGCTGTTCTCCAACTCTGCTGCAGCAGTGTGCTGCGGATGTTGGAACGGTGTAATTATGTTCTAGTAGGGTAGCCATCCGTTTCCTTTCAAAAATTTACAGGATTCTTAATCACGCTGCTCATTTGGGTGCGCAGCAGCGAGGATGGCGAAACACAAACAGGGCACGTTCGTTTACATAGGAACACCTGCTTAGCATGATAGCAGATGTCAGTCAGTAAGCAGAACACAAAAGGAAAAAAAAATATCAACAACAGCAAACTCACACCATTTTGACTTGGTTCAAGGAAATCTTTTCAGAAGTGATGGCAACAGTGGACATTCCCTCTTAAATACAAACAGAGGTTCTGAAATTCCCAAGTGTTATTTGTGGTTAGCGTGTTGTCAGAGAGAAAGGACGTATTTGCCTCTTGTTGCATTCTGATAATTGACTCTGACTTTCTGTATTATTTGGGGGAATTACTGAAACTACTCTGCCTCAGTTTCCTGATCAGTGAACAGACAACGGGTTGGATATTCAAAAACCTAGTTCCCCAAGGGTGATTATTACTAGAAGCAATGTAATAATAAGAGTACAACTCTCACAAGACCTAGTACAAATCCTACCTCAGACACTGTTCAAGTTTTTTAACCTTTCTAAGCCATGGTTTTCTGATTCGTAGTGTCACCTGATTAAATTAAATGAGATAGTGTATACAAAGTTCCTGCCACATAAGAATGCAGGTGGTGATTGTAATATTATTATTACTGTCATCAGTGTCATTATGATTATTCTGATCCTCACAGAGCCTTCCCCACTCAACATATCAGTTATTAAAATGACCACCAACTGACATCTCTTGTAGAGATGATCATAACATGCAATGTTTTTGATGTGCATAGCTCTATAAAGCTGTTATAACGATACCTACTACTGTTATTTCACACTTAAAGAGAGCCTATCATCATTTCCACTACATATTCTGAGATTTACATCTGAAACATAAAACAAAGTTTTCTGGGATGTACTCTCCCTGAAAATGAGCCCAACAAAAGTGAAGTGCTTTCTACAACTTTGACACAATAAAATGAGGCCATGGAAAAGAAATAAATGAGAAGTTCATCATCTTCTTAAGCCCACCCCACCTTTTCAACTTGCACACTAGTTTTTAAAGAACTTTTTGGACTCTTCTGATATTTTCCCTTCTCTTTCTTACCCCAAAATGGTTAAAATTCAAAATGGAAAACAGCTATCACACATGGGCAATGACTAATTTTCCTAAGGAATTTTAGTATTCGGCATGTGTCTGCTTGTACAGGCCTGTGCGATAAAGTCTCCCTGAGTATGCATTGACTTGATACCCAATAATGGCTGCTAAGGAGCCGTTATGTAGTGCCGTGTCAATGATCCGTGCATTGAGGACTCCCCGAGTACGCATTGACACGATAGACCGGAACGGCTCAGAAGAAGCTGTTATGGTCTATCATGCCAATGATGTGCGGATATTGGCAGGGCCTCTGGCCCTTCCATGGAAATTATGGAGTCTCTGAAGAAACTGGGGTGGGCACCATGTGGGCACCATCAGTGAGCCTAGCCTCAGTTCCATTCTCCATTCTCCTTGGGTTTCTGTCAAGAGTCAGCCCCAAAAAGTTGTGCACTAACTTCAGCAGCCCCCCTTCATCACCAAAACATAAGCAGGAGCTAAAATATTCTTACCACTTGGTCTTTCTTCTCATAGAAAGAAGATTGTACTGTTAATGTTAAAAGGACGAGCAAAAGTTGAGATAATGTTTTGTTCATGTTTTGGTGAGTTTTAAGTATCTTTTCTGCTTTGGGAGTTTCAAGGTGTGCACATACATGATGCCAGGCAGACTTTTTGCTGTTGTGTCGGTGGGGATTTTCTGAGATTGAAACATTCAATCTATGCAAAGAAAAACACCTTCTTTTTATGTCCTCAGAAGTTGAATAGGTACCCAAAATGCAGCATATAGGAAATGGTTCAAAAAACCTTGGGAAGAGAAGTGCAAGTTCAAGAATAAAGTTTGGATTCGCACATGCTTTACCAACTTAAGGCAGTAATTAATTCACTTATGGTATTTACATGCCCCTCTTCAGATACTTATGGAGAACATGGGAATTTTAAATTCACAATTCAGTGCAAGATTTAAAATGATCTTCATTAGAATTTGAAGCTATACTCTAAACTGCTTTATATACTACCAACAGGGAGCCTCATTATGTAGTACTATATTTGGACTACCTTCTTTACATTTTGTAGCTGTAGATTTTGAATGTATTTCTGGTATGCTTAAGCAGAATCATACAAAGTCTTTTAATCGACTCTATTAACTAACCAATCCATATAGTTGCACGGCAAACATGTAGGCAAGAGACCTCAGTGCATCTTCTTTTCTGATTATCTCCAAAGGATCATGGAGGAAGAGAGATCTGAGATACCCAAGCACAAGACTTGCACAAATATCAAAATGCCTCACTAAACAGGATGGTGGGAACAAAGAAATAGATTAGGCAGAAAATAGCTATCATGATTGTGATTTTAAATATGGAAGGTACTTCTGCATGCTCATTTCCTTAAGTAGAAAACAGCCCAGTTTTCATAACAAAATTTGGACCGAAGGAAGTTATCTAACTTTGTATGTACTATAGCTTGATTTGACAATAATTAATAGAAGAAGCAAGGGGGGAACTCATGGAAGGCCAACCCAAAGTGAGTGCTCAAGTATAGAATAGAAAAATGGAGGGAAAGGATGTAACATTAAACATTTACTATGTTCTTGGCACCTTAACTGTTACCAAACTTTCCTTACAACAACCCTGAAACATAGATATTATTATGAGAAATAGAGACATAGGTAGAGCATATTGCTCCAGGTTGTATGGAGCTAGTATGGAAGTGGAAACTAAACTTGAGCCCAAATTTCAAAGCCTATGGTCTTTGAGTACCCATCCTGCATCTCAGCCTCTCAGAATCATGGGTCTCAAAGGTGCCACTGAGAAAGTCAGGAAGCCAATTGATTTAAAATAAACAAACAAACAAATAAATAAATCCAAGTTTTCATAAGGCCATAGCTATCACAAAGTAAAGTTCAAGAAATTGTGGTAGAGGGTCTAACATAAAGTTAACAAAAGCTTTTTTTCTAGCTATTACAATATATGCTAAATCTTTAATGTACCTGCCATGCCTGCCTTGAACAGAATGGTTTTCATATGTCATATGCTGAGCTAATCACTGGTGATAAGAGATGGGCAAGACTGTCCTCAAGGCATTTACACATTTTGTGGGGAGATGAATAGGAATCAGATATTGTAAGTGCAGTGATAAAGATCGGAATGGAAAACATCTTATGAGGAAATATTTTAGAGGGTATTTTGGAGTGATATTTCTAAAAGAGAATGTATGTGTACTTCCTGGAAACTCAGAGGTAAAAAGTATACCCATCACTGTGGCTATTTCTTTTCCTTAAAAACAAACAAACAAACAAACAAACAACAACAACAAAAAAAAAACTATTCCCTTAGGAATCAAAAATGAATATTCAGATACCTCAGGCTAAGGTTATTATTTCCTCTTTCGAAGAATGTTTCAGAAAGGCTCAGAAACTGAAGTACCTCCATCAGGATTCCTGGAAACCTGAGTAGTCACACCTTATAGTCAGAATCAGAATTTATTGAGCATCTTCTAGACTCCATACTGTCCTTAGAATCTTGCTCAATCCTTCCAGTGATCCTATCAATCAGTAATGCCCCTCATTCTAGGCATGAGAAGTGAAGCTCAGAAAGGTTAAGAAACATACTCCAGGCCATATAGAAAGTAAATGGTAACATCAGAGGAATTTGGACACACATTTGTTTGGTCTAACTCCCATGTTTTCATTTTTTTTTCTCTTTTACTCCCTCACCCCTGGGGAGAGAAAAACTGGGTTCCATTTGTTATAAGTGAACAGATTCAGAGGTGTTCCTAGGGCAGGAGTCCGGGTAGCGGAGAGGAGAACATGAAATATTGACAGTTCACCTTTGAGACTCTAGCAGACATCACACAGCAGGGAGTGTGAAGAGAAGCATTGCTTCCCCTACAAGTGGACTGGTTAATAGCTCCTAAATTTCATTTTCAGTTATGCAACATTTTTGGGTTTCAATATGCTATCTTGAATTCATATCCCATTCATATCTGATATGAATGTTGTCCAAATCCTATTATCTAGGAACTTAATTTAAAATAGCTTCTTGAACTGTCAAAAACTCTAATAAAACAGGAAGACAAGCACAGAGCAAGTTCTGTGGGACGTCCGAAGTCGGCTCATAAATTGTGTCTTTACATCAGTGAAGAGGTAAAATCTAAACTTTTGCAAAACTCCAATATATACTGCATTATGAATCCACTTTAAAGTCAATATTCTGCTTATTATCTATATCTATTAATAGACTTTGATTGAAATGATAAGGAAGATATTTGAACCACATGGTTAGGTTGAAAATTGACAAAATGCTGAATTGTTATTCTTTTTTGACAATGTAAATTTCAATGTAAATTAATTTCTGAGAAGGTACAAATCTTTAAGTTCATTTCCGTAATTTCTAAGCCCTTTGAGAAAGGTAGACAATGTAAAAATAGGCAACTGCAATTTTGTTTTTTTTTTTTTTTAAAGGCTACTGTTCCTTTAATGCCCAGCTGGTTCTGAGATGTAATAAAATTGACATATTGATTCCTTTGAATTTACAAATGCCTGTTTCATAAACTCCATCTCCAAAGCCTAGGCATCTTTAGAGCACTGTCATCTTTTTTCTCCAAATGGATCAATTATGTGCCCACGTAATCCTGTTACCTGTGAAATCCATGCATACTTCTCCCATTTGCTGCAGTTCCCAGGCGGACAAACTTGCATTATGTACGCATAAACAAACAGTGAATTTTCCTGATATTAGAGATTGTTTTCAAAGTGAAAGGCAATCTCTTGGGTCTTTTACTCAAAAGAGAGAGAGAATGGAAAAGAAAAAAAAATTGTGCATGTTTCTTCAAGTAACTTTAGTATCTATACAGAAACAAAATCACATGTGTACATGTGTGCATACATAGATTTATATTTAAAAATTTTAAAAGTCCATTTAAATTACATGGGTTTGCTATGTTAACTGCTCCAAGGAAGTTAATTATTCATTTTAGTTAGACTAGTCTATGCAGGTTTATCACATTTTTTACTGCTGTCTTGTCTCCTTTGTTGATAATTAGTTATTTAAGGGCAAATCATCCCCAAGATACCTTGACACAATTGAGAAATGGAAACCCAAAGTGAATTAGGTTATAAAGTTTGCAGTATCTTAGGGAGGAAAAAAAGTCCTCAATATTTTTTACTCCAGCACTTGACACTAACTGGCTCTGAGACTTTCTTAAACACACACAGAGTCCTTTATTGAAACAATCGTACAAAACACAAAGATTCTGCTTCTACTACATTAGGAGGGAGCTGCCTCAGTGAACTAGGGGGCCTTTCCCATATGTCGAATCTGTAACAGTAAATTGTCTTCCCATACAAGCACATTTGCATGTCCGTGTGTGGACACACCCACCAGCACAAAATGCATAAAGGCTTATGTGTGAATATATGCACAGACCGTGGCTATAGAGTCCTCTGCAAATAACCAACAATCAAACATGCTATTGTCTATGTGTGAACTCTCTGTGTGAGCAAAGTACTGTGCATGTTCTGCACAGAGATATGAATTCTTGTTTCATTCTTCCAGCCTGTGCTGTATCTGATTTTCCTCACTTCACTGGGCACCCAGCAGTCTAGTTACACTGCACTTGCACTCTACAATTTGTCTCTAAGAGATTCCCCAAATCACAAAACATCTTGTCTGTCGTCCAGTGTGCTCCCCATATGCAGAAAAGATGGTCTGAAAAATTGGGTTGTGCTTGGAGCCCTGTGGCCTGGCCCACCGCTGCCGTTGTGCAGGAGTGGTTTTAAAGATAAATGGCTGCATGTTAACCAGATTTGACATGCTGTACAAAGGCAGGCACCTTTGGTCCCATGACACAGCCAAACAGAAAACACAACAAGCAAGCCTGGCAAAGATGTCCGACATGAATAAAAGCACAACAATTTGTCACATAGTTGTTACAAAATGTTAGCAGCTTTAGGGCTTGCCATGGGATGGAAGAGATAAGACAGTGTGGAGAATTTGAAAGTTTGAGGACTGGTGAGTCTCAGGCAATGGAAGAGTTAATTCAGAAAAGGGGGAAAACAGTCATTGCAAAGGGATTATTTTCATTTGCTTCCTCATAAGGCAGAAGAAGGCCTTAACGTCATGAATTAAATCAGCAAGACCAGTATTCCTGGCTTAGTAAACTCTGCTGTTTTGAAGGGCTGCCTGTTAACTATCTCTTTCCAAGTTCCCAAAGATGTAACACGTTCTAGGATCAGTTTCTTGAGGGTCAGCAATCATTTTTCCTTTTCTTTTACGAACTGACATAATGATGAATGAAAGGAATAATTTTGAAGATGAGAAATTCTTACACCTCACTTAGTGTCATATTCACTCTCAAACAAAGAATCAAACTGCATTACTATAACTCTTTCAAATGCTGGATTTCCTTTTCCAAACGTCCTTCCAGTTGATGATCACTATTGCCTGTAATTCTGGAAATTCCATGATTACAGAAACATTTAACCATAGACTTTCTTCCTGACTCCAGACTCATGCCCTTCCTAAGCCTCAATTTCCTCATCTATAAAAAGAATATGGAAATAATAGTACCTACTTGAAAGAGTTATTGTCAGAACTACATCAGATGACACAGACAAAATTCTTAGCACAGGTCTCAAGGCATTATAAGTACTTAATAAACGTTATCTTTCCGACAGTTGCCAGAGACATGTCACTGAAACACAAATATGATTATGTCACTGTTATATAAGAGGTGGTTCACAAGCTCACCATCACCTATTTACTGGTTAAGAGCCAGAAATATGGTATAGGATATTTTTATGCTTCCATCCACCTTTGTAGACTCAATTTAAGCTCATCTCCTTGCACATGCTCATGTTCCAGACATCTTAGCAGGATGACAGTGCCTGAGCCCTTGGCCTTTCTCTCCTCCAGTGCTTGTAGATGTCATTCTCTCAGCCCAGGGCACCTTTCCTCACTGCATGGGTGAAACCCATGTTGTGTGACAATGCTCCCCTCAAAAGCCACCTCCCTGAAACTCTCCCCTCACTGCCTGCTCCCATATCTACTTGCACCATCCTCTGGACACTCTCTTCTCTGTGGAGACAAAGTTCTGCATCTCACTCACCATGTTTTGATCATGTCTTCAGGACCCCTCTTTTGTACTACCCAGTGAGCTCCTCAGCATCTGGTACAGTGCCTGCACATACTATGCACACAATGAACGCAGAATGAATGAACTCCACGAGTCCCTGCTCAAAGACCAGAGGCCTAAAAAGGATCTAGTGACATACTTTTCAATTATTTCTGCAAAAAGAAAAACTTTTCTTTGTCCTAATGTGAAGTTCAGATAACCCTCAGGAACGAAGGCAAAAGAAATCCTGAGTAGAAAAAGAGAATGTACATTTCTTCCACAAATCTGACATCAGTTTTGAAGTGATGCTGCTTCTAGGAATAGTAGA
The DNA here is from genome assembly GCF_001458135.2 of Marmota marmota marmota. Lineage (NCBI taxonomy): Eukaryota > Metazoa > Chordata > Mammalia > Rodentia > Sciuridae > Marmota > Marmota marmota. Next base: position 33,760,256 of record NW_026000037.1, read on the forward strand.
GTGAATCAAGAAAGATCACATAGCAAACTGTGAAAAGAAAAAGGACAGACATTAAAAAAAAAAATCTTGTTAGCCAATCTAATGCTGCTACTGCCATGTAGTCCAAGACTTTTCAGAGGATCCTGATGCCCCACAAGAGAATGGAAAAGAGACTTGGTGGAAGGAACTTGTCTGAAAGACAGTCATTCTCAACATACATATAACAGGGGTGGAATCTCCCAAGTAACTCCACGTGGCCCTGCTCGCTTGTGGGGCATTACAGGTCAAACGTAAAGAAGTAAAGAGATTTCTACTGCAACATTTTCCAAGGGGTTGGGAGGGCCTGGAGTTTTGTTGACATCTGTGATTCTCTAACCTTTGTGACCCCTTGTAAACTCAAAACCAGAGCAGCCTGGAGCACGTCACAGTACCTCCCCCACCCATCGCACCACTCCCCTGAAATCTGAGCCAAGCCCCATGTGGCTGTAGATCTTCTGTTCACAGGTCCTGAAGGGAATCCAGGAAGTCATTCTTTAATGAAATCTGCCCCCCACCCTCTCTGGAGGTGAACAGACTGCTGGAATATGACATCCTCATCATCGCAGTTAGTGGGAGGCAGGAGCTGGTCAAAGGAGAGGGATCATGGAGTTAACTAGTGACCTTTCAGCTTCCTCCATTTATAGGTCTCATTTTATTTCTACTTGTAATATTAAATGAGAAACAGATTTAAATATGGGAGAAATGACGGCATGCCACTTGGAACAACCAGCTGAGTTGTCACCTCTAAACTGCACATTTCATTTATGTCCTAAAAGTGATGATGAAGGGCCTGGAGAAGGCCTGATACAGGGCCTGAAATGGTAACATGCTCCCAGGATAGACTGTTCCAATTATTTTCCCTCTTTCTCCCTAAAATGTCAGTTACCCAAAGAACGTCTTCAGAGTGAAATAATTGATTTCTGCCCTAAACAACAGAGAACCACGCAGAATATTTTACAGGAAAGAATCTGATAAGCAAATTGATCTGCAGCAGTTAGCTAAACATATTCTTAGGCTGAGCTTCATATGGAGATATCATTTTGCAGGATGCCAAACACAGAAGAAGATGATTAAGAAGTTCCACAGTCTCTTAACTCTAGTGGTGTCCGGCCAAATATTCAAACTCATATTCTTCATTCATGATTAAAAATTTTAAATTCCTATTTTCAGAGAGTCAGGATAAGCACATGAAAGTTAAATTTCTCACATTAAAAAGATTTAAAAGGCTTGGTGTTTCTCATTTTGACAGTAAATAGAAATGGTGTAAATAGAAATAATTTGAAAACAGTATCTAAACTGTAAATTTCATCATGTCCATAAAAGGCTAGAAATATATTAAGTTCATGATATGCTTTGTTAGAAAGTGGCATCTTTGTTGAAAGGAGAGATGGCATTAATAAGCAGAGTTCATGTCTGGAAAAATTGTTTCTAGTAATAACTATTATCTAATTTTAGAGGTTTATATGTAGAATAATAAAGATTAAAAAGTATCAATCCTTATTATAATTTTCTTTCTTCCTTAAACTTTAAAAATTAAACTTCAAGAATTTATTGGAGTGGCTAATAGTCTTCCTGTGTGTCCTACCTGTACCATGAAAAGATTTCTCTCCAGGTCTCTGTTTTATTGATGAGAGTGATTTGCAGCAAACCAAATCCACATTAGTCCGAACTTCAGGTGTAGTGTTCTGACCTCAGTAACAATCTCAGGCTTACAATTTGTGTCCTTACATTTCCTAACCTAGGGCCAAACTATGTGCAACACAGAAAGTAAGAAACTGATGGATTGTGCCATCTATGGCAGCATTTGTTCAGCATTTGGTACAAATGGGAGAAAAAAAGATACAGAATGCATGGATTGATTTTCAAATTACCTCAATATTTTGAAAACATTTTCACCTGCATGCTGAGAATGCTAAGAATGGCAAGGAAGGCAATTGTGCATTTGCACAGCCTCCACTGCATTCATTTATAAATTACCTCATCACTGACTGAAATTAACACTGATTCTTACAGGCAATTTCTCAATTTCCAATGCTAATTACATTTTTTTTACTTTTAAATTCTGTACCACCTGTTTTGGGCAAGACATCTTAGGCAGCGCGACCGCATTTAATCACAATTTTAATTAACCGCCCTGTAGATGTGAAAAAGAAGCAATTATAATGTAGATGAATGATGATTTTTCTGCATTAAATTGTTTTGTTTCCCTGGTATGTTGATTGTAACACAGCACACAAATACAGTAACTGTACAATTTTTTTCTATTGTAATTTAGTAATTGTTTTTGGAAAACCAGTTTGGGAATGAGTGACTTCATCTGTTTACAAATTGATTGATACTGTTCACTCACTGATTGCTGCGGCGTATATTTTGGTATTGCACAGCCTAGCATAAAATATAATTAGAGATGCACAGGCTTTGCAGCACCATTTTGGAATCTGAAAATCAACTGTAACTGAAGTATGTTTTCCTTGAGCATACTAGTATCAGTTGGGGCTGATGAAATGATAATCAAAACAATGGGCTTTCCAATTCCACCACTAGTAGAAACCCTTAGTTTCAATCTGATAGTTCTAATATGGTGAGTTTATGAATTACTATGTACTAGGCCTGGGAGCTGGGGGCTGGCAAGTCTGAAGCTTGCACAACTCACTCAGATCTGTATCACAAGAAGCATACAAGTGAGGTAAGGAAACAATGATGAAAAATAAAGAGTTGCTGCTTTGGAAATGGAAGGATTGTTCCCCACACCAGGCACAATGCACTGGTGTGCTGTAGCGCTAGCCTATCTCATCTCTACACTATGATACAATAAGATCACATTCATGCTCCTGGCTTGCAGATACAGATCATTAAAAGCCGTACCTCACTGCAGATAAATTCAAAGATCTTATTTATGGGAAGCAGAGCTTGCTCCTCACTCTGCTAGGAATGGGATGGGGGGAAAACGACAGCCATTGATACTTGTTTATGAAACCTTTATGCCAACGGATAGTGGAAGATCTACACTTACTATTCTCACATGAATTAGAAATCCCTCTAGGAATACCCTAAACCATACCCACTCCCAATCGCTGGGACATTCTCAATTAATGCATTTCATTGGTATCACAAGGGCTGGTGTCTCCCTTCAATCAGCCACTGAGATGTGCTCACTTGAATGAGTCCTGGGCTAGGCCATTTCTACCAGGCTAGAAAAAAAGGGGAAAAGGCCATATAAGCCATCATGAACGTTCAAAGAAAGCATTTATGAGATCTCTTTGACACCCTATTCTTTAAAAGATCCTAAACTAGGATAGTTAATTAAAAGACGAGAAGTCATCTTGGTTATGGCCGTGTATTTGCTGGGACCATAGCTTCATTTAGAGCAATTTAAAGATAGAATGATGAAGATATAAGTTGGCAGGGCAAAACAGATAATGTTGAGATTGGGGCTGGGGCAGGAGGACTCTTTGAATCAACTTTTTTTTTTTTCTTTTATAAATAGTCACTAACAAAGTATTAATAGGAAACACCAAATTGGCACCAAAATTCACTTTGTATATTAAGTCTACCCTATTAATAAATTAAAAGGTCTACTCTTTTGGCCAATTGAGATTATTTGTCTAAATCTTGTTCACGCCTATGGACACAGGAATCCCAGATGAAAGTAAGACAACAGGCCAGAGTGTCTTACACTCTAGGCTGCCAGCAGGTCTAAGATTTTTTCATGTAGAATGTGATACAAGAACCAGCAATAAAAGCCCAGGCACCTCTGCTGGTGACACTCTTTCTTGCTGTAATAATTATTTGATATAAATGAACACTGAGTAAAACTACTGCTAGTAAAAAAGGCAGAGGGACAATTCATTTCGGTTTGTTAGACTATCATTGCGAAGAAATGTGCGTAGGACAGGTGGAGATGCACCTGGGTTTTACCCTGGAGATTCCATTTCTGGTTTCTAGTGTAGCCTCTGTGCTGTTAGCAGTCGTACCTTCACATGGTTGAATATTTTTCTCTCCTTTACCACCTTCCTCACCTTGCTCCTAACAGCTCTAGAGAAACATGCTGTTTTATGAATGGAGGTAAAAATAACCCTGAATATCTCAAATTATAGCCTCTTTACATAATGAAAAGGGAGCATTCTAGCAATAGACTTAAACTTTTTCTTTTTCCATAAAGTTGCTCCAGCAATAATGTTTGTTTGGAAGTTTCTAAAAGTGGTAACATCTGTGCTCCTGCAGGGAGATGCCATCCCACCAACCTTTATACCAGCCATTTGTCTTTGAGAGAAAAGAAAGTACCTGATCCCAGGCCTGAGCCCATCTTAGCTCCCCGTATCTTCATACTCTGACCCACTGCGTTCCTTCAAGAAGAGAGCTGCTTCCCATGGCTACCTCCTCAATATAAACTTGCTAACTAATCTCTTAGCAAACACTTGAAGCAAACCTGAAGAGAGGAAAGAGAGGCAAAGGGGGAACAAAAACCCGGCATAGATAAAGCTCAAGACACATTCAATGGGACACTGGAATCTAAATTTAGTACCAAACTTGAGATTTCTTTTGAAGGGTTACTTGTTGTATGTGGAACAGGGATTTTTGTAACCACGATTTTATTTTTAAATCTCAATCCTAATTCTTCTGCTATCTTTCAAATAGGGCTTACTTCAACATGAACTCCCTTGATTCTTTCCCTCCTGTTGATGGAGATGTGCTTACTCTTGTAGGTATTTGCAAATGGTTTCTTTCATTACTATATTTTAAATAATGGCCCTTTAAAAAAAAAAAAGTCCACCCTGACTGCACTGTGTACACACAAGGTAACTTTCCCTTAGCAATGTATGTGAGAATCTACTGTTGGAAATAAATAATGACTTTCAACCAATGATCAAAGAAAAATAAATCTTTTACCCTAATAAGACTTTTTAAGACTGGAATCCCATTTTTAAATGGATAACAGCTAAGAGGCTACTGGCAATCTATTTATTTCCAAAGCTGTGTTTTAATATTGGCTGCATAGAAACTGTACAGCAAATGGACCCCAGGGTCTTCAAAGTTAAAGCTTTTGAAATAAAGTTGGTATGTAGTATTTGAAAACATATTGTTCAGAATTTAAGTTTTAATATCTAGGAATAAACAGAGCATTAAATCAAGCAAAACTGTGACAAGGCCAATATGCACATGGATGATGCCAGCAAGGCATCTTCAGCCCTTTGTTCACAGCTTAACAAAACTGTGCCGTCACACCACTTTAGTTCAACAGTGCCTGTCGAATGGGCATCAGCAGCTCAGCCAGTGCCTGTCATACACACAGCTCCAGGACGGTTTGAAAGCAAGGGCTTATTCCACCCCCAAGTCTAGTTGGAAAGTGAGGAGGTTTTTAAATTATCTAGCAAAGACACCAACCTGCCCCCTCCTCAAAGTTAGAAAAGAATGACAATAATAATAAAATAAAAAACAACAACAACAACAACAAAATTGTGTGAGCATATGTATGTGTGTTTTAAGATATAGGAAAAAATGTACTCAGGCAAAGGAAGCACTTTTTGTATTTGTTTTCATTGTGAAAGCGATTATAAAAAATTTGCAAGACTTTTTCTTAAAGTGACATTCCTGATAATGAAATAAAAGTTGAATGTCATTGTTATTTTAAGATTTTTGACACATTTTTTTGGCCTTTAACCAACCGCATAAACTTCTTACATCAGAATAGGCAGGTATTACTTGTGAAAGAGACTCTGCAACCCTATGTTATCCTGAGGAGTTTCTCTGAGATGTAATTTTGGCTATGTGGCTGTTTTTGTTGACCAAAATGCATTAGCTTTTAAATTTACAGCCTCCTGAGGTCTGGTCTCTGTGAACATTTAATCTGCTTCAGAAGAGAACCCTGGAGAAAACAAACCTGGTAAAGAGAAGGATTGTTCACTTTTCCAACAAGTTAACAATTAGAGAGGAAAAAAACCCCAAAAACCCAAACCGCCTTATTTTCCTCCTATAACACTGATCATGAGATTTGGCTTTTGAGCTTTAATAAGTGCTGGGGAGGTGCCTTGGAACTTTCCTTCTGTTTAATTAAGTGAGCCCACTCCTCTTTAGGCATCCAATCAGAGTGAGTGAGGACGAGCCCCAGAGAAGGGCTGGGGAGTCCTAGTGGTAAGAAGGAGCTGAAGGTATTCTGAATCTCTCTCGACCTTTTCAGCTCCTTCAGGATACTGTGTTACTTAGATCCTTCCAGGACGAGCTGAGATTTCCGTACACTAAAGTTGAAAAGCTTGCGCTCTCCACCTCTCTCTCCCCCCTGTCTGTCTTTCACTCTGCTGCTGTCAGTTTGCTGCCTGTACTTTGGCTGTCTCTTTTCCAGTCTCTACCCTGTGAGTTTCTGGCCTGCCAATTTCAACTTGAAGCTTGACTGGGCTGATTTGATGCAAATACCTCCAGGGAAAACCCTGAAACTGATGAACAGTTATGTCAAGTCGATTTTGCACCATCGGGAAAAGGTAACCTCTGCGAGAAAAAAAACAACAAGGTTAAAGAGACAAGGGCTTTTCACGTGTAATACCTCTGCTGCACATCTCGTTCACTGTTTACCATCCCTCAGAAATTGTAACTGTCAGAATTAGTCCTAATTGCAGATGCGAAAGCTGCCATTATAATAAAAACAGAGGCAGTGCAGGCATTAAATGTAGCAGCCTAATTTGTGAGACTACAGAAAAGGTAGAGTAAATGAATATTTCATTACTTTAATTACCAGGGACTACTCTTTTCTTGCTGTCTTATGATAAGTGTTGCTGTAACTAGCAACAGCAAACATCCACTAAAACATAAAGTGCAATAATCGTCCTGCTGTCAGGATCACCACTTTAAAATACGAGCAGGGAAAAAAATATAATGGTTTATCTATTTCTTAGAGATTGCAGAAGTAGAAGATGGAAATTCATTTAATGTCAGGGGGAAAAATGCACACACAAAGGCACCAGTAAACAGGTTTTAGTCAGAGAATAATGGCTTCAAGACACAGAAGAAAAAAAATATCAGTTGACTATACATCTGAAGTGTTAGCCCTAAAAGAATGCTAGAAAGGAGAAAGTAGAAGGTAATCGTGTTCAGATTTTTTAAGGCAAAATTTTGTTTTGTGTTGCACAATGTAATTGCTTGAACATTAGAAAATAAAACTCAAGTGACTAGGGGAAAGACGAGGAAAGCAAGCAGTTTTCAAATGATTAAGTAAAGGTGGAAAAAGTTCAAGTTGGCAAAAGTTTAGAAGCTCAGTCCAGTTCCATTTAAAAAGACTAGATAAAGCCTGCCAGAAAAAGGACTTTGCCTGCAGTTCCAGAGTACTGATTCATAAGATTTGGGGAGTCTCAATTATTACTCACCACTGACACCTTGAAAAACCCTGGGCAATTCTCTAAAAAATGTCAATTTCAGGTAAGGTGCCCCAGGCGGGTGGGAGGTGGTTAGATGGTGGGAGGTGAGCCTAGGAGAGGGGGGTGTGGTTGAGGAGGTTGCTAAGACTGGTTGAAGCCAGCCTGTCTCTGCATTTATCACTGTGTCCCAGAGGAGGTGTTTGTTCAACATAGCAGTTTGACAGCACAAAAACACTGTGGCCAGAAGCCCTATCAAAGAGCCTACTGACACGTATCATTTGTGGTCTTGGTTTCACAGGACAAGGCCTCCTCACACTTTATCTGCACAAGTATAAAATCCACATATTTCTAAGTGTTCAGTATAGTTTTAAACCCCCCTCCCTTTTTTTTCTTATAAATATTGTAAACACTACTTTAAAATACCATCTTTATTCAGGACTTCAGAATGCTGTTTTAAAAACCATAATAATTTGCAATCAATTTAGGATAATCTGTGTTAAGGTTGGTAGTACTAAAAGAAAACAGTTTAAAAGCACAAAGCTAGCAATTTATCCTAAATAATACACTTAAACCTCAGATTAATAGGTACAAGTAAGTTTTGTAAAAGTCAAGTGGCATAGAGAACACTTTTCCCACCTATGATAAATCTTAAACAAGAGTCTACATTAATTTTTCACCTCTACTATTTGTGTTTAAATGTATTTCATTCATAAGCTAGAAATATGAAGTGAAAGTTAAAGAGAAAGAATACCAGAGTTTGGGTCCCAGGATGCATTTGTGTCTGTGTACATGTGAGAGTTTGTGCGTATGTGCTGTATTTAGTTTTCAAATTCCCATCTACAGAGCAAAGGTGATGGGGAATCTTAGAGGACGACCACTTTGCTTAGAGATAGTTCCCTCTTAATGGGTCTATTTATTATGAAAACACAGCTTACTGAGTTCTTTTTATGTAAACCTCACCTCTTAAAACTGAGAAATCTCATGATGTGAAACACTTCCATTGATGTGCTTGGTGTCTAAAATAGAAACTTAGGTACTTCCAAGAACAGGCAAATTGCAAAGTTTCTTTGATTACAGTTACTTGGATATAAAAGATAATATAAATACCATTTAAACTAAGAAAGAGTGAAAGCTACATGCTACATATATGCATTAAGTGGGTACTACATTCCTTGAAATTTACTCATTTGAGGGGAAAAAATAAGATGTGTATAGAACATATTTTAATTTGTTGATCTGTTATTGATCACTTCTTGTTTTGAGGAGGGGGTGGCTATTTCCTTGTCAGGAGCACCTTTCTTAGAGTTAGTTATAAAAAGAAATATGTAGTAGCATACGGGATCAAAAATCTCTATGTTGTCATATGAACCATATTAACTATTATAGAGGAGGCCATTATAGTCTTTAATGTACAAAATATTTTGTCTCTTTGTTATGAGAAATCATTAATGAGATACCTATCCTCAAAAGAATGTGATCATTTACCTCTAACACCTGAGATTATTTTAAATGTCACTGTATCCTGAAGATTTAAAAATACACCATTGTATTTCTGTGCTTGTGATAAATAAAGTTGGCTAAACTAACCAATTGTGTGTTTATTGTTTGATTGAAAGAATATCTTCATTTGAGTGTAATTGAACTTCAAAAAATTCAAGTTAAGAATTACACCTTCTTCAAGTTCATAATAGGGAGTGTGTGGGTTTAGTTTGAAATAGCATACTATAAAAAATAAAAATGAAGAACAACTTTTAAAAATGGATTAAATACCATTGAATATGAAAATGAATACCATAGATTATAGGGAAAGTTATCTGGAGTATTAAGTTTATAGGAATGCTTTTAAAAAGAAAAGTAAAAAAAAGTAACTTCAAGACATATACTGACAGTTCTGTATTTGTCTTCTAATTCTAACAAGACCTTCAGATTTCAATCCTTCAACTCAGCTCAGCAGTGGAACTAAATTTGTAAATAATCATGAATCATTATGATGATTACATTCCTCAATTGAAAAATGAAAGCAAAGTTCAATCAGGTCCTTCTTGAAATCTTTTCTCCCCTTACACCTCTTTTTTTTTTTTTTTGGTCTAAGCTCCTGGCTTTTCTGAGTCTAGTTTGTTAAAGCCCCCATTAATTTCTAACCAAGACTGCAGTACTCACTATAAATGTGCATGACTTTATCAGCTCTCATACTTTCTTGGGTCACAAACACACAATATCTGATGAGACACTGATCATCTTCCTTCTCCTTTCTCTCTTCAGCTCCTCTAACTTTCCTGTCAGAAGCTTGAAAAAATATGCACAGTTACTGTTGCTGAGGGGAGACAAAGTTTAACTTCTGGGTTGGCAATTGGAGAATAATTCATGAGCAGATTTCTAGCAAATGATATGATTTGCTAAATTTTGGTCTTTGATTTATATTTATGTACTCCTGCTACTGCTAAGGTTTTGCCAACCTCAATTAGATCATGAATGAGATCATTTTAATTCAGCCCCCAAACTGTGACCTGACCATGGTCTGAAAGTGTTCAAAAAGTAATTTTAAGCCTCCCTTTGATTTGAAAAGGAATACTGCATGCTTGGTCGTTCATACAAATAACATAAAACTTAATTATTGGATGATTTGGCAGAGGACCTTCTTGCCAAACAACAGTCAATGCCAGCTACTGTGATGCTGGCGCTGCCCGGGCCCCCAAGCCCATAGCCCCCTTGTGTACGAGCGTTTGTTCATTGTGTCTCAGGGCAAGATGCGTTCAGATAGGATTCAAGGATCTGGGAGGCAGGGTGCAATGCAAAGGGTGTACCGTTTTTATAACTCCAGTTAAAAAATGCTGTCTCACCTAGAAGGGAAGTAGATCCGCGCTGTCAAATCACCAGGAGGCTGTGACAAAGGGAGCTTGCAGCCTGACACACGGTGTAACAACATAGCAAACACCTTTAATTCTGTCATGTCTCATACCCTTTACTTTCTCACACATTTATGGCTGCTCGAACGTTGACACCTACACTCTTTTTCGAAACTAAATAAGGCAATCTTATTTAAGCCCAAATGCAACACCTGTAAAGTTATTCTTGTGCCCAGCAAAAAATAACCATTAACTCCTTCCTCATAAAACCTGCTCTGCTTGCTTTGGAAACTCTCAAGTTGGTAACGGCCAGCTTGAAGCCCTGACTCGGAGGTCCACATGACCTCCCAAGCTCTGACAGATAGGCAAGACTTCCCCCTCGGAAAGATGCAGAGGCTGAGATAATGTCACTGTCCGAATTGGCCTCCTACAGCTTCTTGAGTTGAAGCCCCTTTCCTCATCACAAACTTCTGGTGTCTTTCACAGTAAGGAGAGAGGCCCCAGCTGCTTCATTCCCTCTAGCGACCGAAGTCTAATATTTTAAAAGCTAGAAATGAAAATAGCTTTTCTAAAGATATTTCCTGGAATTTTTAATGTGCTGCTTTGATTCCTTTTTTCTATCTTTTTTTTTTCTTGCCAATTATAAACCACCATTTGGAGGGCTTATGAGCAATGTAAGTCCACCTCATCTAATTAAACCACATTGTTTTAAAAGCTTGAACAGTTTTCATGTCTACAAGACTTGTCTGAATAATAAACTGCTAGAGCCAGAATTCTGAGTGTCTTTGGAGAGCCAGAATTTCATCTGCTAAGTGCAAAGGGCCAGGCACTCAAAGAGTTAAGGAGTGTTCCCGCATTGCTGGGTAGGTTAATATCACAGCTGCCTAGTAAAGCATTATCCTGTACCTCACTTAACAAAAGCCTCCTTTTGCAAACAGACTCCCACTTTCTCCCCAAGTGTCCAAAGGTGTTTACTGAAGTAAATCTGCCTAAATCCTTCATTGCTTGGGTCATGGGGGTGGGTAGGAGGGGTGGAAGGTGTAGGGATAATCTCTTTTTGTAAATTCTGTAAATCTTCTGGGAAAAAGAAAAAAAAATTCAGGAATCTGTGTCACATGTTCATGTACAACTGCTAATATATCCGTTAGTTTTGCTCTTATAAGTGAAATATGCCACAATGCCTATTGGAAAAGGCACCGTTTCAAATAATTCACTCTGCTGTTTGGAGATATTGTAGTTTCCAAAGTGAGTGACTGAGTGTGTGTGTGTGTGTGTGTGTGTGTGTTGTATGCTTAATCTAATTGTTGAAGAAAAACTGTTCGTATCTTCGAAGTGGTTTCAGAAGGGTGGGGGAGAAAGACAAGACAGTTTAGGAGCATGATAATGCAGATGAAAAGTTGTCACGAGAGGTTCCTGCTCTTGCCGTGGTCTTGCTGCAGTACCACTAACTGCATGTTACTTGTGCATGTTGAAAAGGGAGGCAAATAACACAGCAAAACCTGACAGGTCCGCCTGCAAGGGCTTAAACAATTCCCAGTAAGAAGGAGCCCTTTAGGCACAAACTTTCTCTCTGGAAAACGTGAATACCACCAACCCCTCCCTACAAATCTTGAAGCATCCAGTTTGAGATACAAAAAGGCTGTCATCTCACAAATGTTAAACATACTAAAAAAATCTGAAAAAAAAAAGTATGGAGAAGGTGTGAAAAACGTGGCACTTTACAGCCCTCAAAGCTTTTTAAAATAGAACAACTTTTCCCCCTAAAATTCTTTTCAGAGATTTTTTTTTCCTCCTTTTTGGCTCATTTGAGAGTTTCTTTCTTGGCTTTTTTCCCCTTTCATTTGAAAATATGAATTATCATAAAAAGTCGGGGGGGGGTGGAGAAATGGGAAAGTCTTTTCCAGTTTTCCTGAGGATTTATCACTGTGTTCAGGCTGGGTGTGAGCACCCATCACTGAAGCCAGACCAGGGGCCCAGGCTCTACTTTGCCCCTTCCCTCCCACCCCCCCAGAGTCCTTACCTCCCAGGTCTCAGGGTAAACAATGATAGTAATTAAAGCCAAATCCTAGGCAGCATTCAAGGGCAGGAAGTCCACACACCTGACCCCAAATCTAACAGGCTGCTAGGGTAGAATTCAATTCCTCTCTGACACTTTTTTACCTCAAGTGTTGAGCGGGTGGCCATGAATAGTACAGACATGCCATCTTGTAACACTATATGCCTGTCAGGAGGGACAGGGCCTGGTGGAGCATCAACTATATAAGGCTGGTAACTAGGGGAAGCCCAACAAACAGCCACAAACACCTAAGTTATTTTACTCAGCTACTATCCTCTTCCTCTCTTTTCCTCTCTCTCTTCTCTTCTCTTCTCTTCTCTTCTCTTCTCTTCTCTCTCTCTCTCTCTCTCTCCCTCTCTTTCTTTTCATCTTGGCTTTCTGTGGCAGAATGCAAATGGAGCCTGCCGGCGGTGAAAGGGCTGAATTGTGATTAAGAAGAAGAAGAGCTCCTTTCTTTGTTCTCCCCTCAGGGGATGTTTACTGGGAGAGACACAGCGGATCAGATATGAAAGGCATTCAGGTCAGCATTGATGTGAGCGAAAGTGAAATCATACCTAAGGCATTCAAAAGACCGCCATGTCAGGGGTCCAGCTAACGGTGCAGCTACTGTGTGCGTCTTCCCGGAGAGGCAAAAATCTTTTCACAGACTGGCGATTTTTTTTTCTCCCTAATTTACTACAAAATTATAAAAGTCTCCCCCCACCCCATTTACTTCCCACCACATGACACAGGAGTTAGTATTTTCTCTCTTCATGGACCACACACAAAACCAGACCAACTTCTAAGAACTGTATTACCAGCAAGGCACCATCTGAGCTGTGAAATCTGTTTTCTCTCTCTCTCTCTCTCTCTCTCTCTCTCTCTCTCTCTCTCCTAAAAGCAGGTGTATTCATGTGGGCTACATATATGCATAATATGTAGGGAAGAACTGAAAGGAAAAGCCAAGACACATGCATGATGGCTTTTTCTCCCACCTCCCTGAGAAGAAACAAGACAGCAACACACACACACACACATACACACACTCACACACCATAACATAAAACAGCACAGAACACCTTAATACGAAATCCTTTATTTACTTTGTAACTACTAGTTACACTTTTCTTGAGAGCTTTCACTCTGACACAACTGTCACCCAAGATAAAAGTATTTGGCACATAGCTATTAAGGCAAAGGCTTCCATAGAGCCTTCAAATTATTATCATTTTCCTCTAAAAAAATGCTTGATGAAGAAATACTTGGATCTTACTTTTTAAAAGTTTACACTCCCCGAATCCCAAATAGTCATTCAATAGATTCTCCAAGTGGTAAGTTGATGCTGTTGGCATAAACAAGGCTATATAAATATATGCAAATTCACAAATCACAGCAAACATACAAATAACAAGGAGGTTCCTGGATGTTTCAAGGCTTAAAAATGAAAAGGAAAAATCCCATTTCATCTTCTGATTGCTAAAGACGGAAAAGAAAGAAAGGAGGAAGCATGGCTATATTATTGGTTTTAAATCATCGTTCCCTCTGCTCTGAATTATATTTTTCAACCTTCATATTTTGGCTAAAAAGCATATTTGGGCTTATGTTAACATCTGCTTTTTGTAGTGACATTTAATTCTGTATATTTTCAACTAGTGTTTCTGCATCACAGATTTTCCTCCTTTATCTCCTTGCTCTAAAAAGACAACCAAAGAGCAATCAAAAAGGTGTCTGACTTGGCCATTCAGACAATTGCCCCCTTGTGGGAATGCGGGAATGAATGGTACAGTGGACACCCCAGCACCATTGACGTTATAAACATGTAAATGAAACACATTAGGGCAGACAATCAATTGTCTGTGAGCATTGCAAACCTGCACTCCCTCTCTCTGTGACAGGCACAAAATAGTGTCTACCTTGGGAAGCCACGGTTCTGGAGAGGAAAAGGACAAAGAATCCCCTTTCACACAGAAGAAAATGCACCTTAAAAGCCTTGGAAGAATGCAGATGACAAAAACTGTTGTAAGGAAAAGAATCCCCCACATCTTGGAATAAACACAGCACTGCTAGATAGCAAGCAATGCTCTCCTTTCCTACCTTCAAGGGAGACACACATTTTTTTCCCAGGGAATATTCTTAATATGACATAAGGGTCTTTGAAAATCTCTTGAAATTTTCTTTAAGCAAATTAAGAAAGAAGAACAGGAAGCATTGTAAAACCTATTACAGAGTGTTTTAGTAAGTAACTTTAGTCTTGGATTTAACCATATTTGAAAATAAATGCTGAAAGGCATAAATTTGTTTTTAATTTGGACAACAGAGAAACAGTGAAGTTTAAAACCCTTACCTACCCTTACCACTGAAGTTTAAAACCCTTACCTACCCTTATCTCTGGTGGACCATCACACTAAGGATGCCACCAGGCTGGTTACTGGCTCTGATTCTAAGCAAGGCGTTTCTAACCAAATTGACTTAGTTTTCCCAAATTGAAATAAAACAAATAGATCAGTCTAGATACATAGCCCCCAGCTTTGTATGTGTGCAGCCTGACAAAACTTGAAGAAGATCTGCACAGCGAGAATAGGATGGAGATGGATATCTTTGGAATGCCCTCAGAATTGGTACCTGCCACAAAAAGTGCCTGAGTGCTTTCAGAATCAGTAAAACCGGCTCCCAACAAGCTCATCAACTTTATGAAGAAAGCTTGCCAAAGATCTCCACACTTGCAAAGATAACCAAGTCTGTGACCGACTGAGTCCGAGGAAACTTCCCTGCTTAATGTGTACTGCTCTAGTCTCCGATGTCCACTCCAACTTCTCTCAGGAGGAGAGCTGGGAGTCTCATTCAGAAGAAGAAGGGGTAGACTGTATTTCCTTTTCTTTCCATTTAGGCATCTCTGAAATGGGGACAACTTTTCTGTCTCTTATTCCCTCTAAGCATCACTACCAGCACCTCCACTCCCTTTAAGGAGGTAGTAAGAAGCGAGGGTTTATTTTAAACATGTCTGCTTGTCTGATTGTTTCTCTTGTAGGATCTAAAGTTCTGACAACATTCAACTGGATCCCTTCTCTTTACCACCTGAAAATCAGAGACTAAAGGTGTTTGGAAAAGGTTCTACACTTCCCTACATAGTCCCCAATCCATTAGCAGAAACTTTGGAGAAAAATCAACTGTAACTTTTTTCTTTCCTTCTTCCATTTCCCATTTCTTCTAATTCAGTTTTCCCTTAAAAGACAACTTCAATCCCTTCTCTGAAATAAGCAGTTTCCAGATTTGATATTTTGTTATACAGTGCAAGTGTGTGATAGATTTTTCAGAGGCTGGTGCTGGAAGGCAAGAGGCTGGGGAGGCAGGCCCCCTCTTCCCAGGCTCTGCAGGAGGCAGGAGGGAAGCTGGAGCATCCCAGGACCTGCTGCCCGAACCAGTGGCAAAAGCAACAAACTTTGCAAGTCACACTCGGGCTGCGCCAATGGCAGGCAGCAACCGGGTATCTCCTGTTCCTAGTGCTCATTCCTGACTCCAAGGCTACCTGGAGATAGTGCGGGTATAATCAGGGGAATAAAAAGGGGGGCTGGGTTTTCCCCCTCCCCTCCAGCTTTAGTGAAAGTGTTACAAAGTGAGTCAGGCGACTGAGGATCATCTGACTGAACTTTCTTGAAACGACACACATTCTTGTCTGCGGGGAGCTCAATTTTTGCCTCCTTCCCCCTCGCCCCACTCTCCCTTTCCTCCAGCACATCTTAGTTTCTGGGAAGGTGGTTCCTCCTTTCCATGTGGGGGAAAGAGGACTGACTGTCGGCTCTGTGTTAGCTTGGCCCTGGCACTGTCTTTGCCAGGCATCTTGCTAGCCTGAGAATCTGGAAGGTTGGGTTATAGATTCTTGTTTCTGTCTTTGTACATTTATTTTCCTCAAACTGCTTTTTTTCTCCTTTGCTGTTTAATAATTGTACACTTCATTGTCTTCTAACCAACGATCTTGACCAGCCTCTCAAAAATACCCACTGCTTTACACATTTTATCTCCTTGATGCCTTAGTCCATATATTCACTGTTGACTTCATTAAAATTATATAAAGTGCCATTCTAGGTTCTTGGATGTCCATCTTTTTATTTTTCTTGCAGCTTCTATTTCTATGATTATTATTGCCATTATTCCTTTCCAGGAATTTCTATATGATGTTGATAAGCATCATCATATTTAGTGTTATCAGCAAAGACACAAGCTGAAAAGTGACATCTTTTCCATGAATCCAGGAAAGAAGAAAAATCCACTCAGTTCAGATAAATCCTGGCAATTCCCAAAGGAAAAGGCATTGGATACGTGTTTGATGAGAAAGAAAATGAAAAACGGGGAAGGGGGGCTCTTCTACCTGCTTCTCAAAACCAGGACATTGTTCAGTCAGATTAAACCCAACTGAAAACATTGACAAGCAACCAATTTACAGCATGTTTTCTCACAGATTATTTGGGGAAAAAAAGGACAGGTAACAGTCAAAGTTACAGAAGCTGTAAGCAATAGAAAGATTTGATGTTAAGTGTGCAGGGTCTGAGCTAAATGCCTTAAAATGTGCAATTCAACTTTCCACTTCGGAGTGCGGAGGCTTCTTCCAAATTGGTGGCTAGGCGTAGGGGAAATGGTTGCCATGTCATGACTGTGCACCTTCCTGGTGCTCCATTCCACCTGCAACTCCCGCCCCGCCCCAGGGACTCCCTCTCAGCTAGCACCCCAGGGGTTCCCAGGAAGCCAGGATCCCACTCTTTTCACAGAACTGGGTTGTGGCCTGACCTCACTGCTGGGGCAAGGCTGGTCACCGGTGGCAAAATCCTGAAAGGGTTGGAAGGAGGAAGGCAAGAAGAAACAAACACTTTAAATAGTCTTCCTTGCAAAAGAACACTTCTGGGAGCCTTGCTTTAAATCTCATTCCTCTCTCTCTCTCTCTCTCTCTCTCTCTCTCTCTCTCTCTCTCTCCTCTGTCTCTCTCTCTCTCAAAAAAAAAAAGACTATTTAACATAAGAAAAAAAAAAAGCCTCCTTGACACAAAGCTTTTGTTATCCAGTTGATCAGCAACGTGCTTTAGATACTTGTAAGAGGGGGAAAAAAGCCCCACAACAGACATTGATTTTAGAAAATCAATAACCAACATTTAATAAAAGGAACAGAGGAAACACAAGAGAGGAGAGGGGGACATTAGGTGTAATTTTAGTGTCTACTAAATTACCCAGAGATGGAGAAGGGGAAGTCTCCTGTGTAAGGACCACCTTAAATAATGCCAGGCACCAGAGTGAAGAAAAGATTAAATTAAAATACACACACATACACACACACTTAAAAAGAGGCAGCCTGAACTGAATGTTGGGGAAACAGCTTCGAATATATTATTGTACTTGTTTTTTGTAATACTAAGCCAAGCAAATACATCAAAGACAGTACAAAGAGGAAAGGCAGGGTAACGTAACGAACAGTTTCTGACTAAAATTCCTCTATCACTCCCCCATATGGCTCGACACCTCCACCACAACAAGCAAAAGACACACACACACACACACACACACACACACGAGAGAGAGAGAGAGAGAGAGAGAGAGAGAGAGAGAGAGAGAAACATCATTTGTCTCTAATCAAAATTCTCTCGTCTTTGTGTTTTTTCCTCCTCTAGCACCCCACACTGCGCCCCCAGCTGCCCCCTCTCCGCGCCGCGCAGCATTGGGACAGGCCAGGGGCGCGCACAATTGTCTTCTCTAGAGGAAAGTTCCTCTAAGTGGGTCCTGGCGGTCCCGGCAAGGCGCGGGCTGGGGTTGCGGGTGGCCGGACAGGCGTTACGACCCGCGCCCAATTCGGGAGCGTCTACGCGGCCCAGAGCCGGTTGATCTGGCTGAGAGCGAAGGGAGCGAGAAGTTTCCTTTCCGAGTCTGGGCTGGCGCTGGTTAGCTTGTTTGTTTTGAGGGGTTGGGTTTTTTTTTTTTTTTTCTTTTCTTTTTAAACTCAGTATCCTCCGTCAGCTCCCGCCGGCACCCGCTCTAGTCCCCAGTCCTCTCCCCTCCCCCAGGCGCCTTCCGCGCACTTGCCAATCACTTTTCTCTTTTATTCCCACGATTTTGTTTGGGGGTAATACCTAGGGGGTCTCTCTCTCTCTCCTTCTCTCCCCCCCCCGCG
>NW_026000037.1:33780516-33782696 GCF_001458135.2 Marmota marmota marmota
CAAGCCTTTGGCATCATTATCCTCATCACTAAATCCTACAGAGTACAGGGCGGAAAACGGTGCACACCATTCACAGAACTGGAGAACTCCAAGGGGCGAAAGTTAAAGGGAAAGATCCCCGGGTTCTCAATCCAGATCGCCTTTTATACAGATACCTCTAAAGACCAGATTTGAGATGCACACCAAGTTATGTGGCTATCTCGGCCCGGTTTCTAAAACTAAATTCTTTGCTTTTCCCCTCTTATTTTATTTTATTTTTTAGATGCGAGAACGGGGGTGGGGGGGGAGCTTCATTTGAACTGCATCTCAGGGCGTGTTTGTGTGTGTGTGTGTGTGTGTGTGTGTGCGCGCGCGCGCGCGCGGGCGAGCATGTGTGTGATGAATTTGTGCACTGTATCCCGATATCATAAAGTACTTTGACATTTTAATAAAGGGTTTCTAAGTAAATTAACATAGAATGCTGGGTTGACCAGTGTTTGGATCTCTCTAGATCTCACCGAGACCTCACTACAAAGTGAGAGACTGTGCATAGGGAGACAGGAGGTAAAAGGAGAAAGGCCACAGAGGAACTTAGCAGGGAAGGGAGAGCGCGATATTAAACGGCATGGGGTCTAAGTTTTGGAGTATATGTTTTTTGATATTGCAATTAAAGTAAAATTAAAAAGAAAAGACTCCACCTTTGCTCTGAAGGGATTGGTTATGCAAATATGGAAGGGATTTCCTGGAGAATACAGCTTTCTACTGTATGGTTAATTAAATAATCACTCAAAAGCTTCCAACGTGACGCTTCTGTCGTAATCCAATCAGGTTACATAGGTCCTAAACAAGAAAGATATTTTCCACATCTGGAAGTCAGCAATTTAGCAAGTACTGCACATTATTAACCAATTCAGAGCCCACTTCCCAGGGGATTTTTTTTTTTTTTTGAAGTTTAAGTGTTCTTAACCAATGCTCTGCTGTTTTGTTAATCAAAAAGCTGGTTTACACTGCACATAATTGGAACTAATATAGAAGTAAATAAAGACAGTCAAATTTGAGGATGCTGAGCACAGGCATTTATCGGAAAAGGAAGAAATCTCTTAGCCTCTGATGGTTCAGTCTCAATTTCTTAAAATACTATGAGTTTTTTTGTTTGTTTGTTTTTTAAAGAGTGAAAGTACTTCAAAGTTTAGAGCACAAATAAACCTCCAGTCCCACAACCTTTGGGCTCCTTTGGAAGGTAAAGGTGGAGGTGTGAAGAGGACCTGTGAGCTGCTTTACACCATTTTTTTCTGTTTTAATACTGTAAAATATGTTGCATTTCCACGTTTTCAGTCTGATGAAATCTGAAACAAATAATACCCTGATCCAACACTAGACTTTTACTTATATTAAGATAAACTTCTTTGAACTGTGCTTTGAATATGTGCCTAAAGCAAGACTTTGAATGCAAGAGTCATTGGCAATTGCATTCAAAGGAGGGAAAAGCCACCACATAGGTTGCCATATCCACACTCCCAGAGGTACACGTCTTTGTATTTTGTATGTTTATTTTTCTGAGAGGGGGTAATAGCCACCCAGCATGAAGACAGATCTTGTTTTAGGATGTAAGAAAGTAGGTTTTCACAGTTGGTTCCATATTCACCTCTTTCCTAATTTGAGTGGGGTTTATCACAAGGAGAATTGTTGGATAAATTAATCTCTTCCTTACCCTGTGACAGATAAAGTACCGAAGATCTATAGGCACTTGAGGTCTTCAGTCTAAAAAAAATATTAATAAAGAAAAATTAAAGATTTCTACCATGGATCAGATACATTCTTAGTATTATACTTTACATTGCTCTTACTATTATATAGCTATACTATGATTTATCAAGTTCCTCATTTGAGATTTATCACTATCATTTTTCTTCCTCCTCCTTTTTTCTTTTTTAAAAAAATTGGAGTTCAGCTTTCTATAGAAGTTTGCCTTTCAGTCATCCCTCTCCCATTCTGGAGAAAGAAGGAGCCCATTGCATGGAGTGATTTCAGGCAATACTGCTCTCGAGGAGCCTAGGTAGCCAAAGAAGGCTTACAACCCAGGCACAGTCACAGGCATAACCATAGGTCAAAGGATCTAATCTAATAGCTAAAAAAAAAAAAAAAAAAAAAAAAAAAAAAAAAAAAAAAAAAAAAAAAAAAAAAAAAAAAAAAAAAAAAAA
>NW_026000037.1:33782716-33814265 GCF_001458135.2 Marmota marmota marmota
AAAAAAAAAAAAAAAAAAAAAAAAAAAAAGAAAAAAAGAAAGAAAGAAAGAAAAAAAAAGAAAAAGAAACTCTTGTCTTTATTATGTATATTAAATGTCTTGTTACTTAGGATCTGACTTTTAAGAAAAAGGCTATTAAGTATTTCCACTAAAAACACCTAATCATCTGATTACCCTGGACTCAGTAATGGTTCATGTGGCAAGCAAGCAGCACCCACCATTCAGCACTAGAAGTTCTGACATGCAAGTATTTGAAATGGAGTAAAAAGAGAAATGGGGAGCGGGGTGGGGGGAATTCCCACAAGGTGGATCATGGATGGTGGTACGGAAAAGGTCTCCGCCAGGGCTGAGCGCTGGGCTAGGTTGCTCATTGCTGCTGACTGGCACGCCCCTTCCCAAGTATCTGGCAGAAAGTATTCCAACCGACGCTTAGGCAGTGGGATCAGAGGAAGCCGGAATATAAATTTGTTCGGATCTCTCCTTCAGTTCGAAGGCCAGGTCGGGACAAAGGAGATCGTGGGATCAGAGGGATACAGGAACGCAGGACACAGGGAAAAGTCGAAAGAGGACTAGGGGTTGCTAGCTTTCAGCTCCTAACACAGCAAAACAAGTCTTGCAAATGAATCGCTCCTTACCGGTCTGTTTTCCCCATTAATAATCCACTTCGAGATTAGCGCAGATGAAGGGGATTAAGACAACAGATACATGCAAATGTGAAGTAATATTGCAATCGACATTGGAGGGGGAAAATAATTCTTTAGTGTTTCCTTGGGTAGAACAAACTGCTTTCCTCAGGATTCCCTCCACCCAGGCAGAGAGTGAGAAGGATGCACTGTTGTTTTCCAATTCCCTGAAGCCAGAACCTGGTGGCTGTCCCCCCTTTCACCTCTCAGTCTGTCAATTTCCTCAACTTTCACAACCTCCCCCTCCACCCCTCATTCTTCTTGCCGGCCCAGATGCCCGACGAGGTACAATGTTTCTGCCCTTGAACACACAGTCTGTAGAAGGAATTCGTATTTGGCCACAGCTAATGAATTTTTTAAAAAGCAAATTCTGTTTATTTTGTACCATGTGGAGAAAATAAAAAAAGGAATCCTTTCTCGTTTTGGAACGAAATTGATCTTCATCTAGAGGAATTATCTCGACCCCGTGTTGTTACCCAGGAGGTGGACAACTTCTTTGAGAGTTGCAAGCAAAGGGTGATAAGGGGGACCCCTGGATTGAGTGTGTGGGGAGGGGGTGAGGGATTGCAGGGGTCTAAACAAACCAAACGGTTTTCTCACGTGCAAACTCCAATCCAATCCATTCGGAGTTGAGACTAGGATAGGAGGGGGAAAGTCTATTAAAAAAGAAGAAGGAAAAAAAAAATAGATCGGGAGCATCTCTGTTGAGAAGCTCTTTCAAACAAAACCAAAGAGACCCAGAGAACCTCAGACTGTCCCTAACATCCCTGCTGCGAGGCCCGCGGGCTGTGGAATCTCGCACGTCACCTGGCCTCAGCAGGGTGGCCAGCTGAGGGGTTTATTTTATTTTATTTTATTTTTCGAAGTAAAGGTTAAATCTCAGCTTCGGGTTTTTTTTTTTTTTTTTTTTTTGCCAACGTCTACACTGACAGGAACCAGCAAACTTCGGGACCAAATGAGCATCTTAATTTATTGATGCAAAACAGGTCTGCTTGTTGTCCCCAATTCTCGGCGCGCTCTGTCCCCCTCCCCCGCCGCGAGTTTCGGTCCCTCCATCTGATCGCTGGGAGAGGCCGGTTTGCACAGGCTGCGGAGCACGTTGGCTGGGGTGGGGGGTGGGGGGGTTCGGCCCTCTCCAGCCCTCCCTCTCTCCCTCCCCCAGACCCGTCCCCGCCCTGGAACCCCACGACCCCCGCCCTGCCGCCCGGTCAGCTGACCTGGCTCGCTCGCCTGCTCCCCGCCCGCCGCCCTGTTTCCGGTCCCCGGGGTCCGCGAGCTGCGCTCCGAGAAGGAGCAGCAGCGGCCGGGAGGTGATGCTGGGGGCTGATTATCATGAGAAAGGCTGTGCCTGGAAAAGCCTCCTCCACGCGACTGTCAATCTCACTAAGGAGGAGGGGGGTGGCGGAAAGGGGCCCTGTGGGAGTCACCAGAAAACTTGGAGTAAGTTGGAGGCGACGAAGGCCCAAGGAGGTGGCTTTCGCCTCAACTTGGAAGACTGGGACTTGAGGGTGCGGACGCCAGCAGCATCGCTGGGGAATTGAAAACCAAAATCTCCCTCTCTCCCTTCCTCCCTCTTGCCCTCCTTTCAGCCCTCCCTGCCCTTTATCCGTATTTTCTTGAAATGCTTTCCCAACTGCATTTCCTACATTCTCTTTTTTCTTTTTATATCCCTTTTGTAATCCCTTGTTTTCTTAACATCCCCTCTTCTTCCTCGCTGTGATTTTTTTTGGTGTGTGTGCCTCCTTTATGTGTCCAGATTTATCATTTCGTTTTGAAAACATAAAGTTTAATATGCAATTAATCTACCAGCAGGAGGGCAGGGACACCTGACTAAAATAACTCCCGGGGTCTCAGAGACTACAAGTTCGCCAGGTGTCAGTGAAAAGTAAAATAATAATAAAAATAAATCAACACCTCAGTGATCATAATGGCTTATTATTCTGTTTTATCATATCAGCTCAGACAGATAATTGTTTTTTTTAAAAGAGTTAATCTTCCTGGAGAACATGATCAATTCTTGGCATAGGATGATTCTTTAGAATCGAAGCTATGTGTAATATTTTCTTTTTTATAGTGATATTTTAATAAGAGTTAACAGACGCCAGAAAGTATAACAGATGATTTTAAGAAACTTAAACTCTAATTTTTCTTTCGATGACTACTATTTGGTAACTGTAAAAAAAAAAAAAAAAAAAATTACTTCCAAAGTACTACCCTGTGCCTCTCTGCAAAGACTGATCAATTCATATAGAAACATCATGTTATGTTTTTTATACATTGTTAAGCAAACCCACATCTTGAGTATTTGGATTATTTTTCTTGGTTAGCTTGTAAATTACTTAGCAGGTGAGTGAAAATGAGGCTTCAGATATCATGAATGTGGCTATGTTTTTTTATTTTCATTATTATTATAATTATTGTTGTTTCTTACACTTTGAGAGCAGATTTGTAGTTCCCTTATTAAATTTTGGACTTTGCACTTGTTTACATTTGTTTACTTTGTAGAATTTTAAAAACTTGTTAGAAGTCAATTCAACATGTATATTAAGTCCTTTTTAGGCCAAGAAAAATAAAGATGCATTAGAAAGATGCCTTTTAAGCTTCATAATTATTAATTGACATTTTATGATGAATAATTAATCATTTGAATAATTTTGGTATCTGTGATCTGAACACATATTTGCATATCTAATGCTTGATTTTAAGTGTGTGTGTGTGTGTTTTTAATTCATCCTCTCAGGACAAAAAAATAACATTTTAATGTAAAATTTCTCTTCTACACTTGTAAAAGTTTATTGAGTTGTAATATTCTTTCTAGATTTCTATAAAAGTTCTTAACAATTTGTAAACTATGTAGCACTCACATATAAACATGTGGCAGAACTACAATTATTTAGGAAAAAAAAATGCCCTGTGTATCATCAAGTAACTCATCTCCCCAAATCCAGTTATTTGCAGTAATTATGCACCATACTTTCTTACTGGAGTTTGGTCGTTGAACTTTCTGCTTATCTCATATTCTTACAAACCAAAATTGGAAAATAGAGATAACTGACAAATAATATAGGCCTGATGTTTGGGATAATTTTTCATCTTTTATTTATTAATGGGATGATTTAAATTATTTAAAAAAGATTAGGCAAGGATGTCCCTGATCTTTTTATATTCCTTTTACCAGTTCAAGTACAAAGTATCTCTTTTGAATACTAGCCCTATGGATTATTACCTGTGTGATCACAGGGAATTTACTCTAAGATTGTTTCTTTATCTACAATATGGATGCACTAACAGTGCCTAATCCTTAGGGTTTTATTAAGAATTTAATGAAGATATACAAGAAATTTTACTATATTATGGTTTGTCATTATAATGAAAGATTGAATAAATAACATGAACATACAGATCTTAAGACTATATAAATTAATTCTGACTATCAGAAACAATTATTTACCTTTTCAGTATCATCCATTTTTTTTAATTAAAAAAATGATTTTTGTGCACTTAAGTGAAAAAAGAACGTGGAAAACACTATAGGATTTATGGCTGGTTTATGATTTTTAGAAACTGTTTAAAGGATGCTTAGCCACATCAATAAAAATAAATATGGCATTTTCTTTTTGTCAGCTCAGCAGTTAATTTATTGTATCAATATGGTCACAATTTGGTTATAAACACTATGTTCTTTGGAAAAGGAATTTAGTCCAAATGTATAAACTTGAAGTTTCCCGTGTTTTTATTCATATATTGTCTTTGAGTGTAAGGGTTAAATATGCAAAAGCTTAAAAGCAGTATTGAGTAAGACTTATGGAAAAAAAAAAAAGGGACAAACTTACAAACTTGGAGACCAGGACTTTGGCTGTCAGAGTACTACTTGCTTTAAGACCATTCATAATGAACTGAACATTCCCTTTTGGAATTGTAGCTACCCTGGGGTTTGTGCTAATTTCAAGTACCTATAGTGGAGAAGAAAATCAGTTTATTAAGTGGAAAATGAAATTCCCTAATCTCTTAAATGTCCACAAAGCCAGATTTTCTTTTTGATGCAAAGCTAGAAAACCATTGCAAATGCTAGGAGGAAAAAACTATTGTGATATTTAATCTTAATACTAATGGCATTTCTTCTTCTTTTTAAATAAGTCTCCTCAAAAATACCTACATCTGTTCATTGTTCTTTAAGGATTCCCTAATTGTTCCTTTTCTCAAATGATTCATTCCATGTTCCTTGCAGGTCAAAACTATTGTAAAGGCCATTTGGATATTACCTTCAGGGATCCAGAGTGACCTGTACCTTTTTCTTTTTTCCTGGAAATGGTTTGCACCTACCAGTCATCTGATCATCTCAAAATAACCTCATACTGCTTCAAAGTCTTAAAAAACAATGCTTATTTTGTTAAAAGGTCAAAATTATAAACTTTGTACTGTACCCAGGTCTAACTTTACACCATTCTAAGGGTGACTCTGTGGGAGGGGCAGAGCAAGGTTCTTTCTTTCTTTCTTCCTTCCTTTCTTTTTTTTTAATTGTAAATGAACAGAGTGTCTTTATTTTATTTGTTTATTTTTATGTGGTGCTAAGGATGGAAGCCAGTGCCTTATGTGTGATAGGCAAGTCCTCTGCCATGAGCTACAGC
The DNA here is from genome assembly GCF_001458135.2 of Marmota marmota marmota. Taxonomy (NCBI): domain Eukaryota; kingdom Metazoa; phylum Chordata; class Mammalia; order Rodentia; family Sciuridae; genus Marmota; species Marmota marmota. Next base: position 33,788,028 of record NW_026000037.1, read on the forward strand.
TCCAGCCCCTCAAGGTTCTTTCAGGTACTTAAATATAAAAACCTTACTTTCAAAAATTATCATTATTCCCAGGATAATTACAACTATAAAATTATAATAGCTAAGGGAAAAATTGCTTCCTTAAGCTTGGCACAATGCCAAATCTATTCACATATCATTTAACTCTGATAGCAGATCTAAAGGAGTTACAACTGGGTCCATACTGGATGAAGAAACTGGCCTAGGAAGAATCAATCAATTCCCCCAGAAATAAAGTGTCTGTTTATTTGTGGGCCTTTGAATCTGGTGGGTCCACTTCCAAGGACAATACCATGTTCATGTGACATCCAATATTACCTCTCAAGACCTCAAACCTTTTGTGTCAATCTGCTCTGCATACTACCTTGTGACCCACTTACAGTCTGTTGGAATGTTGAAGTTAGCCCTTGTATTTTCATGTATTTTTCCCCCCATTTTGGACTAACACTTGGCCTCATTTTTCATGTTACAATGTTGGCTCAAGTCCTCAAATGCTTTCTCTGGCTTTGGTGTTCTGGCTTCCTAAAATGTGTTTCCTGGTCCAGTCTATTTTCCAGCCCTGCCCCCATCCTCAGGAAAAAAAACTTTATGGGAGGTTCTTGCTATCTTACCTGTCCCCAACATTGGGCCCAGGCGCAGGACATATCAGTGGTGAAGGAGACTTCATGGTTCCTACTCAGAATAGCTTATTTCTTATGCAATTTCTTTTTAATACTGTTGACTGGAAACTAGACATCAGTGTATTTGCCACTAGATTCTGGCCTTGCCATCTTTGTGGTACTGGCTATTGAACTTAGAGGTGCTCTACCACTGAATCACTCATACCCCACCCCTTTTTATTTTGAGACAGGTTCTTGCTAAATTCCCCGGGCTTGTCTTGAACTTGTAATCCTCCTACCTCAGCTGGAATTACAGGAGAGCAACACCATGTGTGGCTAACACTAGATTCTTGATATTCTCCTCAATGATGGCATGTTATAGCAGCAAATATAGAGGTTTTGGAGTTACATGATCTAGATTAAACTCCCTGCTTAGTCAGTACTAATTGTGTATTGAGGGTACATCATTTAGCCCCTGTGAGCCTCATTTTAAACGTGAGCAAAAGAATACTGACATTCAAGCTGATCGTGGTAGAAAAACATGACCACGTGTGTAAATATCTAGCACAGGGTAGGCATATCAATAAGTAATTTCTACTCAGGAATTATGTGAAAAATAGTTAAATTACAGAAAGCCAGAGAGGATGTAAAATATATTTTAGGTGATGCTTATTTAATTTTATTGTTTATAATGACTTTATTTTCATTTTTTTTTGTTTTAATGATTTTATTAGGAATTATTTAACAGGTTCTTGCATTACATAAAAAATAATATTTAAAAAAATAATGTTTACTGGTAATAAAGTGGAATATAATTTCATATAATTTCTTAATTTGTGGCAGAAAAGTGGGGGTGTTCCTTGTAATAAACCTCTTGGTATTAATAGCAGTGATGAATATATAAACTTAAAATTTGATATATATCCCACACTTTCATTTCCAATGGCAGGGAAAGTATTTTTTTTCCAGCTGATTCTCCCTATATACTTGCCTTTGTAAGAATCACTCTTCCAAGTCAGCTTAGTGTGGTGAAGAGGTGTCAAAGATTTTAACTTGCTTAAGGTAAAGAGGGTCTTAAAACCATCCAGTGCTTTTCACTACTCTTGCCAAAACTTCAGAAGCTAAATGGAGTGAGGAAGGGAAGGAACAGAGTAGTACTGAGCAAGTTTGCCTTTGTTATCTTTTTCCCACTCCCCAATTTGAGTGCTGAAAGTGGATGTGGAACCGATGTGAATCTGCAATATGTATACGGAGTAAAAATGGGAGTTCATAATCTGCTTGAATCAAATGTATGAAATATGATATGTCAAGAGCTTTGTAATGTTTTGAACAACTAATAATAAAAAAAGAAAAATAAATAAATAAAAAAGAAAAAAAAAGGTGAGATTATCTTTATAACCCAGACATTGCTGCATTCTCCTGCCTGCAAATTTGGAATAGGGTTGTGTCAGCAGACCCTGGCATGATCTACTGTGTATGTGACTTTTCTACCCTATGCCCTAGAAAGGAGGGTGTCAGGGGAGGATTGGGCTGTGGATACAGGGAGCATATTGTTCCAATGGTTCTGCTACAGTGCAAACCAGGCTTCTTTCTCTCTGGAACTAACTTTGCTACACATGCAAAAATTATCTGTTCCTATTAGGTTTTCCCCTGGCCATTTTGGAACCATAAGTATGGCTCCTGTGGCAAAGGGGTAATTTTTCTGCTTTGAGGGAAGCTGGCTTACCTATTGTTCTTGGCACACAGCTAACACCCTTCTAGACAAGAGAGACAGAACAAAGCTGAAAGTTCACAGAAAATACTGGGTCTTTTAAAACAAAAAGGAAGAAGAATTCAAACCCTGTTCTTTTAAAGCTTAATTTATCTACCTGTCAAATAGTTGGGATTTCAATCTACAGAAACCAGTGTAGTCCTGATCTGTATTAATATCTACTATCTTTTGGCATTTATATGAGATATGGAGGATTATTTTTAATAGTTTCAATATAGCTATTCTGTAAAGATGATCTATATTGAAGTTTTGCTTCTACTGGGGTTGAGGCAAATGTTCACAGTTAGGTAAAATACGTTTGTGAATGTCAATTGAAATCACAATGGACTTTGAATGTGGGCCAAAGTAATGTCATGTTTTGATCATAGTAAAGCAAATTGCTATTGCTTGGAAATGTTTAGACTGTTACTTCATTTAGAATCTTCACATAGTAATTTGAAAACGAAAGGTGATTTATCATTGCTTTACCTTTCATAAGCCCCCAAAGTACTATCTATTATATAATAAATATTTGCTGTTGTTTGGAGAATCTTTCATTTATTAAGAAGCTTCAAAGGAATATAAACTGATCTCCTATTGCAAACTTACAATTTGAGGTCAGAATGAGGACAGATGAAACTAGCAGTCAAGGACCATGGATACTTAGACCTGAACGACTTCTGTTTCACCAAGTTCGGAACCTGATTGCATTATTTAACACAATATACTGTACTCTCTTTCTTCTGTCACTTTTTACACACAGCCCCAAGACAAATAACAATTAAAGAAGCAAATGCAGAATTGTGTGTATATATTTGTTTTACTCTTCACATGAGACTGATGAGCATTTTTGTGGCTTCTTTTTAAGCAAGTGTATTAAAATTTAATAAATTTTTCTCTGAAAAAGTTAAGAAATCATAAGGAGTGAATGGAATGAACCAGTAAAGGTAGGATTTGGTCAGGAAGGCAAGTGTGAAGTGGTAGTTTAGGATAAATGATCTTCCCCTTCCAACCCTGTGCAATAGCTAAAGAAAAAAAAAAAAACAGAGAAAATGGAGAGTTTTATTTTATTTTTCCTTCTTCAGTAAATGGGCAGACTGCATTAACCAGTGGGCCACATGATTTTCTCCCACTCAAAGCTTTTGTTTCATGCAGAACTATAAAAACTGTTTGCTTAAAGGTGTGAAGGGGAAAAGTTTGAGTCCTGTTTAAAATGCTTTCTCTAATACTTTTCCCTCTCTTTTCTTGCTTCTCTTCTGCTTCAGGCCCCATTTCTTGGGATCCTCATTTTTTCTTACCTTTCTTTTGATGCTGTCTATTCAGAGAAAAAGCTAGCTTTTAATGCTAGGCTTGTCCCCAGCCTTCAAGAGGTTTAGCTTTTAAATCTAAAGATATGACCCCAGGATTTCAAATTTCCACTGTATCAAAGAAAATTGCCTGAAGGAAATAGAATATTTACCTGGAATAATGTTATGGTGAATGCTTCAATACTATTGCTGTGTGCCAGTGTCTGGCATAGAGCTTGGTGCATGTGAGGGGATGGCCAAGTGCCTGATGGACGCATGCATGCATACACGAATGCCATGTGAAAACATCAGGCTGCAGACAATGCAGACTGTTCTCCATGGCAAATAAGAATTAAACAGTACTAATGTAGGTGCAAAACTCACGTGTGGGTACAAACAGAATTCTGACCATATTTTTGAATTCTGGGTATGATATTTTATTTCTAAAATGAAATACCTAAATCAATGTACAAAGCAAGAGATATAACGGTTCCTCATTAGCTCACTTTCCAAGGGAAATTTTCAATACAAATAAAGTCATACATATTTATACTAGGGTAATTCAAAATAACTTCCTCACATAAGCACAGCTACGTTCAAATAAAATCTTGCCAACACTTCTGAGTACATTGCTTTAAGAAAAAAAAAATGCTCCCTGTAGCGTCCGAACTATTTAAAAATCTCGCCAGCTTCTTCAACATACATCAGTTATCTCTCTTTAAATCACTGACAAGAATTTAAAAACTGCTTCATCAGAACAACTGTTACCCTTTCTCCTACTCTAGTTAGAACCTGATCTTCTAAAAAGGATCATATTTACAGCTTCTTTTGAAATTTTGAAACCATTTGGCTGATATGTTTTTGCTACATTTTCTTTTTCTGATTTAATTACTGGGGACATTTGCATGAAAACAGGAGGATAGGGACATAAGATTTTTGTCTTATGAGTTCATCTGTTTCTGATGCTTATTTCCCACCTGAGATCACCACTTGTTTTATTACAATTGGGAGACCAAGAGCTAGACTGGAATTGATTAACAAAAATTGTTGGAGGTGAAATAAAGTTCAGAAATAGGGACTCAGGAGGCTAAGGAATTGATGGATGATACGATAATGAATTTTCTTCCATGTTACTTATTTACAAGCAGTCCATATTGTCAGTGACACCTGCAGTTGCTATTGAAAAGGTTAGAAAACCAGGGACCTCTACAGACTAGTGAATCAATGCTTCTGTCAGAAAACCACGCCCAGGCAGTTACTCCTCTGTGATTGGTGTTGATAGACATCAGAGAAAGCAATAAAGGAGTCAAGTTTAAGTCCTGTATGAATTCTAGAGATGGCCACTGAAAATTGAAATGGAGATTAAAGCAAAATGCCCTCCTAATTCTAACACCTTGCAAATGCCTGTGACTCTTCTCAAGGAGCACAAGAGAAGACTATCAGGATGAATTCTGAGCATCTTCACTTGCAGTTCCATGAGCATGGAGTAATTGGCATGTTTAAACCTGAAGTCATAATCTTCTCATTTTTCACTTTCTGTCATATACTCCAGCTTGTTGAATGGCACCACTGTTTATCCAGTTTTCTAAGACTGAACCCTTGGTTTATCTTCCACTTTTCTCTTGTCTGTAACCTCTACCCTGCTAATGCTCTTACTTCTGCCTAGTCCTTAAATGTGTTGTGGTCCTTCACATTTAAATTTCTTCCCTATTTCAGTTCCTTATCATCTCTTTCCTGGAAGACTGTGCCCCCCACTTATCTGGCTTTTGGATTTCAGTCACCACTCATCTTCATCCTCTCCCACAATACCAGAGTAACATCAGTAATCTAAAACTTATATCTGGGGCTGGGGATGTGGCTCAAGCGGTAGCGTGCTCGCCTGGCATGTGTGTGGCCCGGGTTCGATCCTCAGCACCACAAACAAAAAAGATGTTGTGTCCGCTGAAAACTAGAAAAAAAGAAAATATTAAAAAATTCTCTCTCTCTCTCTCTCTCTCCTCTTCTCTTCTCTCTCTTTTTTTAAAAAAATAAAACTTACATCTGACCATGTCACTGCTGAGCAGTGGTTTTCCATTACATACCTGCCGTGCATCATCTCAAACTCTTCCCCCAAGGTAATTTTAAGGATGGGTATTTTATGGTTTACAAAGATTGTTTTAAATTAACAGTGCACTCCAGCTTCAACTTTGCTTCTCTTCCATGGTTTTGTGTAAAACTGAGAATCTATGAAACTAGGCTATGTTAGTCTTGCTTTCCCTAAGGTTTGAGTTTCCCAGTAGGAGAAGCATGGTGCCATGCAAGGCAGTGTCTACCATTGAGCTACGCCCCAGATGCAGTCCCAGACATAGGTTCTTTAACAAAACACATGAGGTCATTTTAGGTAGAACATTTTCTTCAGCCTCTTCTGCTACCACCCTGCAAAGGGTATGTAACACTTTTGTAATATTGTATGTATTTTCTCCTGAACAAAGCATGTTGTTTCCAACGTTGGGACTTTGCTTATGCTATTTATGCTATCTGGAATGTTCTTTCCTCCTCCATGTGGCTGGTTTCTGCTCATTCTTTAACCTAGCTTACATATCTAATCCATGAAGTCCTGGCCTTTCTGTGTCCTTATTGTACCAGACACTTTGCACTGCAATCATTCCTTTGCATGTCTCCTCTCAGCAAGAATACAGACAACAATCTATCTATGGACTCCACTTCCCTAGATTCAACCAACTTTGAATTGAAATTTTAGGGAAAAATTGCATCTGTACTGAACATGTGCAGACATTTTTTTTTTGAGGGGGTTATTATTCCCTAAACAATAGAGTGTAGCAACTATTTATATTGTATTAGGTATTGTAAACAATAGAGATGATATAAATTATATGGGAGGATGTACACAGGTTATATGCAAATACTATACCATTTTATATAAGACATTTCAGCATACTAAGATTTTGGTATTCAGGGGTCCTGGAACCAATCCCCCATGAATACTTAGGGGTATTGCTATGATTGCATGGCTTCTGTAAGGCTAGGAACAGTGTTATTCCTATCTTTATATTCCCAATCCTAGCAAGTATCTTGCACTTAGTGAATTTCTACAACTGCCTATAAATGTTGAGACATAATCCAATTTTCATCACTGAGCAATGAACTCTGTGTGTATGCATGTTCCACTGATAGTGAGTTTAGTTAAAGAAAGCTGTAGCATCCCTTACTTCATTCTTACAGAAGACCCCTCCCCCCAAAACTGGAAATATATATTTTCATTATTTTAAAAATAACTTGTGTCTAGTGTAGACATATATTTGCAAGAGCACTAAAATAAAAACACCTTTCACGTGAAAAGCATCTTCAAATTTCAAAGTTTAAATAGATACATGATTTAATTTAATCCTTATAATAAAAAATTTTAAGAAGAAATCTTTACAATAAAAATCCTTCCAGTTGACAAATGTTATCATGCCCAATTTGAAAAAGGAGGAAATTAAGATTTTGATACAGTATGACAAAATAACCAAACCCATATTGGAAGCCCCAAGTAAGTTTTAGTGCAGACACATCTTCATGGAATTGCTAAAGGGGAAATGTTTTACTTAGGTGACAGGTAAGGAAATAGGATGTTGAAAGGACACAGGACCACTGTCTAATGGAAATTGAACTCAGGTCCTCTGACTTAGTTTAATATTGACAGTCCATTATGTAAGGAGGTCATATATGAATCCATTTTATAAAGGAAGCGTTGGTTTTAGGGGAGCAACTAGAAGGAATTGCTTTTTCTTTTTCATGACTGGTTTGTCACTTGTCCTGGGTACACAAAGACACCAAATCATAGAGTTGATCATGACAATAGTTTGATAGCTGCTAGAATTTTTATATTAAATGTCCACTAAAGACTCATTCATTAAAGCCTTGGTAACTAGGGTGGTGTTATTGGAATGTGGAGGAATCTTTCAGAGGTAGGGCCTAGTAAGAAGTCTTTCTGTCAACGGGAGCTTGCTATTGAAGAAGATGGTGGGACCCCCTTCCACCTCAGGCCTGACGTGACAGGGCCAATTGTGGACTGGAATCTCCAAAATTGTGAGCAGAAATAAACCTTTTCTTTTTATACGTTCATTATCTTAGGTTATTCCATCAGTGATTGAAAGCTAATACAATAGAAAAGTTGGAAAATTAATTGATTTTATTTGGGATAAGAGAGTAGAAACAACAGTGATCATATAGAAACTGGACTTTTAAAAAATAGTTTGGTCCTTTTGTCATAAGTTAATAAAATTATTAGTTTTAAGTATGCATAATGAGATGTATATTGCCTGCAATTTTTAATTTTTTTTTTTAGTACCCAGGATTGAACCCAGAGGTCTTTAACCACTGAGCCACATCCCCAGCCCTTTTATTTTTAATTTTGAGACAGAGTCTCTCTAAGTTGCTGAGACTGGCTTTGAACTTGTGATTCTCCTGCCTCTCCTGTAATGCCCAAACTGCTGGGATTATAGGTTTGTGCCACAGTGCCTGCCCTATTGCCTGTGATTTTCTAGAATTGTTTTTTTTTCCCCCTTTGGATAATGTGCCTCCTAAAAACATGTATAATTTTTATAGTTCTGTTGTGGAATGAAATATTGCTTTGCATTGAAGTCTCTTACTTCTCTTAACCCAATATTATAAAGTAAACTTAGTAAATCCTCTTTTGAAGGGGGAAAAGTTTTACAGAAGTTAAAATGGTAGGTAAAAATGTATTATTTAATAGACCTGTACTTTAACTCACTATTGAAAGACCAATGATAAAAAAGTAAATTCTTCATATAATAAATATGAAGCAGCAACCGATTGCACAGATTTGTGTAATCTTTTTCTTTCTCTCCCTCAGAAATTGGTTAAGCAGTTTTTCAAAAGATGTTTCTATGCATATTTGTTAAATATGTTAAAGTTAATGTAAATGTAATGGCTAATGCATCCATGTCATCAGCCAATTAATAAATTCAATATGTCACAGGGAACTTCATTTCCCAAGCTAATGGATTACCTGAGAAATCACATTTTGTATATTACTTATTCATCCAGTAAATGCTAGTTAATTTCCTACTATGTGCTGGGTATCTTGCTGGGAGTAGAGATAAAACCATGATCAAGACAGACTTGGCCCTGCAGTCTTGCAGGGAAGACAGACTGTGTGTGATGAATGCTATTGGGAGTAGAGAAGGCAGGCCCATCTAGTCAAATGATAGCTACAGAATAAAGTGAAGGCGAAAGTAGATCTTCCAAATGCACAGAAGGTCAGGTCCTTGGAATCCATCAACCACAGCTGAAATTAGCTTAAATCACCTGTGACATGTTATAACCAGGCTGCGCTAAAGGCATGTTGGGATATCAGAGGAGGCTGGGAGAGAGAAAATACAATCTAGTTTTAGAAATATAAGACAGAAGCCAATGTTGCAGTGATAATAGCTAAATGGCTTTGTGAACAAAGTTCTCAAGAGGCTGATCTTAGTATCCAAGAGCTTATTCTAGTGGATGGGAACTTTTCTTGCTAGCATGAGACAGTGTCTCTTACTTGCTGCAAGTTTGCCTTGGTTGTAGTAGGACTACAATAAACCGCCCAATTGCATGAATGGGCACCACCCCTGGTGGGAGGAGGTTGGCAAGGACTTGACAGATCATCCGGGAATAGGCTCAAAGTGGTGTTCAGTACTGGACATTTGTTTTCAAGAGAGAACCAAAGTTTTCAGTGACACCACAGCGGAGACAATCAGCACATCAGAAGAGATCAGCACTTTGGGGCCTGCTTCTTAGGGACATGGTGGTGCCTGTATCTTCGCTAAGTGTGAGGCTTGTGCTGTATTCTCTTTTCCAATCCTCCACTCTGTCCTCCCACCATCACTTACTCTATCATCTATTTGTTTATATCCTGAGACTGTCATATCCAAATATTGAATAAAACTTCTGTTTGCAACAAGAACTATTAATAGTTTCTAAAAGTGAGTTTGGCTTTTGTAGAAAGAATATTATTTTCAGCAATTGTCAACTAATTAGATTATGGGTAGGCTTGTGGGGACTTTTTTTTCCCCTTTCTCCCCATACTTCTCATACTAGAGATTGAACCCAGAGGTATTCCAATACTAAGCTACATCCCCAGACCTTTCTATTATTTTTGTTTTCTTTTGAGACAGGGTCTCGATAAGTTGTCCAGGCTGGCCTTGAGCTTGTGATCCTCCTGCCTCAGTCTCCTAAGTAGTTGGATTTATAGGTGTGTGCCACCCAAAGGATTGGGTTTTTGTTACAAAAATATGATGCTTGAAATTAAAATAAACTCAAATTTTGATTTACTTACTGACTCTAATGTTTGTACATTTTTTTCTTAATACAATTTTAAAAAATACATATAACATAAAGAGCTATTTAGTGAAAAAAATTTTTTTCCTTAAATATCTTTATTTTTTACTGGAAATAACTCAGTAGCATACATATACATATTGGTACCACGTAATGGATTGGGGGGTTCTTTAAAATGGACACTATAAACATGAGCCCAGCATTTATGTTTTTGTTCAACTTTATTTTTTAAATTCACATTAAAAAACAGAACTCTTTTTTGAGGGTTGGATGTAAATTACTCTTATGCCTGTTGTTCCCAGGTGTATTTGAAAAAAAAAAGGCCAAACTAGACAAGTTTTAACTTGGCCACTGACCTCCTGGGCAAGGGATTGTGGCCAAATCACTTAACTTCAGTGAGCCTCAGTTTCTGTATCTACAAATGAAAGAAAACATTATCAACCTAATGGGCTCATGTTTTAGAGTAAAGGAGACCGGATCCCAGAACTTGCTAATTGTAAAGTGCTAGTGCAGGTATTTGGTTATTTGCATTCACACAATGGTTATGTCCTCATCTTGTAAATTAAAATGTGAATGTGTTCAAAATCCCAACCAGTTCCTGAGGCAAGAAATGTGAAATGGCAAGAACTGAAAGGGCCAGTGAAACTCTTGGCTTATAACCAATCCTCTCCAAAATCTTTCCTAATGGCATATTTTAAAAGATGATGAAAGATAAAGGAATGAGGAGAGCTGCCCCTTTTCTCTAACCCATAAAGCATTCTCCCTTCTAAAGAAACTCAGCTAGAGAAACTAACCCAGGACTAAAGGTGGCCATTCAAAGGACTGTTTAGAATGCTGTATTTATGAAAGTGAGGTGCCACGAACATGTACTTGTATCAGACAGAGGTGGACATGATCAGAACAAGCTTGTTCACAAGGCCTTCCCTTGTCCTTGGCCCTGAGTCATAAAAATCTGAAATCTGGACGTGAAATGCTTCCCTGAATAAAAGCTGACGTGTGTGTGTGTGTGTGTGTGTGTGTGTAATATGTAAAGGAAGAATGAAATTGAGACACACTAAACTTTTTTGTTGACTCAAGTTTAGGGCCAAATTTTAATAATGCAGCTGTCCAGATGTGAGACACTAATGAGAACATAAGGCATTCCTGGGAAGGAAAGGGGTGGTGGCCCAGTGGCCTGTCTCCTTCAAGTTTATTGCAACACACCTCTCCATGTTGTCAGCATATCTTCTAACCCCTTTTGCCTACATAAACATGTCCAGCTGTCTCTGAAACTCATTTTTACTTTATGTTTCACTCAGTGGACTTATTTGGTAATTCACAGTATTTTCCATATGTCTGTGGATTTCTGGATGAAGTAGTCCTACATTATCACTACTTCTTAATTCATTATGTATACACATTTCAGTAATAAAGTATTTACGGCAAACATCATTGGAGATCTGAAAGAAATCAATTGAGAAAACAGATACCTAAAGTGGATTTAGAAAAACACTACAATCCTTTGGCTAATCTAAATTCTTAACTTTTCTGAAAGATATGAAGGAGCAGGGAGTGATCAAGGTGGTAAATTAAAAAAAACTTTCTTTTGTTATGTTAGTGTCATTGACTAATTTCTTAGCAAGAAGGAAAATAGTAAGCTCAACTGATATACTAAAGATCAGGACTCAACATTTTGTTTGGATTGGGCTAAAGTCATATTCCAAATATTTTTATTCTCTTAATCTTATCAATATTCAAGGCTAATATATAGTTAACTTGAATTTTACAAAAAAAAAAAACTTGAATAAATTCTCAGACTCAATGTAGAAATGATTTTACATTAGAAATATTTTTCCCCTCCAAAACTTTCCAAATGACTAAGGAAAAGGAAGTCATTCTTAGGCTGAACCTGGGGCCCTCTGACTAGAATATGCACCTGAAACTTTCTATAAGATTTGACTGAAGCTAAGGCAAATTAATAAATGATTAATGTACAATTTAGCTGAATATTTTGCCTTTTAGTTGTTTGGATGGCATCATTTTAAACTTATTTCAATATTCCTATGTTGTTTTGATGTGTGTCTGAAGATTGCACATCAGTTTTGGTTGCTAACTGACAAACAGTTAGGGTGAGCAACTTGCCCTCTGTTCACCATGGGCTTTGCTGGACTTAGATCTCAGTTCCAAGTCTAGGGGCTGGTGATATACAGCTCAGTGGTATAGCACTTATCTAGCACACATAGGATTCCATCCCCAGCATCACAACCAGAAAAAGATAAGAATTCTGTGTCCCATAAAACCTCTCAGCTCCAGGCAAGCAGATATTCTAATAAAAACTTATGAAAAATGTGAATAATTTGCCTGTGGAATGTCCTTGATTTTTGGTCTGCATGTGCTTCAGACTCTGGGAACCCACACAGCAAAGAAGTGTCTCATCAGCATTAAGGATTTTTCTTTGTTGTTGTAAGAACCTATGTTCAGGTGCCAGCACCTTGGTGACTATGGTGAATGATGATTGACATTTTCTTTATTTTTTTTTCTTTTAAATTGTTTCCAAGTTCAGATGTGTGATGGTTTATTAAAGGAAAATAAGCTTTGAAAAATACTTGAAAGTCAAACTTACTTTTTTCCCAAACTTTCTACCTCAATTCATTTCCTTTCCAGACACACTGTATGTAAGGTAAACCTTGATTCCAGTACCACAAATGTTCCCCCAAACATTTGTTCCAACACTTAAGCCATACCTCTTTACCAGATTATGGTATGAAAAAAAAGTGATGTATATTGAATTATTTTAATCTGGTGGATTCCACCATTAGGAGAGTTCTGTGGGTATGTTGCTAATATAAGTCCGGACTGTGACTTCTGAACTCTGTCAAGGAGGAGATCTCAATAGAGAGCATGCTTGAGTCCACTTCTTAATGATTTTTAGTCTCAACAAAGAGTTTGCAAGATTCCTCTTCCTAACAACTGCTCTGCCAAGCATTGTATAAAATAGCATTCTTCATGCTTAGATGATCCCATGGAAGATGACCAAAAGGTTTTAAATACAGAGGAATGTCGCCATCCACTCATTCAGGATTTCTTCATTTTTTTATATACACACAGCCACTCTATGTTAGCACTTTGTTTTGTGTGCATGTTTGTGTGTGTGTGTGTGTGTGTGTGTGCGCGCACACGCGCACGTGAGTATGGGTAAGCACATACTATTTAGCTATAGAGCATGTCACAAATTTCTTTGCTGGTCACCATGCTGCATGACTGATCCATTTCATATGATGTGTTTAGTATGGTTCATTGCCGACTGGTCTTATTATTTAACAATTTGCATTAAATTGAATTTTCTATTTACAGGTGTAAATGGAAAATTTGACTTCTGAGAATTTATTACTTACTGTCTAGAATGTTCTTGGTTGAATTAGGTCTTTGAACATTGGATTGCATATACCTGGAATAAAGTTTGGGATATTTTGTTAGAATATCATCATAATAGGAATTTGATATTTTTATGGCTAAACTTGAGCTACCAAGGCTAGATTGGTATCATTTGTCTAGGAGATATTTACCATAATTCTCTAGAGATTTTCAAAAAATTATATGTATGTTTTGATGGATCAGAGGAGGTTAAACTAGTGGTAATGTATGTAAATTACTCAAAAGTTCAAAAAGCTAGAAACCTTTATCATTTGCTGTAATGTTTTGTTGATAACTGAAAGTTTCTCTCTTGCTTTCCCAAAGGTTTGAAGAGCTAATATTGACTTTGAACTGTGTATGAGGCTCTATATTATACGCTTTACCTATATTGCTTCATTAAATTCTCAAAGTAGCTAGTGAGGTGGGTGTTATGTTTATTTCTATTTCCAGAGACTGGATACTTAAGAAAGATGACATAACTTGCTTGCACATACCCTCCGGGAGTGACAGCACTCTCAGAAGCTTGCTTTGCAGGCCACATGTACATTCTGGATCAACTTTTTTATTTTTTGCAGTGGTTTATATCTAGCTTGTTCTCTTGCTACTTTCCCCACGTTCCAGCTCCATCTCTGTGTCTCAGTGTTTTAAAACATGCAGAAGCTATTTGCTGTCTTTTCAACATTGGACAGGGTTTTCAATCCTTACCTTCTCTGCCTGGCTCGCGCCCAGTTTTGTTTCTCTTGTTTTTTTTCCCAACACGGGAGCAGTCACCAATGATCCACTATTCACACTGGCTCTAGCAGAAGTCTGACCAAGCTCCTAGGACATTGATTTTAAAAAATTTCCAGTTTCATTCGGGCTGGGGGTATAGCTCTGTTGCTAGAGTAGACATCATTACCCTAGGTACGCTACACATATGGTGGAACTCTACATCGTGTGCAACCAGAAAAATGAAAAGTTGTGCTGCAATTGTGCACAATGAATCAAAATGCATTCGGCTGTCATATGCACCTAATTAAAATTAATTAGTTAATTGATAAACAAAACAAAACAAAAATTTCCAGTTTCTCTCTCATTGTTTTATTTATTTATTGGTACTGCAGATTGAACACAGGGACACAAGACCACTGAGTCACATCCTCAGCCTTTTTTTCTATTTTATTAGAGGGTTTCACTGAGTTGCTTAGCACCTGGCTAAATTGCTGAAGCTGGCTTTGAACTCACGATCTTCCTGACTTCGCCTTGAGAGCTGCTGGGATTACAGGCGTGGGCCACAGTGCCTGGCCCTTTCTATTCTTTTGAGTACATACCTAGAAGTGGATGTTTGGGTTTTAAGTTTATTATTAACTCTTTGAGGAATTGCCAAACTGTTTTCCATAGCAGTTGTACCATTTTTTTTACATTCCCACAGCCATGTGTGATGGTTCTACTTTCTCCATATTCTTGCCAACACTTATTATTTGCTTTTTTGGTTTTGCTTTGGTTATTGCCATCCTAGTGGGTAGTAAGGGGCTAATTAAGATCCTTCAAAGACTAAAAGAAAGTTTTGCTTTCCTCTTTCATGCTATCTCACTAATTTTCACCTCTTAAAATATTCATCTTTGCATTCTTTAATCTCTCTCACTTTCTCTTCTCATACTGTCTTGAAACAAAGGTGGATAGTTTTTTTCTTTTGTATTTTCAGGGCATAGACTTCAGGGCTCAGTTGTTTGTGGAAGAATGAATGAAGCAATGAGGGAGAGTCAGGATAAGGAATGTTGGAACATTACTTTGTTATCACTCCCCTTGTGCCAGGCACTGTGTAGCATGTATATTCACATTTAATTTTCATAGCAACAGTGAGAATTAAGTATTATGATATTCATTTTATAGAAGGAGAAATTGAGGCTGATGAAATTCTTTTATCATCCCACCATGAGTCAAGAATCTAGCTTCTAACCAAACTCTGAATCAAAAACTTGTGTTAACTTCATAATAACTTGCCACAATAGGACAAATAAAAGGTGAGGACCATTAATACTCTGTTATGACTACAGTTACAGTTCTCATTTATTGGAAGCTTTCTGTATGCTGAACACCATTACAGTTGCTTTTTGAGGCACTATATAATTAAATCATTTAAAAATCTAGTGAGTCAGAAATTAGTCTAGTTTTTCAATTTAATTTTTCAGACAATGAAACAGTTACCAAGTAGGTAATTTCCTCAAAAACAAGCAAGCAATGAGCTCAAAACTAGGCTTGTTGAATTGAGAAGTTCAGGTACTACTATCATATTAATGTAGGGAAAACTAGAGATCTGAAAATTTACCTGTGACCTGACAAGGTAGAAGTCAAGTAACTGGACAACCTGATTTCCCCACAAACTTTTCCCAAGTGTCCTTGTATTCTCAACCACCTCTATTGTGATTTTATATATTTAAATAAATCTAAAAATTATGAAAAAGGTACTCTGGGGCCTCCAAAGAATATTCCTTTCACTGGCTCACTGTGTATTTAATCATCTTGCCTATAATCTATGTCAACTATACTACCTCAGATTATAGCATTTTTTTAAAATATAGTAACAAACTGGCTTGGTCATTCATTCATTCAGTATTTAAATCATATAGCTGCTTTTTTCCCCCTCTCTAAAAATTGTGTGTTGTTACTATAGAAATACTAGTAAGAGTCATGGTAAAAATAAACAGGAAACATTATAGCTAAAATAAAAGTTTTTTTAAAAATATATATTTCAATTTTATATTCTGATTTATACACTCTGATTTTAAAGTATCTTTTTGAAATCTGTAGTTGGTTATTAAATACTGGGAAACTTCTGTATGGCCATGTTTTAGGGGCAGATATAAATGGAAAAGCAAAGGCATGAGATACCTTCAAATAATGAATCAGTGTTTTTTTTTTAATTCTTAATATCTGGTTTTGATGTTTCATCATTCTTCTTGTGTCATGTTCCTCATTGCACTTCATGCTTTTTTTGGAGTTTTTATTTTTATTTTTTTAAGATAGAGGCCTCTGTTACCATTTGGCATCTGTCTCCCTTGGCAGTGACATCTTGAAAATTAAAAAAAAATAATACCTCCCTCGCATGCATCCATTCAGGTTGGCTGTCTGTAACTGCACTGTACTTTAAAATGTGTCACCTTATTAAATTCTGCAAATTGTTCTGAACATCGTCTCTATAAATGTTTTGGAAGGGCTTTACTGTCAGGTCAGCTTTCTGAGGGCTAGAAATATGTCAAACCTGGCAGCCTTACCTTTATTTAAGAGCCAAAATACAAATAAGTAGATTACAAAGCAATCAATCAATACAGCAGGGCAGGCATTGACCTCAAGAGCTCAGCACCTTCATTTTATGGATGAGTAAACTCATCTGTGAGCTCTGCAGGAGACGAGGTTTTTTCTTGACTCAGTTACAGCTAACCAGGTAAACTTGGACAGGCTGCTATGCGTCAGTTTCCTCATCTGAAAGAGAGGTTTCCCTTTATTAGATAATCTCTGAGGCATTTTCCGAAATGTCAAATTTCTATGGTACCATGACAAATTTGATATATTTCAGGCCCTTAAAAAGCTTCTGACCTTACATAAACGATTGTTTTAATCTTTTATGTGGTCTCCCTGTATATTTTTTTTAAAGTTGAGAGTTCTATCAATTTATAGTTATTGGCAAATCATAACTTTTATTCACTGTTGAAAGAATAAATAAATGCTCCCTCTGTAAGAGCATTTCTTCCCTTTTACCCTCTCTGGCTTAATGTTGTAGGGTTACTTGGGGATATTAGGTTACTGACCTTCGTTTTCCTTTCTATAAGAGACTTTCACTGAAATATTGTTGAGGGGGTCTTATAAGAAATTATGACTCTCTCATGCAAGTAATTAAATGGATGAAAAAAGTGGTGCAACATGAACTGATTAATTTTCTGTCTTTCTGTAAATTTGTGAAAGTCATGTGCAAGAGCATACAGGCTTATCCAGGTGCAGTGGCCCATGCCTGAAATCCCAAAAACCCAGGAGACTGAGGCAGGAGGATGGCAGGTTTGAGGCTAGCATTGGTAACATCCTGAGGCTTTTATCAACTTAGCAAGACCCTGTCTCAGAATTAAAAGGATTGGGAATATAGCTTTGTGGTAAAGCATCCTGGGTTCAATCTCCAGCACACACACACTTCCACAGAATATTTCTTTTCCTTACATGTCTCTGGGTGAATATAGTACTCTTGCAAGGGCTGGGCAGGCAAGTTTAGAAAGCTTGGCAAACAATTTAATCTGACACAATGCACACTTTTCTACTCAACTGTAAACATCTATTTCCTTCAGATATCACCTGCTATTCTTATGGCAAATCTTCGGAACAGAGAGAACCTCAGTGTGTCAAAAATATGTAATGTGTTTGTGATCGAAATAAATAGAGATGTGGGTGACTTAACAAACTAGCTTTCACATGTACTGGCCAACACTTGCAGAATTCTAAAGTAGGTTAGGTTGGTCTTCCCACTTTCAATGCCTTTATGAATGTGCTGTTTATATATCTTACATTTTCCAGGGTAACCTTGGGTTGTAAATTTTCTGTCCTGTTGTTCCCATAAGGACAATCATACTCGTCAAGCTGTGTGTCATGAGTTTTAGTTTGGAAAATATGGACGCCTTATGTACATCTGAGCCTGTTTGTTCTGGCCTGATGCCCTGTGCTGTTCTTCTACGTTCCCATTGTCACGAAAGGCTTGTTTCTGTTACAGTCCACTTGCTGGAGCTGTCTAGGCCTCGTGTCTAGGGGGCAATGTGAACAATAAACTAATCTGTGCTAATGGGCAAGCAGGAGAAAATCAGGGTCAGGAGAACTGCACTTTCAGAGTGTTCGTCTCCTCCCAGGTAGCCTAAGTGGTGCTCTGGAAATAACAAGTGGGCTTCATTTATCTCTAAGACCAAGAATCCCTCTATGGTTGGTTGGTTGGTAGAGGTGGATTTCTCAGAGGAGGCAAAGACCCCGCATTTCACTACAAAGATGTCTTCCTACTCTGGCAGTGTCTTGGGCCAGCTTTGCCTATGTGTCCCCAACATGATACGGACTCTGTAACAGCAGGAGAGGAATCAAAGGCCCGTGTGCCAACTTTCTTCTCTGCCCACAGTGATTTCTTCTGGTATGTGTACACTACTCACATGCTCTTTGGACAAAGTTGGAAAGCAAAATGGCTTTATGACAATATTTGCTGAAACACCAGGACAAATCATCTATGCCTCTCCCGTCTTAAATCCCTGCACCCTGACCCACCTTTTAAAAACCTTGTTTTTTCATGAGGATGTCAAGTTTAACATTTGTAGAAAAGATGTTTAGGATCGTTTGAAATATTGTATAGATTTCAAGCTCAGTTTGTGTCATTTTTCTTTTAGGCTAGCCTCATTATTTCTATTTATTTTGTGTGATTTTATGATATAGACATAAAGGTTCCCACTAACTGTCCTAACGGCTTGCTTTAAATATCTCTGCTTAACCACTTTTATTTGTATCCCATTTTATTTTTTCTTGTCTTGGTTTGGTACTTAACTGTGATAAATTTAAAATTGAATCTCCTCTCACTCTTTATAAAACAACTCCTCATTCTTCTGTGTTAAGCAGTTTACCTTTTAGGAATTCAATCAGCATTCCTCTGGCAGTTTGTATTATCTCAAAAAGCAATGTGAGTACCTTGAATTTCGATCTTGAGAAGGTTTTCTAAAGAGAGGCTTTTGGTATCATCTATTGTCCTTAACCATACATGGTCAGGTCTCAAGAATCATCTCTTGAGATTGTTGATTATTTAGAAAACTCGAAGATGGAGAACATGTCTTTTAGAAACAGGATGCAAATTCAGTGTCACCATTATTCTAAGCAGCATCTGAAAAATTAAGCTGCCTATTATCAAATCCAGGCTTTCCTAACAGTCTGTTCTCAGATTGCTTTTTCAGGATCTTTTCTGTCTATATTTGGGGAATTCAGTGCTAACATCAGAGTCACCTTGTCACTTTTGTTAGCTGTAATCTCCCATAGCACTAATTTGTATCTAATTGAAGGCTTAGTATATATCAGGCACATTCACATCAAAAAGCTTAATGACAAACCCATGAAATTATTATTATTATTCCCATTTTACAGATGGGAAAATAGATTTCAAGAAGGCATTTTTTTTTTCAGTCTCACCATGGATAAGAATGAGGCTTAAATTCAAACCAAAGTCTGTCTGACTTAGAAACCCCCACTCTAACCACTGTGCCATAGCACTTCCTGCCAACCCTGGATAGAGCTGTCTGTTATGTAAATCAGCATATTCATTGAGAATGGACTTCCTTCTTTTATTCTGCAATATGCATATCTGACAACATTGAATATTACTTTTGTATGGCTTTCCTTTTTTACCTGAAAAATATCAAAAAATCACATAAAAATTCATAAAATTATGATTTTATAAGAATAAGAAGTAAAAAACTTCCTAGTCTCTCCAAGGTCATATACTCTGGTGTATGCACTTTCAGATTTCTCCAAGGCATATCTACATATGACACCATATCCATTTCCTTTTTAATTTTTGAAGTCTTATTTTGAGGTTTATCATCAAAATTACCATACGGTATCAGGTATCACTTTTTGCATGCACAAGAAACATAAAAATTTATTTCTCTGGAAAAGTACTGTGAAGATTCTCACATTTTTCTTCTGTCTTTTTAATAGGGTCTTTGAGAGTCAGAGTTTGTAAGCTATTAATGGATCAGGCAAATAATTTGAAAATATTGGATTTTTCATTTTTTTTATTGATATTTGTTCATCATTAGGTAGTGGGAAGAGGGACTTAGTCAAATAATATTTTATATAATATTTTTTCTCCTAGGTGGTTGTTAGGAGATTCGTACAGATCCTTCTCCATTTAGACCAGAAACTCCTTTTAAAAAGAAATATTTCAAGCTGGGTATGGTGGTGCTCTCTCTTAATCCCGGTGACTGGGAAGGCTGAGGTAGGAGTGTGGCAAGATCCAGATCAGCCTCAACAACTTAGCAAGACCTTGTCTCAAATAAAAAATAAAATAAAATAGGTCTGAGGATGTAACTCAGTGATAGAGAACCCCTGGGTTCAATTCTCAGTATTGTAAAAAAATGAAAAAAGAAAAAAAATTCATAGGCTCTTACAGGCTTCTATCTTCTATTTAAAAACGAGAATAGTTTCATAATAAGTAAGGAAAGGAGACAAGGATGAAAGAGCTGTGGGCAGGTGGTCATCACAGCGGAAGTTGCAGAAAATTTATTTGGCTCCTTTGAATTGATCAGAGGAGGTCTTACACAGAATTACTAGGGAGACAAAGTTGGCCTTCATCCTTGTTTTAACCAGGGGCATCTCCCTTTCTCCTATGGTCTCCAAAAGAATCCTATACATTCATTATAGTTATTTCCAGTTCCATGACAGAACCTTTGTTTTCATCTCTCCTAGACTATAAACAATAAGGGACATTGTCTTTGAACCCCAGTGCCTAGTCAGTGCCAAATGAATGGGTGTAAGATGAAGAAAAACACATATGTGGCTAATTAAATGATGATAATGGGTGCTAGTTGAGGTCCTCAAATGATATGCAAATTTGCAAAAAAAGGTATTATGTCAGTGTGAAATGCAGGATGTACTCCGAAGCACAGATTTGCACTCATTTTTCTCCCCAACCATCCATGACTACCAATGTGACCTTGGCTGAGTTCTCAGTTGTGTTTTCTCAGCTGTCTCAATTGTGATATGAACCAGTGCTCATATCACACATGTTATGCCCATGTACTGCTGTCAGGATTCAACTATAAAATAATTCAGTGTTTCTAGTCCCAGTCTTCAGACCACATAGATTGTATTTAGGTACTGATTTTCATTTATTTTTTTGGTGTTAGGAAAGGAAACAAGGACCTCATACATGCTAAGCACACACTTTAAAACTGTGCTATCCCCTCAGTCCCTACATGTCCATTAAATTGATAATAATAAATAAAGTAACTTAACTAGTATTGCTTAAATGGTACCCTCATCTGTGCCAGACTCCATTTTGTCATTAGTAATACAGTAGAAAGAAAAATAGACTCAAAATTCCTCCTCTTAATGAGCTTACGTTTGAATAGGGGGGATATGCTGGATGAAAAAGTAAAGAATAATAGTAAGTGTGATGGAAAAAGTGCTGGGCACAGTGGTGCATGCCTGTAATCCCAGTGGCTCCGGAGGCTGAGGCAGGAGGGTTGCAGGTTCAAACCCAGCCTCAGGATTTTAAGGAGACCCTAAGCAATGTACTGAAACTTTTTCAAAGATAAAAAATAAATAAATAAATAAAAAGAGTCTGGGGATGTGACTCAGTGATTAAGTGCTCCTGGGTCCAATCGCTGGTACCAAACAAACAACAAAAACTAAAGTGGGGAAAGAGGATGGAAAGTGGGTTGGGGTTGAAATTTTTGGTAGAATGGCTAGGAAAGGCTTCACTGAAAAGGTGTGTTGGTTCTGAGGAAAGTGAAGGAATGAGCCAGAGCAACATGTGAAGGAAGAGCATTCCCAAGAATGATATGCTCCATCATATCCACTTGATTACTGAAGTCCTCCCCTACTGTGAATGATGGGAGGGCCTTGTTCCAAAATCCTGATGACTTGCACTGTGATTAGCCTCAGTATCTGCAACTGCCCTGCAAGCACCACTGACTCTACTATATCATATGACCCAAGTCATAGAGCAGATTGTGCAGCAGCCAGGACCTACTACAGAGCCTTCTCAAAACTAGTAACTTTTCAGGTCACTCAGTAAATGGGCTGGAGCAATACACTCATATGAGAAAAATGGTGCCTCTAAAATCCAACTTGTCCCACAAGGTATTGTGCCTCTTTTTCACTTGTGGGATGAATCAGATGCCACAACTTATTTTCCACCTTGGAATATCTTGACATGCCCCACACCACTTGGCCCCTAGATATTTCATGGAGATAGAAGGCCTCTGAATCTTTTTTGTTTGTTTGTTTGTTTGTTTTTGCAGTGCTGGGACTCCAACCCAGGACTTAGGCAAGTGCTAGGCAAGTGCTCTCCCATTGAGCCATGCCCCCCAGACTGCCCATTTTAAATGGATTTGTTTTTTACCTTTTGATATACAATTGTCTTACCAATAAGTGTAGTATAGTTGCTACTTCTTGCTCTTTAGATCCAATCAACCTAATGTCATCAGTATAATGGACCAGTAATGGAAAAATGATCAAAGTCTCTGCAAACTAGATTATGACATAGGGAAGGGGAGTTGATACACCAGAACAACATTCTTCTAGCCATTTGCTAGTTTTGGGTACACATAGTTAAGTAAAAATGAACATCAGTACTCAAGGACCTTGTAGTGTAACTGGTAGAGTTCAGAGTCTGAGTTGTCTGCTTTCAGGAAAATACTTGAGGCAAATATGTTTGGTGCCTTGGAAGTCATATCAAGTACATGTCATCCATTATAAGAAAGGTGGCCCTTTAATTTATCATTCGAACTGGAACACTTTGAAAAGGGAATGAAGATATGGATATTACAAATAATTACTTCAGGTCAAGAGACACAAACCAAGACTATCTTCAGGCAAACCTGGATCTAAGGTCTTTCTACTTTTTATTTTATTTTATTTTTATTTTTTGGTACCCGGGATTGAACTCAGGGGCACTCAACCACTGAGCCACATCCCCAGGCCTATTTTGTATTTTATTTAGAGATAGGGTCTCACTGAGTTGCTTAGTGCCTTGCTAAATTGTTGAAGCTGGCTTTAAAGTCACGATCGATCCTCCTGCCTCAACTTCCCGACCTGCTAAGATTACAGATGTGTGTCACTCTGCTTGACTATGGTCTTTCTACCTTTGAGGTTCACTTCTGTAGTGGTTTTAAATACAGGTGGTGTAAAGGGGCTTAACACATTATGAATTTTTAAACTTTTAGATGAATTTTCACTTTTACCTACCAAGATTTTTATTATCTTAAAAAAATAGGAACAACATGCAGGGCACAATAAAGAATTATTAACCACAGGAGCAAGATATTTGTATATTTATTAGGTGGATCGCTGTAGGTTATCTGGATATAAATCCACAATTGCTCTTATGACAGTTGTTCTCTTCACTCAGCCCCTGTATAAGGATAAAGCATGATTAAGTGAAATCTGACCTGACTTCTTATACAGAGTACAGAGAAAACTTACTCTGTCTCCCCTACCTTGGGTAGTTTTATCTCAATTCATATTTTGCTGCTTGGAAAGTGTTTATTATTCTTCTTAAGTGACTTAACCATTTTAAACATTATGATTATGTTGAGACCAAGGAGGTAGAAGCACATGAAGGATTTAAAGCTTTAGTACATGCTTTGCATGCTGAAGGTAAGGTAGATGTAGACCCTCCCTATGAAAGGAGACTATTTTCTAGTGAATCAGGCCCGTGGGCTTCTGGTCATTTCAGTGGGAGTGCTAACGAATAATACAGATGTATTTTAGTGCACTGTAATGAGATTTTTAAAATTGTTCAAACAATCAATTTACCGTTGTCATCACATCTTTTCTGATTTTCAAGTGCAAATTTGACACTATTGTTCTTATTAACAATTTAAAAAAGTTTACCCCTCACGTTTCCATTATAAGGGACATATTCTTGAAGTTATGGTTACATTAAAATTCTTCCTACAAATGAAGCCAGCTAAAAATGTTTACCAACTTGAATTGAGCTCATCATGTTTTGTTTGCTGAATAGTGTTTTGTGATTTTACCAACATAAGAATGAGTCTCCAAACTATTTTTAAAAGTAGAGCTTTTACTCTAAAGAAGTGCTTGCCTCATTTTCTTCGTGCTACTCCAAACAAGATGTTGTTTATTACTTTGAAACACTATATGTAAACCCCAGGAATATGTTAAATATGATTGAAGTCTTGGCTGTCTTTGACAAATTGAAGTTTCCAGAAATTTAGCTATGTTTAAAAACCAAAGCCATGTTTTCAGGAAAGATTTCTATTTCCAAATATGTGGTTGCCCAAACCTTTTATATTTTCATGTCAAATTCAGCTGCCAAATAACACACACTGTACCTTAGTTATAAAAAAAAAAATAACCAACCCATAGACTTCAGATTTTAAAAAAGCACTTCAAGAACAATTATTATCATATTTCTTGAACTTATGCTCTTCATATGCATATAAGTATGCTCTGTGTAAGCTCTGTAAGGCATTGGTCACTTTTCCTGGTGCAAATTGACACGCCCAGCACAAGACTGGCATTGCAGAACAGTTGATCTGGGAGAATATGGGCATTCCTAGCCAGACCAAAATAGGAGGTCAGGGTAGTTGCTTTTATAATAACAGCGGTTATCTGTTTAATGTGTGATCTGGCAGTGATATGATGTTGACCATAGGCAATTATGCATACTTCTGAACTGGTCAGTACAAGCACAGTGTAAGAGAAAAATCCCCCAGTTTATGATAAAAGGGTATTTATTGCTCTTTTATTTCCTTCATATGCTTTACTTAATCATTTATGAAAGACAAATTAATAGTGAATTTCATTTTGAGTTTTATTCAGTCTTTATTCCTAAACATTTGGGATATCTCTTAATATGTGCTCTTAATAGTTTTGGCACAGGTTCAATGTCAACGAATGAATGATGTACACATTTTATAGTCTTTTTAAGGGATAATAATGTGGTTCAGTGACAGTGCGTCTTGATTTCTTTGGGGGCAGGGTGCTCTGCTATGAGTCATAAGGGATAAAGAACTATTAGTTATTTTTCCCCAGCTAGTGCAATGATGCAAAATTTTTGTTCCATTATATATTTTTTCTTAGGATGGCAAGATCAGGATTAGATATAGATTAATGCCTAAGAAACTAGCTGATCATAGGGGACTATCATTTGCTTTATCCTTTCAATGTGACTGAAAATTCATATTCTATATTTTCATATCAATGACAATGTGATGACACAGCAAGGGAGTTATATTGGCTTGTTGCATGCATCAAATGTAATACTTTCTTTGCAGAAAAAAATGTTTACTTTAAAAAAGAGAAAAGAACTTTGAACATTTCAAGTATCAGGAAGTCTATTGTGGAGAAAATAAGAATTGGTCACTCTTTACCTCTCTATGGGCAAAAGAAGAAGAAATGGGATTAGATTTTAGTAAAATCAACTTAAGTTAGTCTGGCAGAAGCATGTGCGTAAAATACTGCAATGGGTTGCAATAAATGCCTTCTTCTTTTCTGGGACCCAATCTGTTGTACTTGCCAGGTTTAGCACAGTGCCAGGCACAGACTAGGTGCACAATTGATAGCAGATATATAAAGTAAAATAATAGTTTAAGGAGAAGCCTATAAAATATATAGCAGTCTGTCCTAATCTAAGGAAATTGTAAGGTGGCCATGTTTTAGAAGTTCAGTGTCATGCACAAGAAAATCAGAATTGTAAATAATGAAAATTTTCTTGAAATTTAAAATAATAATAATAAAAATAAAAACGAAAATTTCACACACAATTTTCCTGGCATTTTAACTTGCAAGTAGACCAGTAGAAAGGATGTGAGTCTATAGTGTTGGGAGTGTGGCTGAGGAATTTTCCACTTCTGGTAAAGAGCCCAGGATATTAAGTATGGTGGTCAACTTGAAGAAGCCCCCTAAGACTGAATTGTTAGAAATGTGTGCACAACACTTAGTTTCTATAATGACACCGGTGTCTCCTTGAAGTATGCCTTTTTCCTATTTATTTCTCAATAAATAAATAGGCACAAAGTATATATATGTGTGTATATATGTATGTGTATATATGTATATGTATATGTATATATACATATAGATAGATCTATATATATATATATATATATATATATATATATATATATATATATAGATT
>NW_026000037.1:33814285-33884068 GCF_001458135.2 Marmota marmota marmota
ATATAGTCAGTTACATATTATTTCTCCAACATTCATTTAGACCTCAAAAGAAGATTTTGTTTAAAAGATGAAAAAAGAGACTTCAAACGAGAAACTAAATGCAGCCACTAGACGTTGAACAGTTTAGAGTGCTCAGAGAAAGAATCACTTTTGTCCATGTGTAGACTCCTTGCCAGAAGACTGGGAAGTACCACATTTCAGCTGATGATGGGCAATACTTCACAGTGCCTGACCTTTGTGTTGGGTTTCCTGAGACTTCTGGGCCAGGAATCCAGTGAATGGTTATTTGGGCTGATACGGGCAGGCCCATCTCATTTATTAGGAACCAATGGCATGTCAAAGTTTACAAGTTTGGCTGGTCTAGGAAAATATATAAGGCCTGATCAGAATTTTATTGGTTTCAAATTACAAAAAGTGCAAAACCCAGCTTAAGAAATATAAGTCATTATATACAATGTAATGTCAGCTTCACTCCCTGTGAAAAAGAGTATTCATAAAAGTGTCATTACATTTGAAAACAACATTTAGATTAAATACACTCATTCTAAGCGTTCCTCTAGGTGCCTGATGATTTCTTAGATATCACAGCCGATTTTGAATTTGGTCTGTTACTTGAGAAATAATTTCAGAAACAAAAATAACATCAGGAACAAAAATCTTTAAAAAAATATTGTGAAATGATTGTTTAATGTAGGATATGGATCTTTTAAAAATATGTTTGATATAATTTGTCTCCAAAAACAATTGGGCATGGGATTTGTAAAGCCTTTACATGGCCTTTAACCTAGGAGACTAAGTGGATAGAAAGAAAGGGTTAGGTATATTTTAAAGGCTGCTAAGACAGCATTATATAGGTTCAATACCTCCTTGTAAAATGAGGAATCCAATGAGCCTTTCACTTTCAATTAATTTTTTTATGGCCTACAAACAGGTAAGTTTGAAAGTAAGGAATCCAATTCTTTCTTTCTTTTTTTTTCTCAGTGTTGAGGCTCAAGTCCCATGGCCTCACACATGCTAAGCAAGTGCTGTAACACTGAGCCACATCCCTAGCACAAGGGTTCAATTTTAAGTACGTAGTGCTTGTTAGTCAGTGTAGAGGAGGAAAGCGTGAGAACTTGGCTGGGTAAATGCTTGGCTGTATAGTGCATATTATGATGTGTGTTTTATGTAAAAATTCTTAAACTTGGTTTAATCTGTACAATCAGTGCAAGTGCTCATTTGACTGGATTCCTTTGGGATAGCAAGAACTGGTGAGTTGGTTTATGAAAAGGAGATGCCATCTCTAGGTTCAGTTAAAGGAGATGGAAGTTAAGGCAGAACTCTCAGAAATAATTATTCCTTGGTATGCTCTGCACTTTGCTTGATAATGTGAAACAGCCATTTTAAAGTATGTTTTATTTCCCACATAATCACTCTGTACATCAACAGGTGGGGGTCCATTGTGCTTCTACTTCGGTCTATTTTTTTTTTCTTCAGTGTTGAAGATAGAACCCAAGGCCTTTTACATGGTATATAAGCACTTCACCACTGAACTATACACCCTCAGCCCTCAGCCTACCTTAATCATGTTTTTAACTTTCTAGGATTATATAGTATTTGTGATTTGGTGAGTTTTTTACTGCAAGACGTTAAATGCTACTAGTTAATATAATTGTCTAGTATTTAGATAGGATACACTGCTCACATTTATTTCATTATTTTATATTTTTTTAAAACATCTTCATAGCACCTTCGTTTGTAATAGCAAAAAAGGGACAATCCAATTGTCTTTCAAAGTACAAATGGTTAAACAAACTCGGACATATCTGTACAATGGAATACCCTACACAGCACTAAGATTGAACTACCGATACATGTAATAACCTTGATGGATTTCAAGGGCATAATGCTTACTAAAAAAGCCAATCTCAAGATTTTACACACTCTGATTCCAATCTCTTCTGCAATAACAGGATACCACAGATTAGGGTAACTTTTCAATAAGAGAAATTTATTTCTCACAGTTCTGGAGACTAGAAAGTCCAATATCAAGGAGCGAACATCCAGTCAGTGTCTTTTTGTCATTACAAGGCAGAAGGGTAGTATACCCTTATAACATACATTTCAATCTCACTATGACAGACCTCAGGTACAAACAACTATGTAACGATAACGTTAAGGTCCATTTTATCAATGTGCATAATTTTTGGAAATAATATTTCTATAGAGTTTTCAGCTTTCATTGTAGGTATTCATTTCATTCTCGACAGAAAACATCACTGGAAGATATGGGTTGTGGAAATGAAGTGCAAGTCTACAGTCTTTAGTTGATCTCCTAAGAAGGTCTGTTCTCCACACCTCCAGATGAACTGTCCTGTGGCCTTCTATGAACACCAACAACCACAACCACCACCACAACAGACTGTACCGTTTTTATCATTAATCCTTCATTTCCATGATCATTCCTTCACTTGTCCCAGTTAGTAACAATTCCAGGTAGTGGCTAAAATACAAACTCCATTAAGAAGTAGCTGTTTGCATCTTGTCTACCTGTGAATCTCCAACTTTTAACCATCATAATTACTAATATTTTTGACTGAGTGAATGAATAAATGAAGGGGAGTAAAGACTCCTAGCAGAGGTTTGCCAATTAGGTTAGCTGAGGCTCTCTGCCCAGCTTAGTATCATGGCAACCTGTTTGGAAGGTCTAGGAGGGGAACACAGTTACCTTCACACTTCACTGAAGAACTGTCCTCCTCTATCAGGGAAGGAATAACATTGTCCTCTTGGACTATGTGCACAGCTTTGAAAGGGATGCACATAGACTGGTAAGGAAGGAAGGAAGGAGCCCCACTCCTAGACCACCAGATCAGTTGCATCAACCGTGGTGACCACTGGGGGTAACAGATGTTGTAATCAGATTGTCTTCACATACTCTGTGGAGCTTGGGAAGAGTGGAGCCTTTATCTGACACTGGGTAGTCACAATCTTGGAGCACACTGAAGTTGATATGGCTCTCTTGGGCTGGCTTTGCCTTCTCTGCTTACTTCCTTGTTTTCTTCAGGCAAGCTTGAGAACTGGGTCTGGTGCTGAGGCCCCTGTTTAGGTCTGTTCCTCTGGCTCCAGGGGAGGTTGGGAAGGGTGGAACCAAACAGGACTGATAAAATAAATGGAAAGGGACTCAACGCCTTCTAGACTAAAATGGGCCCGGAGTTCTAGCAAACATCAAGGAGGTAAATAGCAGTGTTGTGTATGTGCAAGACTTCCATACTGCGTGCTGTTTCAGTATCATCCCACTCAGCATGGTCTTGTCTCCTACTTCTTCTCTTATCCAGAGACAACTGTCATGCCCTCTCAAAGAACTTCCAAGGCTGAATTTTGCCCAAACCCAGTGCTGCTGGCTTAATGAATCACATAATAAACGATCCTACACTTTGTGCGCTATGAGGATATTGTTGAGACTACTGTTCCCTGTTTTGTGTCATGCTTTCTGGAGGGCTTCAGGAATGAATTTTCCTACGATCTCATAGCCAGGAATAATTGTTTCTTCTGAGCAAGTGCCTTCTTTATTTTAGAAATAATGCACTTCATGTAATGGATCATGTTTCTGTCTTCATGCAGTTTGTCTGGAAGCCAAATTTTTATTAAGAGTCTATCTCTGACAAGTATCTAAGATTTTCTTGTAAGAATGTCGTCTTTCTGGCTACATTTCTATACCTGTTTTAAATTTAGTTTAGTATCGTATTGGATATAGTTTTTGATAAGTCAAATCCTTTTGGGAAAGACGCATAGTATAAGGAAGCAAAAATAACAACACCTTTATTTTAGTTGTTTTAACATCCAGGCGTTAGTTTCACAACTTTTTTTTTTTCCTAATCTGAATACCAACCCATCAACGTCTAATGTCACAATCCTTTCTGGATTAGTCTTTTTAGTAGGAATTTGCTGATTACATGGAAAGTAAGATGTTAATAGCTGATCTCTGTAACTACCACTGTCTAGCTGTTTGAATTTCACTAAATTACTTAATCTTTTTCATTTGTAAGAAGAGTAATACTACTTATCTTATCTGAAGTTTGTAGGGATTACATGAACTAATGTATGTAAAGTGTCTAGTATATTATTTAGTCTTTTGTTTAAGACAGTCTAATAAGTGGAAAATGCACTGCACTTGGAGCTTAAAGTCTCTAGATTTTCACATTAGCTTGTGACCTTGGGCAAGCCATTTTGACCTGTTGAATCACATTTTTTCTCATTTTTTTTTTTAAATAGTGTGGTCTAAAGAGTCCTTAGTATTCTAGCTTTACTAATATTGATTCTAAGGTTGGCCCTGAGAAACTTGTCAAGAATATGTCTCCCCTCTGTGCTCATTAGGAAAAGCATGGATAGACCTACCTGGGCATAGAGAGGTATAGGGAAAGGGACCCAGATCTGAGGCTGGGTAATGAAAAAACCTGTTGTGGGGTAGTTATGTTCTTCACTGGTGTTGATTATGGTATTTGGAATGTGTCTTAGTCAGCTTTTTCATTGTGGCTAAAAGATCTGACAAGAACAATTTTAGAGGAAGACAATTTTATTAGGTTAAAGGTTTAGGTTAAAGGTTTCATAACCTAATCATTTCACCTCAACTTTCCTAACACCATTTTACACATGAGCTTTTGGGGACACCTCATATCTAAAACATAACACAGTGGGCATTAAGTTCTTCTGGAATACTTTGAATTGCTAGATCATAGTTCTGACTTCAAGAGGATCTCAAAATGCTTACCAGTATGGATGCCGCTCTAAGTAGTAAACAGTCTATAAACTTGTTGCTTGATGAACACACTCCATATGAGTGAGTTGTATATTTGTGCCTGAGAGGTGGCAGTGGAACCAAGGGAGCCATTGTTGATGGTCACTGACTGTGTTGACCGGTGACCACATTTAGCTCATCATGAAGTCAATCAAAACTGGTGTCTGTATCCAAGATATGGTTTCTATTTAGGAACTACTGTGAAGTAGAATATCCCAAAAGCAAGTGGAAACAGAAGTAAGAATTTGTAATAGATGATGTAGAAGAATAATCTACACTGCAGTGAAGCTACACTCTAGGCAATTCATCAACATGTAGGAAAGCTTTGTGGTTAAGAGCACAACAGTTTGTTAGTATGTGGTTTTGGCCAAGTTATTTAATCTAAGCCTCAGTTCTCCCATAATTCAGAGGGATAAGGATATTGTTGTTTAACTCACATGATTGTGTGTGTGTCTGTGTGTGTGTGTGTGTGTGTGTGTGTAGGGGGGTAGGTATTGGGAATTGAAACAGGGGTGCTTTACTATGGACCCACTGAGCTACATCTCCAGCCCTTTTTAATTTTTATTGTGAGACAGGTACTAAGTTGTTCAGGCTGGCATTGAACTTGTAATGTTACATTAGGCTCCAAGTAGCTGGGTCTATAGACCAGTGCCACTGTGCCTGGCTTACATGATCATTTTAAAGAGATGATATAAGTGCCTGAGGTATGTTAGTCATGGATAACTATTATATTACAAATATCAGTATTATTACGAACTCCAATTCACACCACCCTTCAAGGTTTTGCTATACCTACTCTGTTAAGCTACAAAGATGAGAAAAAAATCTTAAAAACAAGTGATTAGGTCATATGATGATTGAAGTAGAGGGCATATGAAGAGGAAAAAATTTAGATTTTTTGAATCGATGGACTATGTCCATTAGTTTTCATCCTACTATTTTATCCTTGGGAGTTTACATTAAAAAGGAAGTCATCTATTTTTGCTCTTGATTGATTTTATTCTGTGTATGTGAGGAAGGATTATAAAGATACTAGCTACCTAAGCTATTCACATTACTCTATGGACCCATTTAGTGTAATTCTTTGAAGTTTCTGTCTGTTTATATGGGACGTTTGAGTATGTAAATTTGCTTAGATTTACTCAAAGAACACATTCTAACCCCGAATCCTGAAAAATCCTTATTTTGTAACAATTTTTAAAATGGTGAAAAAATACACAAAGTGAAATGTTAAAACAAAAAACCATTAATCCTAAAGAAAGTGAGTGGTAAGTTATTGTGGAACTACTGTTATGAAAATGAAGAAACCACTGAAAACTAGTCTGGTTTGGGCTCAAGTATTTTTGTCTCAATGAGCTTCAACTTTTGCTTGGTCCATAGAATATTCAGTGAACTCTTGAGTTCTAGATGGTAAAAAAATATGTGATGGTTTTAGCCTAAGAGCAGAACACCTGGAAGGGGTGGTTTCCTTGTGTTTCACTGTTTGAGTCTTTCAGAAGAGAAGTGAAATTCTATAATCTAAGTTTCATAAATTTATTTAGTTTTGACCTGTACTTTCATGTGCAATTTCTCCCATGTCAAGTCATATGTTAGTCTGTTTGGAGTTGAAAAACTTAGTACATAATTTCCTAGGCAGTGTTCTCCTTAGAAAAAATCGTAGAAATAAAATCAAAGATCCTGGTTTCCTAACACTTAAAAATCAGAATATCCTTTATTCAATTTTTAAAAAATTTCCATAACTATTTATTTATCATTGACTGAATGCATGGTTTTTATTAAAAACAATTTTTTACATTACTTTAATTAAAAGAGAAAGGATAGTAAAAAAAAACAACATAAGATCTGCCATCTTATGCATTTTTGAGCATATAATTCAGAAGTGTTAAATATATCCATGCTGATGTACAAAAGATCTCCAGAACTTTTTCAACTTGCAAAACTGAAGTTTTGTACCCATTAAATAGCAACTCTTCATTCCCCTTCCTTTTTGGCCTTGGTTAATTTCATCTTTTAAGTGAAATGTCTGTGTTTTGTGTTTCCAATTCAATGAGGTTATTTTAATTGATCGCACACCATAAGAGTATTGTGTACTTGCTTGAAAATATAGACAAGTGGCTGAAATGAGTGCCTGGAGTCGGCACTTTTATTAATTGAACTATAGGATACTACTTAATGGCGTACCTAAAGCACCTGAAAGGCAGGTATCTTTCACAGTTTTCTTTTTTCCCCTTTCTTTCCTTTTTCTTTTTGTTTCATTCTTCCTTTCTTCCCTCCTTCCTTATCTCCTTTTTTAAAAAACTAAAAAACAATTTTTTTTAAATTGTTGCTGAGGATAGAATCGAGGGCATTGTCAAGTCTAAGCAAGTGCCCTCCAACTCAGCTATATCCCCAGCCCTCGCTCATAGTTTTGAATAGTAAAGCTTAAAATCAAAACCAGAAATGGAATGATGCAGAAAACTCTGATAATGAAGGAAGATAACCATGAAGTATGTGAGTATTTTAAAGAAGTTGTGAAATCATTTTTTATCGAGATCTTTAATATTGAAGCTTATATTCACTTCAATATTATGGTTTTGTTGAAGCAATACCAAAAATGCCAAGGAAGATGTTAAACAGGACTTGAACTGATACCTTTTTTAGACCTTTTAAACCTATAATATCACCATAGTAGAAATCAAAATTCAGAAAGAGGGAAAACAGATCAAAATATCTTAAAACCCGCTTGTTTACTAAAAGCATTTAAAAAATATTCAGGGCCTTGATTGGAAAATAAACATGGTAGATGAGGTTTAAGTGCCAGGGAGGGAATAAGGTTCTCCAACCATTTACACAGGCATGATGTTGATGTTGGTATGTCATCTGAGTGGCCATCTATCACTGCCATCTTATTGGCTCCATGTACTAATGTTACTTGAGGTATGGTGTACCCCTGATGACTGGTGATGACATGAATGGTGACCACCCAGGTTCATAAATGACCAATCCTTCTATTACATCACTCTCCTGACATATCCCAAAGTTTGGAAATTCAATGCTTAATAAAACTTTCTACTTCTTCACAGAGTTAAATTTATGGTCCTCATGACCTGGAGTTACTCAAGGGTTGGTATTCGTGGGTTTCAGGTACATTTTACATTAAATAGATTTTTATGTGTCAATCTTGGAGCATAATGATCATTTATAAACTTGTTTCATTGGTAAAAATATAATTTGAGTCCAAATCAAATAAAGTAAAAATTTTAAGGAAATGGCCCTTTTTAAATAGGAAATTGTTTCGATTTGTACTTGTAATTCTACATCAGCATATAATAAAACATTTTAATGTGTCTTTGGAATGAAAGCTGTAGCTTAATTTTAATAATAGAGAACAGTAGGGTGGCTAAAAAATTAGCAATATAGCATATATTAAATTCTTGATACATATTGGTTGAATTAATTAAACACAAAGTCATTTATATTTAGTTGTTTGACTTTGGACTATATGGTAAGACTTAACATTTCAATAGTATATTATAATGATGGTTTTCTTTTTATCATTAATATGAATTTTCATGTCTCTGTACTAATATGTTTTGCCTACTCTAGGTTTATTCTGAGTGGTGGGGAAAGTCACCTAAAATTTAAAATATGTGTCAAGTAATCTACAAATGACTTGGTCCAAGCACAGATAATCAACTACAGATGCTGTTAGTCTTTGGTAGGTAGTGATGGGCTATAGGAAAATGTGATGGAGAGCAATGAACAATTACAGAGAACTATTTAACCAAATCTGAGTGGCTTCTGAGGGTTTTTTGTTTGCTTGTTTGTTTTAAATCCTTCCTATGGTGGGGAATGCAGAGATAATTTCCTTATTAATTATGACATATTGGCATATGAAGGTAAACCATATGTGACATTTCTCTACATGTCTCACCTCCCTCATTAATTGAATTGATTAGCCCAGTGGCCGCTAGGGCTGAGTTCCTTTCCATCTGATTTTCTCCCACTTTGAAAGAACAGCCTACCTTGTTGGAGGAAGCCTTATCTTAAGACAGGAGCTGCCCTCTTCCACTAAGACCAGTGCTAATTTGGTGAGTGTGCTCTTTGACCAGGACTGTCATCTATAAGTTGGGGATGTTAAACAATGTGAAAGGGCATGGGGGCAGTAGGAAGAGTGCAAGGTTAGAACCCTAGGGACTTTGTGGACAGGTTCAAGGAAACCATAATAACCTTAACAGAAATCACTATATCAAAATGTTTTGTACATACCAGTTGCTTTATGCATCATCTTGTTTAATTTTCACAAAGCCTTATAAGGTAAGTCTTACATAATTAATTCCACTTCAGTATAAAAGAACAGAGACTTAGAGAAGTTTAAATGTTCCTCAGGCTTATGCAGATGGTAAAATAGACCTGGAATTCACCCAAAGATTGTCAGCACAAATATGTCAATTAATTTGGTAGTACTTGCTGTGGTGGTGGTGGTAGGGATTTGAGACATGGATATCATTCTCTGGGTACCATTTTTTTACCGTTTTGCCCATTAGTTAAACGTGAAATTTTTAAAAGTTAAATAATTTTCTCTTGAGAGGTTTTCCTTTGTGTTTTTACCTCTGATTATTTCTTTCTATTTATCATGTCGCTCTTAGATTGCAAGCAAAGGCCATGATTCCTACCCATTCTCTGCTTTGAAGACAAAACCCTGATTAATTAGAACAGAGCAACCAGAAACATGGTGGCCACTCAGTTACACTGTCTGTGCTCTTTGGCACAGCTATCAGGATAAATTCAGATTAGACATACTCAAGGATATCCATGAGTAATAACCCCAAGCTTTGTCATAGATAACTGTATTGTGTGTTTAAATGTACAACTCTGTTTTTCTATTATTATGTGATATTTCATGTTGACTTGTCAAACTGAAAAATACCCATATTGATTTTGCAGAAAGCTTCACATGTGAGATAAATGCACTCAAAGATTCCTCACAAGTAGCTCTTTGGAGCTTCAAATGTGAAATGGATCATTCCTCAATCCGTAATAGACCCTTCTGTGAAGCTCTTCAATCAAACCTGAGAATTCAAGGTGAAATTGAAGGGAGGATGGGAAACCCCTACAGGGGGATGTGAGTGAACTAGCTGAGAAATGAACCTGGAGTGTTTGCCATGTGCTGCCTTTTTTTTCAGTTCTTTTCTTTAGCATAGGAAGACTGTCAATCAATGTGTGACCTTACATGCTATATGTGCATAATACCTGAGCACAATAAGAAAAGCTGTAGGGGGAGGGTCACATAAATCTTTGATTTCCTTCCATTTGTCATTTTTCTGACAACTTTCAGGTTATTTTTAAAGTAGCTCTTCTATACATTTTGTCATTATATTTTTTCTCTATCTACTGATTGTGAAAAGTGATCGACTGAAATTATGTCTTTTGACAAAAGCATAAATATACTTTTAAGCAAGTTAGCGACATGATAATTCCTTTAGAAAGAATTGAAATATTTTGTTAAGTAATGATTCTGGTAGGTACATCTTACTTAGGACTTATGTTTGTAGATCATGTAATGACTTTTAATTAAGTTTGTTTCCAGTAAGGTAATAAGACAAAGTTTTCCTTAGTAAGAGAAACACCATTCTTTTGAAATTAGTTTTTATGTTACATTTAAAATTTATTTGGTGCCACATTTCTAGTTGGACATTTCTTGGTTAATTAAAAAAAATCTAGAATCTTCAGTGGGCTATTTAGTTTGGAGAGGCAGTGACTAGTGATACCAAACTAAATAACAGGAACTCTGCTTTGGAATCTGTGAGCTGATGTGGAGCATGTTTGACAATAGTTTCTGAAGCTTAAACTGCTATGAAATGATTGCTATCCCATAACTATGTCATAGTTTTCCTAAGCCATGGAGACAGTGTTGTTTGTAAAGCTCCACTATTAGTATAATCTTAAGAGCATATTAATTGCCCAGGAGGTTTATATATTTGTTCTGCACATGTGATTAAAGATCACAGCAGCTTATGCAGCATAATTTTAGAGATGGAGAAAATGACTATTGTAATACTTGCTACTCTCAGTTTCCTCTACAGTAATGCCCTTACACCTTTCTTTTGCAGGCATTCTGTAGCATCCTAAACAGAAGGATATTGCAGGGAGCTGATTCTGCTTTGATCCTTGTGCTTGTTGTCAAAGCGCTTGGGATTGAAGAGACTGTTGGCTACAATTGACTGTGACAATTAGGAGATGATCAGAGCCCTAGAGTGGAGCACTTAAAGGGTAATTTACATGTCAGTTTGTCGAATAAAAAAAAAAAAGATATTCAGCTAAGATTTTTTTCCCCTCAGAGCCTTGTAAACTGCAATTTGTGCTCTGGTAAGAAAAACCTGGCAGAGGAGTTAGGATAGCTATTACCATTTGAAAAGAAGCAATCATAAGGCCGCTGCTGAGCCCTTTGTCCACTAAAAATGCTGATTTGCAGGCAGTGAGTGAAAAAGTGGAACCATCACTAAATAAAACCTTGAGCTAGGTGACTACCCTCTTCCCTAACCCTTGGTGGCTTTTTAGTGTTGGTTAAAGGTGACTTTTTTTTTAAATGTATCTTAAATCCCATATTTACTATCATTACTATAGTGTTAGTGGTCACAAATGTCTTTTTCCTCCCCCCAAAAGAATCAAAGAATGTATTGAGAAAGAGGTAAGTGGAACACAAGCCAACAGTCAGTTGAAATCAGGTTGAAGCTATCAGTTGTGTCAGATTTTTCTTGTTCTGTTTCCTTGGGTGTACCATCACAATTTTCCTCTTGTCCTTCTGCGCACTATGTTATTTCCCCCTGTACTGTATCAGTGTGTGCCTAGGTTTTTTCCATTTTTACTTGTATAAATATAAAAAATGGGAACTGTATTTCCAACCTCCACATGCTTAGCCTATTTGAGTGCACATGGCTAAGGTAGCATCTGTCGATGTTTCACTACTAGTCATGTGTGGTTATCTCTATACTCTTCTATTAGATAATTTTCTATTAGATAATTTTACTATACAAGTAAAAATAAATTACTAAAATGCTAAAAGAAGAAATTTGCCAGCAAATACAAAGTAGCAGTAGTTATATCACCCATTTAATTGTCAAGTAGAATAAGAAAAATTAGAATTATTGTGATAAGTTTTAGTCATTTTTTTTCTGGAAATTACTACCACTACCACTACTAAGGTATAATTGCAAGATTTTCACTTGTTTAAATGTCTGAAAATAATGTATCAACACAAACATCCTGTGCAGAAATAGGTAAATTTGGTGCATGTTATTAAATCCAGGAATGTATTAACTTTCAATTGCAGGTACATTCTATATTCAGTTTTTGAATACTGAGCTCTGGTGAAGGGCAATTTCAGAAAGTCAGCATAAGGTTAGAGATGAGTGTTTCTTTATTGAAGAGAGCTAAGAGCATCTACGGCCCAAAAGCAGAGACTCCAACTCTGAGAAAGTGTCTGCTCATGGTCCTTCACCATGACATGTGTGACTGGGTTTTAAGATTTCTTTCTTTTTTTTTTTTTTTGTTAAGGAAGTTACTACCTTAGACTTCCAAATAAGATAACTTTAATTTCTCTTCATTTGTTTGTAATATCTTAACCAAAATTCATTTTTTTTCCTCAAAACATGCTTTTGTAGGTTTTAGAAAGTCACTATAGGGCTGGGGATGTGGCTCAAGAGGTAGCCCATGCGTGTGGCCCGGGTTCGATCCTTAGCACCACATACAAACAAAGATGTTGTGTCCGCCAATAACTAAAAAAAAAAAAAAAAAAAAAAAAAAAAAAAATTAAAATTCTCTCTCTCTTAAAAAAAATAAAAATAAAGGGCTTCCATAAAAAAGTCACTATAATCAATATGGATATTTGTTGAGGGAAGATGACAACAAAGAGCAGAAATTGGTGTCCCCTAAAACTGCTTTGCAGGAAGACTCTTACCATCTTTATAAAGTTTTTGCATTGTCTAATTTTCGTTGTGTACATGTACCCCTTGCAAAGAGATCACAAACAAGAATAAAACAATAATGAATAAGTTCATCAGTTATTAGGTGCAAAGAAGATAATGCGAGAGGGAGTCAAAAAGGGTCTGGATTGTGCTTGTAGGATGCAGGCAGTGGTAAATCTGTATCAAAAATCAGGCACAGCAGGAGGTGTTCGTCTCCCAGGTAATGGGTAAATGATGAGCAGATGAGCCATCCTCGTATTGATTTAAGCATTTTGTTCCAGCCAGTCACAATTAACTTTGATTTGTTTTTACTTCCCTCTTATAGGTTTGCATTTAAAACACTCGTGGAGCACTAATTGTATAAAATTCTAGTAACTGCACATTTTCTTTTTAGAGAGGTAATGAGTGAATGAATGAAAAGGCAAAGATTATTCACCATTCTGAAGGGGAGATTGTTAGAACATTTCTACTTGACTGAAATTGTTTCGGAAGGTAAGCTGGAATAAGAATCTTGCTGCTAAAATAAAGTGACTGTGTATTTGTTTGTTGGATGTTTTTTTCTCACCAAAAATTCCAAAGAACTATTCTGGAACTTACAAGTTCATTTACATTTTATATATAAGAGAATATTTTGGTAAGTTATATGAAAACATTTAAAAGTATGCTTACTTGACTCTTAATGAAATGGAAGTCTTTGAAAGCTCATTTGGAATTACTTGAAATGATTTTTTCCCTATTACCATCATACCATTTTATCAATATACAAATTGCCATGTTGTGAAAAAATACATTTTGAAAGGCTTTGAAAAATTTGTAGAAGCATACTGTTATGGTTTGGATGTGAGATGTCCTCCCCCAACAAACTCACATGTGAGACAATGAAAGAAGGCTTGGAGGAGAAATGATTGGGTTGTGAGAGTCTTAACCTAATCATCGAATTGATCTTTGATGGGATTAACTGAATGGTAACTGGAGGGAGGTGAGGTTTGGCCTGAGGTAGTAGTTCATTGAGGTGTGGCTATGGGGTATACATTTTGTATCTGGAGAGTGGAATCTCTCTCTCTCTGCTTCAGGGGGTCATCCTGTGAGCTGCTTCCCTTTGCCACACTCTTTTGCCATGATGTTCAACCTCATCTTGGGCCCCGAGGAATGGAGCCAACCTTCTATGGACTAAGACCTCTGAAACTGAGAGCTCTCAAATAAACTCTTCCTTCTTTTCAGTTGTTCTGATGGTATCCTTTGGTCACAGCAGCAAAAAAGCTGACTAAACACATTCCTAAGGAAATGATGTGTTTTTAAAGTTAATTCACATGTCATATACTGAAATATTCCTGCTACTGAAAAGTCCTAGAACTTTTAGCATAGAAATCCAGAATACTTACTGTCTTGTTTTAATGACCAACTCATTCTCTGAACTTATTTGGAGATAGCACTTGGGTTGCCAGATTTGATGAGTTGAAAAAACAAAACAAAACAAGCAAACAAACAAACCCCCCCCCCAAAGAATGCCCCATTAAACTTGAATTTTCTATAATAAACAATTATTTAGCATAATCATGACTCATACAGTGTTTGCATATTATCTGTCAACCATAGATGGCACTCTGATTGGATAGAAATCACCATCATGAAATTGTGATTTCTATAAGATTCCACCTTTCACTGTCTAAATAGGCCAATCAGCTTGCTGCCTTCAAATATAAACCAAAAGTCTTAAACTCCTTGATGCTGAGTTTGAGTTCCCCCAAAGTGTTCTCAGGGCAAGTTGTGACTAAACATCATTTCCCATGTATAGTGATGTCTGACTAATTAATATGGAAACTTCAGAGAAGATGGCTGAGGGATGTGGCTTACTTATGTGGATCAGTCTTTGACTGGAGTTGACAGCTACCATTGCAGAGAATTGAATGGTGCAATGAGAATGTATTTATTTGTGAGCCACATCTTTCCTTTTATGACATTACTGTCACCATATAAGGTAGCCAATTATGAAGCCCTTGTGATTTGATTTTAAAAAATTTTTTTAATTGTAGATGGACACAATATCTTTATTTTGTTTACTTAGTTTTTTACATGGTGCTGGGGATTGAACCCAGGGCCTCACACATGTTAGGCAAGTGCTCTACCACTGAGCTACAACCCTAGCCCCAGTGATTTTAATATTAGTAAGATTCTATTTCATTAAACTGTTATTTTGTTTCATTTAACTATGGTTGCATTAGTAAAATGGTTATGAAAGATAAAAATTTATGGAAAACCAAAATTTATAGAAAAACAAACATCTGATATGATTTTGGGGCCAGAATTTATGGAATACCAAATATCTGATATGTTTTGGGGGCCAGAATTCATTTTTGATAGTTTATTTTTCCCATAGCTTCTCAGAAGGCCTATTTTTGCAGATAAGTTTAGAGATCGTGTTGCATTCTCTAAGCTCCTTTTTGGTCATAGCCATAGGTCCAGTAAACAGATCCTCAGAAACCCAGTGTTGGTTTGGGCCATCTACCTCCAGAACACTTGTGAGTCTTCTCAGATCCTGCCTCAGAGCCTTCTCCAGAGCTGCATAAGCTTGCTCAGTGCTTCCTTAGCCATGGAAAAGTCAGGGAAACTAACCCCTCAAGAGTAACCCTCAAGCAGTTTCGGATGAGAGCTACCTATCCTTTGGGCAGGTGGTTCTGAGAGGCAGTGGGCATACTTGACAGAGGGTGTCATTTCCAATAGCAGTCCTGTGTGCCTGTTTGTAACCTGATTTGAATTTTCCCTACCCCTCTTTCATCAATATGCATTTGATTACTGGTCTCAGACTCTGCTTTCAGGAGAAGCACAACTGAAACACTTCTGGTGCCCATTTCTTCCCAGCACTACAGTTATCTGCTCTCTATCTAGGTCTAGTTATGTTGCCTCCTTTGGTTCCATTTGGTTCTTATCAGAGGAAGAGAGTTCTGCCACTGTAACTCCTACTAAGTAATAAGGTGACCAAGCACATTATGCACATACCATTCACCCAAATTCTCCTTTATCATAAAAACCATCTATCAGCGGCTTGCTGCATATTCTAAGGAATCTATGAGGGCATATTCTAAGGGATCTATGCAGATGTTTTCAATTGGTACTCATATTGCTACCAAGAAAAAAAAATTCAGAATTTGTATTTTGCAAATGGAGAAACTGAGGCTCAGAGAGATGAAATGATTTATTTTCAAGACCACAAAGCTAGTAAGTGGTAGAATAAGCATTGAGTTCTGATCAATCTTACTCTTAAGTTCATTCTTTGAACCACTATACCATAGAGCCTACCATATAAAGCCATTAGAAATTAAAGTTTCTTTATATAGGAATGACTAAACAGCCAACTGAGTAGAAGGTAGGGATGACAAGGTTTACATCAAATATTGCAAATATTTTTTTTTAAAAAAGATCTTCATGTCAACTTAAAATTGAGCAAAAATTCTGAAGTATTTATTTCATTGTGAGCTCATAAACCTATGTTTGTTTTGGTTCACAGTACTTTACACATACTAGAACTTGGTAAATATGCTTCAAATGAATTAATTACAGTATTGAAGAATATAGTTTAAATTGACTTAATGAGCTCAAAATTTTAGTGATTTACTTTATTAAAAATTGATTATAACTTGTTTCAAGATGATCTACTTGAAAAATTAAAATCTGAATAGAACCTTTTATAATTGAGAACAAAGTGCTTAGAACCAATGTTACAATATTTTTTTCTCAATGAAATGTGATAACTTCAGGTAATTTGAAAGTATTGCAAGCAAAGGGAGTTAGAAAGATTCCACGTGATGCTACAGTGACCACTTAGTTAGAAAGGTCTGGGGGGTGCCAGAGTGTAGAAGTCAAATGTAATAAATATGAACTTCTGTGGACACAGGGAGAAGTAGCCATGAAGAAGCCACAGATCTGGCTTCCATTTGGAAAGGGTGAAAAAGTTACTAACCCTTCTTGATGACTTAGTTTCAGGGAATTGAGGACTCATGCCAGTTCTTTTGTCTGCCTTTCCCTATCTTAACAAAATTAATGTGTTGTAAAAATATCAGAATTCTAAATTCCTTAGGAACTGACTGCAGCTATTTTGGGGATTGATTTTATAAAACTATTGTCTTATTGCATTTCTTGAAGTATACAGGTAGGGCTTCACTTATGGAGATCTTCCCTGACTTTTAATTTATAGAACTTCTATTTCATTCAAATTGCCATTGCTGTTAGGCATCCAAATGTATGACATTTTTTAAAACTTTCATGAAGTTGTTAGTTTTGAGCAATAAATAAGAATGAGCAGATGCAGTTTCTATTTGCTGGTTGCTGTTGGGTTTCTTATGGCAGTCTTGAGAGACTACTAGTCTCTCAAGAGTGAAAGCAGAAACTACAGTAGTCCTATAGCATTGCTTCTGGCACGAGTGAAAAATAAAAATCAGATGTAACTTGACTTTGCATGATCACCGATGAGAGCTATGTAACCAGCAAAAGTAGATTTTTGTTTGTTGGATTACAAACCTGCAAAAGAAAGACTGATGTTTTCCATTCCAACATGTTTTGAGAGAGATTCAATACAAACTAAAGGAACTTCAATCTGTGTGTATAAATGCCTAAAATTCTTCCCACAGGATTTTAATTATTTTTAATAAAGGCAGTGAGGTATTTTTCTGTTTGTTTTTAATTTTTTTTTTGTAGTTGTTGCTGGACAGAATGCCTTTATTTGTTTATTTGTGTGTGGTGCTGAGGATCGAACCCAGGGCCTCATATGCTAGGCAAGCACTTTCCACCGAACTACAGTCCCAGTCCAGGATTTTAATTTTATTTATTTATTTTTCATTCTTTGTATTTGAGAACCAAACTTTTCTTTATCTATAGACTGTTATTTCTTTTTTTATATTTATTTTTTTTAGTTATAGTTGGACACAATACCTTTTTTTATTATTATTTATTTTTATGTGGTGCTGAGGATCGAACCCAGGGCCTCGCACGTACTAGGTGAGCACTCTACCACTGAGCCACAACCCCAGCCCCTAGATTGTTATTTCAATTGGATGAATTCTAGTGAATAATTTACTATGTAAACAATAGAAAATATCATTATTGTATTGCTTAGTTATAAACCAATTATTATATGGGAAATTCTACTTAGGATTAATGTTTATAAATCTGTGAAGCTACTACATGAATAGATATATA
This sequence comes from Marmota marmota marmota, assembly GCF_001458135.2. NCBI lineage: Eukaryota > Metazoa > Chordata > Mammalia > Rodentia > Sciuridae > Marmota > Marmota marmota. The sequence continues at coordinate 33,832,199 of NW_026000037.1, forward strand.
TGCTAACTACTTCACAACTGACACATTTGGAAAAATTAAACACATATATATTTATATAACCAATGCTAGCAGATTCCATCCAGAATATTTCTAGGACCAAAGACAATGATTCTGGAGCCGCCATTTATTCAACAGGTATTTATCAATTGTCTCATGGGTCAGCCACTGTGCTAGTGTTGAGAATATAAAGGTGCCTATCTCATGGTCACAGAGTGTTCGGTTTAGAGAAGGGGATAGATAATAAACAATTATATTAATGAGTGTTTACTCACAAGTGGAGATGGAAAATATGAAAGAAAAGTCTATTGTTTCGCAAAAGCAAGTTGCAAAGGATTCACCCACACAAGTTGGTGCATTTGAGAGGCTGAGGTAGGAGAATCACAGGTTCAAGGCCAACATGGACAAGTTAATGAGACCCTGTTTCTAAATAAAATAAAAAGAGCTGGGGATGTGCTAGTGGTAGAGCACTTGCCTCATATAAGCTAGACCCTGGGTTTAATTTTCTGCACGACAATGGGGGAAAAAGATTTGTATAGTTGAAGAAGAGGGAGAGGAAGACTAAAGTCAGATGGTGCCAGAGAGCTAGTCATTGGACAAATCAGCATACGGAGTCCAGTGTGTCATGCTAAGGGTTTTGGCTATGGAAACAGACCAATGGTTTTCAACAGGGAGTTATTTTCCACCCCACCCCCACCCAAGGGGACATTTACAATGCCAGAAGACACGGGATTGCTATAACTGGACAGGAGCTATGCTGCTAAATATCCTAATGTACAGGACATCTCTCCACTGCAAATCATTATTTAGTTCAAAATGTTACTAGTGCTGATGCTGAGAAATCTTGACACAGAAATGAAATTTCCTTAACAAGTTTTAAGAAGGTGAGAGGGGATGACACAACCAAATTTGCATTTGAATACCTCATTCTGGTTTTGGTACAAAATGTGATTTGGAGAGGTGGTTAGAAATGAGTTAATATGGTTTTCTAAGAAAGTAGGTGAGAGATGATGGTAACTTTGATTACTCTGATGGGAAACAGGTGATCTATTTTTATTTTCAAGAAAAGTCATTCACCATGCATTTTTAGGGGGTAAAAGTAAGATGAAAAATGCTTCAGTTAGCATGACTTCAAATATTTGCATGTGCACATTTGCACAGGTGAAATTCAGAAAGGCCAGAAACTAACATGGTGCCCTGGGAGGGAAGTTTTTAATATGTCTATGTATTGACTCTTTGCTTCTCTTTATAGTTTTATATGACAAACATACATTATTTTTATAATGAGAAAAGAAAAATTAAGTATAAATTTCTAGCTATGATCTACCTTTCCAAATAAAGTATAGATCAATTGCCAGACAAATCTGAAGCTATAAACCTTTACTATAATCTTCCTTAAATATTTTCATAATATATATGATAATTATAAAAATAGAAATGAAGGACTTGAAGGGGGATATCACATTTCCAAAGGGCTAACTATGAGTATTAACTAGTATTTGCCCTTGTACTTTGACTTTGGTGGGCCAGAGGATCCGTTTTTTTTTTTTTTTTTTGATAACTGCTGATCAAATCAAATTTCCATTTCTTTCAGAGTTACTCATATTCTTATAGTAGAATGCTGTCTCTCAAAGTTAAAGATATATTTTTTTCCAGAAGCTAAATTGGTGTTAAGTTCTTGTCGACTTGAAATGAATCTGTTAAAGAAAATGTTGTAATCTGGAACTGCTTGTTTCTAGATACATTTAAATACCTCTTTAATGTTGGAAAATCACTTGATTTCCATAGATCAGACTTCTTTTTCTGTTTTGGTTCAGAACACATACCTTATGATTCTAGATTCAAAATCTTTGTTATGTTTGGATAGTAAATAAGTCATGGTCATGGTGAAATTGAATAGCTAGTATGTTCTAGTATGTTACTACTGCAATGTAGAATAAGATAACTGAGCCAGAAAGTCCCACATTTAAGGTATTCTTTGGCTAACAACCCCTTCATGAATTACATAGCTCCTACATTTTGCCAGCGACCTGGTTGTATTATCATATAATTAACTTATTGACTAATAGTTTATGACCTTAAAGAGGTGTTGACCTTACATTCAGGCCATAATTTGGGTGCCAGAAAAATATAATTTATAATTTTATTTTATTTTTTACTTAATCTGTAAGTGTGATGTTCCTTAAGCACTGTAGTATTAAATCATGCAGGGGCTGGGGATGTGGCTCAAGCGGTAGTGCGCTCGCCTGGCATGCGTGCGGCCCGGGTTCGATCCTCAGCACCACATACAGACAAAGATGTTGTGTCCGCCAAATACTAAAAAAAAAATAAATAAATAAATATTAAAAAAAAAAATCCTATAAAAAAAAATCATGCAATACTTGGCTTAGAGCTTAGAGAATAAATGACTATTAGCATAAAAGGGTCCACAATAAATAATCATTATAAAGTATGCAAACCAAAGGGTCTGGTGTAATAAAGAAGCCTCAGAAAACATTATTTCCAGAAATGTTCAATTTATGTTAACTTCAATAATTATGTTATCTCTCAAACCTTCTTTTCCTAGTATTTTAAATGAAAGAATTAAAACAAAAGATCTCTAATTTTTTATAGCTCTGTTTTATGAATTTTTTGATGATTATATATGGTATAAGAAGTACTGTAATTAGAAGAATATATTTTCATATTCTTGACTATTTCAAAGTTTAATAAATTTAAGTGAAGTCAATATTTTCTGTGGGATTCTTAGAATACATTAGACCTCTGAATAAAAGTTTTATTTTTTGATATGTAGGCAAAAAATAATTAAGGATTTATAATATGTTTGGGGCTTATTCATATGTGTCAAAAATTGAGCAATAAAAATGAAGAGTTTATTTAGAGAAGTATACACAGGTTTTTCTAGTTGTAGGTTGATAACAAGATGTTAGAATCATAGGATGCGGAACTGCAGATTGATGTTTGGTACACAGCCAGAAAATACAGTGTTGAAAGAACATTTCAATTTATGTATGTTCTCAAGATTTTGTTATCCAGTCTTAGGCTGTTTGATCATTTATAGATATTCATATTCTAACTCTTAACCTCAAAATAATTATCAGGTTAAAAAATGTTATTTACTTACGGTTAGGTGTGGAATTCAGTAGTTTGTGAATACAGATGGCAATAAAAGTAAATTAGCAGGAAAAATTTCCTTGTCCTACTAATGCTAAGAAAAAATAATGTTAATATAGCATGTATTATTTGGAGCACTCAAAATTTATACTTATTCATGAAATCTAAACATGCATTCAGAATATTTTTTCTTTTAAGTACTGCTCCTTTTGCAGAAATCAAAGTTTAAATTTATATATTTCACAACCATGTTTCTTTATTATTTTGTGAACTCTACATCTTTGAAGTCGTTCACTTTCATCAATATTTCACACCTGAAAAGGCAGAGTAATATAAGTAATGTGGCCATAAGTTGAGATTTGATCATTCTGATATCTCCTATTGAAGAGGCAAAGTTTACAAATAATGTTATCAGTAATGTTCTTTGGCAGTTACATGTTTTAGATTATCTCCTTATAAATACATATCCTATACATATTGTGCATTTCCATATTCTCATAATTTATATTTATAACTATAAAATATTTATCACTACAATGTATCAACAATAAGGCAATAGTTGGAATCAATCCCATACTAGATATTTGCATTTTCCAAAGGTTCAGATACCTAAGAGGGATAGTGGTGTGCCAAAGGAAGGAATAAAAGACTCTCGGTAGAAAACATTCAAAAATGAATTTGATATCAGATTTAAGGAGAAAATATGCTGATAGAAAAATGCATTTTTCAGGATTAAATTCAACATTTGTTCCTTAATAACATTTGTCATCTTCCAATTTCTCATATGTAGCAAATTAATTTCAAATCGTTTTGCTCTTCCAAGTGCCTTTGTGTATTGTATTTCTTTTTTCATATTCTTTTGGATAACATTTGAGAAAAAAATAAGACTACAACAGTCAATGATTACATTTAGGATGGAAGACAGTTGTAAGACCAAGGAACAGGTGGAGTATGTACAAAGGGAATATTCACTTTTTGTGCCACCATTTTGTAGTTGCTCAAAAAAAAAAATTAGCAAATGGTGGATATTGTTTCTTTACAAAAAATGGTTCTGTACTGGATCCATCTGCGAAGTATAAACATGTCATCAGCACTCATTTTCCATCTCCAAAAAACATTCGCCATGTCCATATTTGATTTTCAAGTGCATCTGTGCACTGATGGAAACCTTCCCAACATGTTGCCACACGACTGCAGAACCCACACATTTCTGTCTTTGAATCAAGCTTTCACAAGAGCCTGGCCTCCCTTGGGCACAAGCTTGTTGTGAAGTTGCAGAGGTCCTCTGGATGACCCCAATAAAAATAACTTCAACCAATGTCCATGGTAAGGCTAAGTTATTCCTTGTAGGGAGACGATATTATTCATAAAAGTTTTTTCTACTTTGTTCAAAACATTGTTTTTGTGTGTGTCTTAGAATATTTCTTTCGATCCCCTGCTGTACTTCCCTTAATCATTGCCCTTGTAACTATTGAGTTTCTCAATGACTAAACTCACATTTGAGACAGAATGTGATGATCTCAATATTAGTTTGGTCATTCAGAAAGTTGAAGTAGAAAAAGTAAGGAGTTCACCTCAGAAAGTTGCAGGCAAGCCTCCTAAATTCTAGGAGTCCTTAACATTATTGATGGTCACATAACAACTCCGAGAGTTCAAAACATCACTGAAAAAAATTTCTTCTTTTCCTAAACACACATTCAGAAATGAACTCCTTGGTGTAGAAAGAAATTTTATTTTACCTCATTATTTCCCTCCACAGTACGAGGGTTACCTTCACTATAGAGTAAGGAATAAGCCTTGCCTGTCATTTTTAATCAGGTTGTTTTAGGTAATTTTTGTTATGCCCCTCATTACTGAATTGTTTATCAATAGGTGCAGCAAGTGTCACTAGCTTTTCTCATCAAACCAGGTCTGACAAAGCAGCACAGTGCTTGGGAAAGAGGCAGCTAGGTGAAACTAATGCCATAGATGTTTGATTCATTAGGAGCTTATTGTTAACAGGGATGTCTGATTGTAAAGGCTCAGTCAAGCAAAAGAGTGCAGAGTAATCAGTCGGATTTATAGTTTGCAGGGCTCAGAAAAAAATCAACATAAACCTTTGGATAGAGCAGAAACAGAAAAATCCCCTTTGGGCAGCCCTAACCTGGAACCAGCCAAATAAGGTCATGCTACATGAAGGTTTCCTGTGAGGTGATGGGAGATAGAGGCGGATTAGAGCCATATGGCATGGCCTATCATACCTTCTGACTTCAGATAACAAAGCCAAGCTTTGTGCTTAGCTGTTTTTGACTGACATCATCAATTTTATTTTATGTTGGTCACCTCCGGTAACAGGAAAAAATGGCCTAGGGTTGATAACACATGCTTTTTTTTTTTCCCTTTAGTATTAAGATGCCTAGAAGCTAGTTTTGTGCTGTTAAAAATTTCAAAGAATTAGTAGCTTCCTCTTCTATCACCCATCCTCCAGCAACTGTCAGCCCCCCTCCCCCTTGTTTTCAGTTTGTACCTTGCAAATGAGAGGCAGCCTTATTCAGAACCAGATGTAAGGCTCCTAGAGAATGAGCATAAGCTGGTGTACTTTAAGCCTAATGGGAAGTTTTATATGCAAGGGCCTTGAACTGATTAGTATAATTCCCTCTTTAATACAGCTGTCCCTCCAGATTAAGGTAAACCAAATGTTGCAATCAGAGATTAGTGTACCTTGCCAGTTATTAACATCCCCGGGTGCTCAGCAAGCACGTCAGACGCTAATGCTGTGTATTTATTTGCTACTTCCCCACTGTAACTTGAACTTCTGCACCTGTCAAAGCATTCCAGTGTAGAGAGGGGCATTATTGGAAAGCAAAAGTTTTATACCTGTACACCTGTTTTGTTTTGTCACAGTTAAGATTTTCTTTTGGCATGCCAAGACTGCCAGGTGCTTTAATCTGCTACTCTTTTGGTTTTGTAAAGAAAGATTGTATGCTGAATTGTATTTGTTACTTTCATGTGTTTTCCTTTTTGCAGCTGGAGAGCTATTCACCTAAACTGTGTTCATCTGTGTGTACGTGTGTGCGCACTTTATTTTAGGCATCTGTAAAAGAGGTATCTATAAAGGGCGAAGTTTCTTTCCCAGAAAATACCACACCTATGTCTCCTCTGTTCCTCAGCTTCGGCTGTGTCTTTGTTGCAAGGTGGGTCTCACAGCTGTAATATATTTGGCAGGATATCCTGCCTTCTTGCAACCCAGATGTCAAGAGAGACAAAGTCCTGGCTATCTCAGAGCGATCTGGCTGTGTTTCTTTCCCCCTGCCCTGCCCACCCAGGTCACACTTGGACTCCAGTCCTGAATCTCTACAATGAACACACTGGTGAAGTTAGGTGCAGTAGCTTGGGGTGCCTTTTGGTCATAAAGTTGGTGCTTTCTCAGCACTCACGGATCCTTTTTCATCCATGTGGCAGATGTGCCAACAACTAAGGGAAAATAATGGACAGTTTGCAGAAGAGACTTACTATTTGTAGAATAAAATGCCTCTGATTTTTATCAACAGCTTTTATTGCTCAGAGGTTGAGAATCAAAAAGTGTTTTCTGTGAAAAATGCTCAGTTTGCTAAGTAACCACTGGGGTCATGTCAGGATCTGATTTTTATAAATATGTGGGTTTGAAGCACGTAGCTATGTTCTTGTGGAGCAATCACCTGATGCCAGCAGTGGCCACACAGGTCCCCACCTCAATTTTGTCGCAGACAGGAAGAAGCTGCAGTCTTCTAGCTTACTGGTGTCACTGGAAGCAGTTACAGGTTCAGGTGGCTGTCAGTGCTGGGGACATCCATTTTGCTTGTTCTCCTTACCCCAACTCCATCTTGGTATTTGCACATTGATTGCCTGGTGCAGAGTTTCTACATATTATAGCTTAATTGCAGATTTTTTAAAAAGACAAAAATATGTTCATATCTTAGGAATTATGTCTTGCAGCCTACTAAATATGCTAATGCAGCACTAAGCAGGGATAAAGTTCTTGCCATACCCCCCAACAGTTGCGTGGAACCCGCTGCCAAGTGATTGTTAATTGTGAAGCACAAGCAGGCTTTGCAATCCATCTTAATTGTCATACTTACTTCAGGTTTCGTGATAAGGCTCGATGTTCTGTTTAAAGTGACAATGTTGACAAGGGGAAAGGGTGTGGGCCTGAGCCTGTGGTTCTGAAGGGGTTGCGTGCTCTGACCTGCCGAAGGTTGATATGGACGGTCTGCGAGGGGATTTTAGTTGTCATGGGGTCCCCAGGCGGTTGAATGGAGAGACTGTCTGTCCTGCTTTTTCCTGTTAGGATCCTGACACGTGGAGCATTGATGAACTCAGCACAACGTTGAATGGGAGCTTTTTGGCAGCTGAGACACTGGGGCTAAGCTGCAGGTCAGAGATAACACCAGTGCGGATCTCCTCCTGCACATGGCTCCTAGCCTGCTTTCTTCCCTCCTGAGTGCAGGAAATGGCTCATGTTAAATACGTTCACTTTTCAGTTTTCCTTTCTTCTAAAATGGAGCTTGACAGATTGGACTTTTCAGCTCCCCCTTTTTTTCACCACCTCTGCTTTCTACCTCAGAAATACTCTTCAGGAAGCAGGAGTTAATCTGGGTGAGGAAATGATAAGGTGATGCTTGATTTTCAGGGGAAAGCAGAAGGAGATGGCTGCCCCATTGCTGCCCACAAACTTACAGCTCCCTACCTTAGAGTCTTCTCGGAGCTTCCCCCTTCACATCTCTTTAGCACAGACCAGAATAGCAATAGAGTGGAGAGTCTACTGCCCAGACAAATGTAAGCAAACACCAAATGGCATTAAGTAGCATTTGAGAACAGGAAGAACAGATTTGGGAGGTGATCTTGACTTTGAAAGGGTGCTTTTCTCAATATGTATGTGGCCTTCTCTTCAACGGGTGCATCTCTGCTCACACCAAAGTGCTTGTGCACTGTTTTTACATGGAGCTGAGTTTTGCAGGTTTCTGAGATGTGGAGAACAAAGAGAAACTGCCAACAAAGAGTTACTCTAATAATCTTTGGCCAACATCCTGTATTCACAAAAGCGATGTAGAAAAAATTCTATCTCGTTTTTTGTAACTATCCTAAGCCTGGGCAGTCAAAGTTTCATCTAAAGGAAAGATATTTGAAACAAATCTTTGTGTGGTATTAATTTGTGACTGTGAAGCTAATAACTTGAAACCACTCCTAAGACAAGTCAAATTTTGAGTTGGGGCTTCAGTGAGATATGAATGTTTCCTTTTCTCTGAGCTTATGCTGCCCTTAGAACTAAGAGGGATGTGTGTATGGATGTATGCATTATGTGTATGTGTGAATGCAAATGAGGTAGAGGAGATAGGATGGGGAAAGAGAGAGATAGAATGGAGAGAAGGAGATGGGAATGGGGAAAAGTTTTCTGTCAAGGTTCAATAAGCATCAGAAAATAAAAGGGCTGTGGGTAGAATCGAGAATAACAGAACAGTCCCTGGGCTAACACCTTGGAATGAGTAGGGTGAGATCGTCCTTTGATCTTTGCCACCTCTCACCAATTATGTGCACCCTGTTGCTCTCATGAGGGCACAGGGGAGAAGAGAGAGTGAGAAAGAGCAGGCATGAGAGAGCCTGAGAGAGAGCCAGAAAGGGAGAGAGTGTGCAAATAAGGTACATAATGGTTAAATATGGGGAGTCAATGACCCTGAAGAGAATGATTTAGGTTTGGAACTCCATCAGAATTTGCCCTCATGCAAGTGTCAGGCCTTCCATGAAAAGACAATTTTTCCAGTCTTCCCTGTCTGATTATACTATGTAGTCTTCATCCTTTTTGAATGGTGGGACTAGGACATTCTTGGGTGTAGTCAACATTCCTCTCCGGCTGCTGCTGAAAGAGGACTTCAAAGACCTCTAAATTTGCCCAAATTTATCTTTAGGGAGAATAACGTGAATGGAACAGACTGGAATCTAAGGAAATAGTTGATGTAAAGTGTTTAGTACAGCAGCCAACACAGTAGACATTTGGTATATTCATAGTATTCATCTTTGAAGAATGAAGCCAGTTGAATTTCATGTTGAATACTTCTGTTGACTGTATTTGTTGGTTGTCATACTGATGGGAATTGGGAGCTTTGTAGGGGTTCCTATCCTTAATGGAAGATGTATTTGTGTGTGTTTTTCTGTTTGATTCAGATCCATTGTAAGAAATGTGAATATTTGAGTTTACCTAAACTGTTCTAATCCTAGATATGAGTGGCTGTATGTCATTGTCATGAGATCAAAGGAAGGTAGATAGATACTTATACAATGTGATTTGAAGAGCCTAAAATCTTCAGATGTCCTCAAGTGTCTCCCCAATTAGCCATGGCACCTGCTAATACACCTGATATTTCTGTTGGCAGAGCAATTTTATTGAGTATAAGAATATTTTCTTGATATTTCTCAATTAGGATATTTGAGAGAGACCACTTTTTATTATTTGAATAATTTCAATTTCTCATTTACTGTTCCTGTGATAGTGGGAAGAGAGAAACTGATTAAAATGGCCACCAAATAGAGCTTTGTTAAATATAATTCAAACTTTTGTCCATAGAATGAGTCAAGGAGTTTAGTAGGTTGGGATTTATATTCTCCCAGATCATTTTTAATCTTACGACATACAGACATCAGGAACACATCTAGTCAGTTTTGTGGAACAGAGCTTAATTTTGGTTTCTTTTTTCTTTTCAACAGGACCTTTCATTTCTGACATCTATCCTAACTTACAAAAGAAGTGGCTTGTGCCCATATTGTTTTGGGACCATCCAGTCTTCTTTATTTTGAAAACTTTATATTAGGAATTATCAAATATTTTTTCTATTCTAGAATGTATGTTAGGATAATTCTGTGAGTATACCTCAATTATGATGCCATAGGTATTCCATTTCTATTGAGACTGTTTTATTTCCCAGGTTTTGAACTTGTGGTCAAGTGATCCTCTTGTCTCAGCCTATGAAGTAGGTGGTACAGGTATAGGCCACCACTCCTCCCTTTTTAATAAATTCTCCTGGGATTCCAGGATGTCCTTTTGGGAAGGCATACTTATTTACCTTGTTAAGGTTCTCCACCTTTACATCAACCACCATATAAAAGATGTTGCCTTAAACAATACCCTAATCATCTGGGGTTTAAAAAATATCTTTTTCTCATATATGTTCTTTGCCCTTTCTCTATTAAGACTTACTCTATAAGTTTGTATATATGTGTAAATATATGTATTTTTAAAATAAGAAATAAATTAACCAATCCTGTATGTTTTACAATAGGTTTGAGTTAATGTTAATGGTTAAATAACTTAATCCCTTAAAATTTCTCCATGTATTGCATGATTTTAACCCTTTTTTTCCTATTTGATATGAAAACTATATGTATTCTTATTTTGACTGCTCTTTTTGTTTTTGGTATCATTTTTTATTTTGAGACAGGGTCTTGCTAAGTTGCTGAGGCTGGAACTTGTCTTCCTCCTGCCCAGGCCTTCTGAGTTGCTGAATTACAGGCATGCACCACTGTGCTTGGCTCCTGGTCTAATTGGTGTGTGTGTGTGTGTGTGTTTCGAAATATCAAAAATTATGGGTTAAAGTAAACTCCTGTATAATTCTACCATCTACAATTAAATATTGACCCTTTGGGTTGTGTTTCTTTTTAATTGCTTGGCTCATTGTTTTAAGTGTTGAGAATGCATGTGTCACTTCATAATTTTCAAATTGTTTTTCACTTTCCTATTCAGAGTCTCAACTCTTAAAGTTCTCTCTATTTCTTTTATGTTGATGGGTCCCAAGTGGGATCAATATAATACTTTAGTATTTAAAGCCAGATCTGGCTTATATTCTGAGAAGGTTAGCTCACAGCCTCTACATACTATATTTTGATCTTCTTAATATGCATTTTCCTGCTCTGAATCAGTGATTTATTTTTTGATCTTTGCTAATACTTATTTTCAAGCTTGAAACAAAAGAAATTATCTAAAAATAGTCAAAGACTATTATCCACGACTTTAAAGTAGCATGAGCCAATAGGTTGACACCTTTGATCCTTAGGTAAAAAGTTACAGTTCTTTTGTTGGCTTTCTGCAAAAGGAGGAAGTTAGGGCAAACTCCACAGTTGATGCTATTTTATGCATGAAGGAACCTACTTTTGACAGCTAGTAAACAAGTTTCAACATTTTTTTTAGGTAAAGCAGCTCATTATTTTATACTTATGTGGCAGGCACTGTTGTAGGCAGGAGGATTCCTTAGTAAAGATAACAGATCAAAATCACCATTGTGATAACTTACTAATTAAAAGTAAAGTAGTTGAACTTTTAAACTCCCTATCTAAAATTTCACTTAACAAACTAATTGCACTTTATTTTCTCAATTTGGAGTCATTTTTGAAGTAGGTAGGGGAAAGGTCCTCTTATTGTAATATTATTATAATATTAAACAGCATCTTTCCTTTCAGAAACCACTCTTACTTGCTATTCTCCCAAGTTCCAATTTCCAGTTGGCAAAAAGCTAAACAAATGTGGTGGCCAAGACCCCTCTCAATAAATTAAAAATAAATGACTTCAATTTTAATATATGCTATTTTTGTGAGAAGGGGGATAAAATTAGGCAAGAGGGGAGGATATATAATTTCTTTCAGATTAAGGATGCTTCAGCTAAACAGTTTTGACTTGCTATGATTATAAAGCAGATCTGTTCTTACCACCTTGTTGAGGTGCAAACGCTGGATGCAGAAGTAGGAGAGAGGTCTTTCAATGTTACAGAACAGTCTTTGATCTGAGGTTATGGGGTTTGCCACTTAGCTAATTTGATTAGTAATGGGGAAATAAGTTTTAGTAGCTAAGCAGAGAAATAAAGAGAGAATGAAAAAGCCAAAGGGCTAAAATGTATTTAATTCAAATGACAATTCACGGAGGGTCTACTAGATGTCAGGGCACTGAAGGTATAAGAAAGTATGTGGGAATTAAGAAACAGAGCGCAGCTTGGTTATCTTGATGGTTTGTTTTATCACCCATTTCTTTCAGATTGAGTGTGCTGCACTTAGTTTGACAATCAGACACCAAGAGAGATGAATTTTACAGGTAAAATTGGACATTATTTTTAAAATCAGAATTCAGGAAATGCATAGACAGTTAGATTTTGGCAGAGGCATGTTGGGAGTGCAAATGGATGCTCTTGAGAATTACCCTGGATTCTTAAGTTGGTAAGAATGGAGTGTTTGTTACTTTTTAAATTAGTTGAAGAAAAAAGTATGTGTTATAAAGAAGATTGTGTATTGGAGACAAGAACTTGTGCAGTTAAATAACTCAATATATGGGATAGAATATAGCTGCCTTGTAGTGCTTGAAGATGCATCTGTCAGCTAGGAGAGTGGACCAAATTATTTACAAATGCTGGAAAACCCAGGAGAAGAAATGAAGGTAGAAAAGGCAGAAAGGGAGAGGAAGAGGAAGAGTGAGAGGGAGAGGGAGAGGGAGAGGGGGAGGGGAGGGAGGGGAGGGAGGAGGAGGGAGAGGGAGAGGGGAAGAAAGAGGAAAAAAGGGAATGGANGTGCCTTGAGAGACGCCGACCACTCTACGAGTAAACAAAAACAAACAAAAACCCTGATATTCTTTATGCATAATTTGTGTCTATAATTATTTGAGTATGGATGACCTAGGAGCAAAGAATATAGTAAAACTATGTTTAATTAAGAATGATAGGAAATCCTTCTCAGTTTAAGTGATTATTTGTGAAGAAAATTGTAGAGTCTTGGAGTTTATCTGTTTCTTATTTTTTTTTTTTTTTTGGTGTTGCTGGGGGTTGAACCCTGGACCTCACACATACATGCTAAGCATGTACTGAACCCCAAATTTATCTTTTGATCTAGTTCAGTGCATTGCAATTAATTTCTAAAAAACGTAGGCTACAACTACTCTTGATTCAGTTTCAAATTCATACTTTTTCCCTTTATTTCTTCCCTAAACTCTGTACTTATTGTATCTCAAAGTCAGTCAAGATCTACCTGCTCATTGAAGGTTTCCTTTCTTACATGACTTACAATACTATTCATAACCTGAAGAGACATGTGTGTTTTCTATTATTTACTGGGGTCACAAACACTGTTCTTTTTGACATGTAAGAAAGCAGAGATAGTGCTTTAACGGACATGTACAAAATACACTGCATAGTGTGCTGTTTCCATGCTTTGTCCAATAACTATTAATTGATGTTGATGAGAGAACACATGTCACTAACAAGAACCTCCTGCCTCATTCTGTGTCTGCAGAGGCTTGAAGATCCTTGTGAGCTGGAATGATGCCCTATGTGGTAATTCCTTATGTTTAGGGTAAATGAAGAAATGGTAGTTCTTTTCAAAAGCAGCATCACTTGTAAATTTAGCAGGATGTATTCATTGCTTAAATTAATTGTTCAATACTTTCTTGATTCAGAAAATAAAAATATATATTACATATATAATATATACATTTATATACATATGTGTGTGTGTATATATATATATATATATATATATATGAAAAAGAACATTATGTCTATCTTTAGGAGATTCAATCTATTTGGGAAAAAGTCTTTAGAATTTTTATTCATCAATAAATATTCATAAAATATCGACCAAATGTAAAGATGAAGTCTCCATTATATTCTTAGAGAACTATTTATTTTATTTTATTTTATTTATTTATTTTTCATTACTGGGAATTGAATGCAGGGTGATTCACTGAATCATATCCTAGCTTTATTTATTTATTTATTTAATTTCAAGAAGTTATTGCTTAGTTGTTAAGATTGGCCTCAACTTTGCAATCCTCCTGTCTCAGCCTTCTGAGTTTTTGGATGATAGGTGTACTCCATCATGCCTGGCTTATCTAATTTTTTTTTTTAAATAAGGAAAATAACACATGAAATTTATTATATGCCCAAAGCATGGGAGTATTAGACTCCCCTCAAAGAGCTTTTAATTTAATGTGTTAAAAATTACCATGATAGAAAGAAGATTGTTATTTTCACAAGAAAGTCAAGGAATGCTGAAATGAAAATGATAAAAATATGTAACCTTGAGGATTCCTTATTATGTGCCAGGCACTGTATAGTTGAGCAGTCTCACTGTCTCACTTAATCCTCATGGCAATTTTCTAAGGCAGATACTTCCTCCCCACCTTCCAGATCATGCAGCAGAGAACCATTCACTATGTTGAGGTACCCTGGTGGGTTCACAGCTAGGACAGGGCAGTCGGAGCCCAGGACTGGAGATGCTAAACATAAATCTCATTGCCTCCCTGGGGTTGGGGATGGAGAAATCACATTTGATTGGGAGGCACCAAAAGTGGTTTCACTTGGCAATGGAACACTTGACCTTATTCTTAAAGGACGGGTAGGATTGCGGCAGGGAGAGCTACAGGCAAGCGATTGCATAGGAGGTAGAGCTCTACTTGGGCAGCACAGAATGCAGTGGTGCATCAGGAATATTCAAGGGATGCAGTGGGGAGTTGGGACATTGGGGACTGAAAAAGGTCTAGGAATGGGGTACACAATAGAAGAAAGGATTTGTAACAAAAATCAAAGGAGGGATATTAAGTAAGGATAATCATCATGAAGAGCCAATAGACACTGGCTTCCTAGATGAATGGAATTTTCAGGTAGGGACTGAAGTTTATGGGAATGAGTTGAGCTACCCAGAACACAGTAATTTCAATAGGAGACAAGAACACAAGGGGAAAAGAGGAGGCATGAAAAAAAATTACTTTTTATGAGTTCAAGGACTGCAGAGGGATAAGATTGAACCAGTGAATTTCTCTTCCTTGAGTACTTGTCTTTCCCCCTGTTGTCTTCATTTCAGTTAATGGCCCACTGTCCTCTCAGATGTTCAAGTTAAAAAAAAAAAAGACAATTATTCTTAAGTCCCCTTTCTCCTCTCATTCTAAAATATATCCTGACTCTGTCCTGCTGCCATTCTTCATTACATTTCCCCAAAAGCTGACACATTGCTATCACATGGATTCTCCTCCTTATTAGATACCCTCTAAAGGCCAACCATTGCATTTAGAATAAATCTCAACTCCACGTCCCCCACATTTCCAGCCTTACCTTACTTGACTTTTTCATTCTGCTTCAACTTTCCTGCATTTTCTCTGTTCTAAGGCTTACCTCAGGGCATCTTTACTAATTTTTTCTGAATGACCCTATCTTTTAGCAGGAAACAAAACAAAACAACAACAATAACAAAAAAAACCAGTTGAAACACCCCAGCTTTAGGCAGCTCTTTCCTGCACAACTGATGACCTGGAATTTGTTAGGAAGCAGGTATTCCTATTTAGAAAAAAAAAATGAAATCAGTCTTTTTCAATCCACTCAATTGTATTTTCTTTATAATGCTTATAGTTTTCTAAAATTATTTGAAACAACAACTGTTTGTTTTCTTTCTTTCTCTCTCCAGGATAATTTAGGCTGGAGGACGAGATTTACTTTCTTACCTAAGTGCTGCAAACTCCATGCCCAGCAATGTGCTTTAAACATACTAAGTCTCAATAAATATTTGTTAAATGAAAAGAATGAGGGTGAGAGTTGAGGAATGGGAAGAAGGTCACATTTTATCTGACAAGTGATATAGAGTGTGGAATAAATTGTGCGAATATTTTTTCTGACTATTTTCGACAGTTAACTAAGTTGCTGTCTTCTTGCATACCAGTTTATTGATGATGGGTATGTGGACTAAGAGCCTTTTGTGTTGCAGGAAAAAGACAAGCCTGAGATTTAAAGGGGGAGGGGGGGAGGGAAAGGTCTCAGTTAATCCACTGGGTGGGTGAGAGCTCAGTCAGCATGCTCTCTGGAATCCAGACAATTCCGTGACAGCAACACTAGGGTACAAGTGTTAGGGAGGTCAGATGAGTTGAGTTTGTGACATGTGCAATCACTCTAGATGAGTTTGATTTTTCTGTAGTATTTTAGGGTGACATTTAATTTGAATGGGAAATGACCTCCTTGTTCCCATTCCTTTCCTAGCCTGTGTAGGACTCTTCCTTTCACAAATATTGCTATGTTTTGTTGATTATAATTCTCAAGTATCTTAACATATAGAATTTACACATATGTATTTTCTAGTAGAAATAGTGACTTCAAGACAAGGAAAAGGTTGTAGAAGCTATTTATTTTCACTTTTTAAAAATAATACCTTCCTGGAAAATAAACAAGTAAATAAGTAGGCAGATTCCAGAGCTTTCTTGGAAGAAGGCCGCCACCTTAAGTATGGGAGAATTCCTTTGGCCAGCCTCAGCGGCTTTCCTCATCTCTTCTTGCACTTGTGTTGGCATGGTTGGTGGATTTTATTAGTGGTGTGTCCTACAAGCCATTCATTCATGGAATATGGCCCCGGGAGAAGAATCTTAATATGAAAATAAGATTGTCATTGTTTTTCATTGGCTTAGGGGACATCTCACATAATGGAACAGCATCTCTAAATAGGAAAACCTCAATTCAGAGGAGGAAAAAGAAAAAAACAAAGGTGGAGAGAGAAAGAGAGAGAGAGAGAGAGAGAGAGAGAGAGATAGATAGATAGATACAGGTTCTTAGTGGAGTTAGTCGAATTGAAAAATTAAGATTTCATTTTGTGCAATGCTAGTTGCTTTGCCAGTCTCAAGCTGGCACTGTGGGCTTGCTGTAGCTGCTGAGCCTGAGCCGAGGAAAGCAGACAGTTTGCTTCGGTTTTATTGCCCAGCCTCACCATGCGTCTCAATATGTTTTTGATTTTGTATTTTAAAAATAAGGTGAATGATCTCAAAAGGAAATCATTGCAGGCAATTTTATTTTTTGCTTTTTTCTAATGGACAATTAAAAAGCAATCCTGGTCCCATTCCAGAGATTTTCTCATTTCTTAGTACAACTGTAATTTAGGCACATTGAATAGTGTAATGTTGTTATTAGATATTATCGTGTTTATTTTATTCATGAAAATGTGTGACACACCTTATTTGTATTCTTCTCGAGGAAATGTCCTGGAATGGGTTTTGTCCTAGTTCCTTTTTGTGTATGTCATAAGGTATGTATTAGAATTTAAGTTCCTAGGAATTAGAATAGCTTTTCTCTCTTTCTCTCTTTTATTTTATTATTTTTTTTAGTATATAATGATCTTGAGCTTTGAGGACTTTCAATAGACTATTGTTGCTTGCTTTTTCACAATGCTCCAGCCCACCAAGTCCCACTGTGACACACTTCCTATCTCCAGCGGCAGATATTTATATTTCACATTAGAATAAACTATAATTAATTTTCTTTTGAAAAATTTTTGGAATTTTGTTTTTCATGATCTATAAGGTAATTGGAGATACCCCAGGCTATCACAAAACCATGACTGGGAATCACTGGTTTAGTGATTAGCACTTTGCAAGCCTTCAAAAAAATATTAAAACCAGGATAAATTGTCTAATTTCTGGTGGGTGGATTCATTTTGGTATAATGTAATGTGTTAACAAATACTCAGAGAGGAGGTTGTGGATCCAGAAAGATGGCTTTTGCAAAAGGCTTTTATCCAAATTAATTCAAAGAATAACAGGAACATTTGTGTACTGGGGCAGAAGGAATAAGGTGACTCAATTAAATGACAGAGAAATCTCCAGGAAAAAGAAATTGTCTCAAGTCAACACAGTTCTAACAACAACATTTTCATCACTGGAATTGAAAATTCTATAATAAACACATAACATTAAAAAGGATTCTCTTATTAAATATTTTGGTGTGATTTGGCAATGAATCAAATATTGAAACCAAATATTGTTTTCTTTAATAAGTGATGAAGTTCTCTTCTAGGTGTCTAAAGAAAATCTTAACATGAGAAGGATAAAAAGAGTAATTTGCAAATTAATTTACCTGGTGAATTTGGACCTAAGCTTCTTATATTTACCTAATTCATTTTTGGCTCTTAGCTTAGCTCTTGCTATGGTGACAAGCTAAAGAAATTCATGCCAAGTTCTCCCTGGCTGCTGGAACATTTGTGCAAGGTTGTGGTGAACTAGTAAGGGGAGAGTGAGCCTCAGGATTTGAATCCCACTCAGTGCGGGATCCTCGCAATGCCTGAAGAACCATTGTGTAGCTGGCTAATTGGTACTGTTAGCCTGTTGTACTTGCAGGCATCCAGGAAGGCCATTTGGTTGCTGCCCACATTCAGAGTTGGGCTCAACACACTAGTAGTCCTGGTTTGAGAGACAGGGTCCATCAGTCTGATACAAAAACCTAGATCTGCTTTGTGGCTTTCTGAGATAGATTTAGGAAACTTTTGTAATATTCACAGATATGAAATTCAAGATCTACAACTGTATATACAGTGTGAAAACAGATTGGAGTAAGTAAACAGGTAGACTGAGAGAAGTTATACAACTCTGAAAACATTTCTGTTTTCTAGTATGAGTGTCTTTTGGCAGGGATATCTGGTTTCGGGTTTTAGGAGTATGTTTGGCCTGGTGGTCTGCAGGGTAATAGCATTCCAAAAGATAGGAGAGGCTGCCTTCCTGCTTCTGAGACTTCTGGAAGGTAGGCTGTCATGTAAGAGATGTTTCTCCAGTCTGTTTAGGGTGGATAATAGCACGATGCCTGTTTTATACAGGTAGCATCTGATGAATGCACCAGGAGCCTTGTATATATTTTTACTATAACCTTTTCTGCAGAATAAGTTTCCTTGCTTCTTTATTAAGAAGAAGATATCTAATATTGTTGGGAAGGAATTCCTTTCATTGTTAACCTTTCCTCATCTTTGCTGTCCAGTTGTGCAGTGACAAACTCAAGTGAAGAACCATCTCACACCAGGAATGATGCTGTGGTCCTGAAGGTCTCAGCTTCTGTATAATTTCCCCTCATTCATTTTTTTCCTCTTAAAATTAAATGCTCATTTATATAGTTTACCTCTTAGGTCTGTCATTCTCTCATACTTTTGTATTATTTTTGCTTGGAGAGCAAAATAAATTTCAAACTTGAGAGAAAAAAAAAAGCTATATAAATTCATGAAAAATCACCCTTTCTTTCCTGTTCTGGAATGACTTAGAAGGAAGCAATGCAACTTTTTTGACCGGTCCTGTTCTGTTTTGGGCCACTTAGCCTTTCTGAGTTCATTTGCACACCATACTGGTGGTACCAAGGTCAAGGGTTGGGTCTTCAAGTGGGTCAGTTTGCTGCATATTTTCCCAAGAGTACGTGCAGAGACAGTGTGGTCACTAAGATACTGCTTATGAAGGGGCCTGGAGTACATATATGGGTAGTAGGCAAAAAATCCAGCCACACTCCTGGGAAAATAAAGCCTGTGCCCTACCGTCATTTTTACATCTGGACAGAATGTGCCACTTAAAATGTGAGCTTGTTACTCAACCTCCCTGTGTCTCTGTCTCCTCATCTGTCGAGTGGAGATAAGATTTACTCCCTTTCTACTTCACCAGGATCTGTGAAGATTAGATAATGGCTGTAAAGTCCTTATACAAAGGTACATGCATTATCATAAACAAGGAGATTAGGCAACAGATAAAAAGAAAAATATTTAAAGGACCTCCCAAAGTGTATTGCCTAATAATTTTGAATTAATATCAGCCGTTTGCAGTCCAATCCATTCTGAGTTTGGTTTGGCTGCAAAAAAGTTAGGTGTGAATGTTTGACCTTTCTATTTATTTATGAGGTTAAAAAAATTGTTTGATAGTGAACATTTGTATTAATAAAAACAAAGTGGGGCTTTGAATCTGAAACAGGTTTTATTTGAAAAGAAGGTGAAGGGGAAGGTCTCGAGGAACATATGTGCCACTGAGGAATATTTGCATATATTTGATCTGCAAGCATGCTTCACTGATTCTCACAGTATACCTTGGAGTTTAAGTCCTAGCAAAGAGCTGCTGCCATCACACGGCAATGTGCTATGCTCTCCACAGCTTTATTATGGCATACAGCAACAACTTCATTTTTAGCGTTAAGAAAAAAAAAATCCTCTTCACTTAATTCAGACAGTGACCTGCAGGCCTCATTCTGACTGAAGGAGCCATTCAGAATACTTCCAGACAAAAGCAGGGCTTTTTCCTAGCAACCAGATCAAAGCCAAATCTCCCAGAATAGCTCCCTCCCAGGTTTCCTTTGGCTCATAGGTTCACAAGGATTCTGAGGCTCCTGGTATCCAGTTCAAACTACTCTTTCAAACTGAAATGGAAAGGAAAACTCCTGAGGAATTTTCGCAGACTCTGAATGCTGGCGAGCATTGCAAAGGCACTTAATCTTGGGAGAACATGGTGGTCATTTGGAGCATCCCTAACTTTGTTATCGCCTGCATCTGCGTGTACATTCTGTTGGACTCCTAGAGAATGAGGTCTCTGTTTCCTCTCTGCCAGTACCTAATATCAGCTATGCCCAGGAGCCGGCTGATGAAGACTTCCTGTTTGTTTTGAGTCACTGTTAGAGTGATAAATATACTTTAGCTTTCTGCTTAGAGAGGAAAGAAACCAGCTGCCCTGAACTAAAGAGAAAAATGCAGAAATTTCACTGAATGGCCCTGTTATCACAGAGTTTCAAGGACAGAAGAAAAATGAAAACTATAAGCCTGGGCAGAGTAAATAATTTCCATATTAAAGCATCTTACTGCATGCATAGACCTAAGTTGTTTGTCTTTAATCATTTAGGCGAGCCATGCATCTTTCACTCTTCTAAGACTAACTCAACATTGTTTAGAAATTTTTGAAAATGTAAACTTACACTACGGAGTAATGGTGAGCTATATAAATAAACAATTACAGTCGTGTTTTTTTGATCTGACCACAAGCTTTTAATGCCATTTTTGCATGAACATATAATGCTTCTGGATAAACAATAATGTTTACATTGTCAGGGGCATCCACTGTTATACCGAGTCATTTACATACATGATTATTTGGATATAGAGTAATCCAAGAACAAAAGAATATTATAAAACTATTAAAGCAGAACAATAGGAAATTCTTTATAACTCAAATAGCATTTCTAAAATCAAGGTGTGGAATTTTAAAGTTGTGTTTTAATCTCATTTTTGTTCTTTTGTTTTGAGTACATTTGGATTTGATGACCAGAATGACCTTTGAGTGGAATTACAACTTTAATTCCCATTTGAAAGACAGTGAATTTGGGAAGCCTTGTTGAAAGTCTTGACCATGACATTTTGTCATTTGTCTTTTTATTTTTTTTTGACCTTAGTATAGACTTGACTTTTAGAAGCTGTGAGTTGAAGGCGATGACAATGATTTGCATGCCATTGGAGTGGATATGGGTTGCTTATTTCCTCCCAGTAGGCACAATCTCTTAAAATTATTTCTAGTAATATAAGAACAAAAATTTATTAATTAATTAGTGATGCAGATATGGAGGCAGGAAGGTGTGCGTTGGCCTTAAGAAAATGTTTCTGGTTGTATTTGTAAATTAAGACTTGAAATTGCATAGGAATAGTTGTATGAGTGGAAGTTTCCCCAACACTTTAGGGTCAATGATTGAGACCTCAACACAGTGCTTCCTGGATGAGAGAACTACAGACTGGAGATTTAATGAATTCAAAGCTCACAATTTAAAAAATACAATGTGATATGAGTTATTTGTCAAGGAGGACATACATTTAGAAATAATCAGCACATCAGTTAAGACAAAGTCAATGATTCAAAATATCGTTTTCCCTTTTTAAACATGTTGTGATGTATGTTTAAAAAATTCTTACTGATGTAAGGAGGAGGAGATTAAAGCATTTTAAAAACATGACTAAAGATAGGAAGAATAAAGGACTCTTACCCCATCTCATAATGGAACCCGTGAATATATGAACATAGAGAGCCACTGGAGAGTCGCTGGTATTAGGAGGAGAGGGAGGAAATATTGAAGCTAGCATTTTCTGTCTGTAGATCCAAAGAGAGGTTTACTTGCAAAGATAGATTTACTTGCAAAGCTAAATATGCTGGGATACAATTTTAGTGACTATATCTGCTTCTATACTTTTAAGGAGAGGTGAGAATTTTATAGGAATACATAGGGTAGGGGTTTAGAAGAACCTTTTGGTTTTTGTAAAATCTGTCATTGAAAATAAACTGAAACTCTAATTGGGTGGGACCTATCACTTACCAAATATAAAAAAGTGTGAGAAAACCACCCTTTACCTTTTTTCAGTCTTATCAAATGTCACATATCTAGTGAAGTGAAACTATTACAGTCCAGTTGATGATGCTGCTCATGTCAAATCACCATTCTTCTCTGCAGCCGTCCTCGCTTAAATTATTCAAACCTGCTTGAGTTGTTACAGCACATTTGTAATACGGCCTTAAGGAATGAAAATTCGGAGGACTCCCACCCACTTAGAACCAACTCCCATCTCTTGGTGACTGAAAAAGAGCACAATAATCACGTATCAGCATTTTATACCACCATTTACAAAATGCTTTTTCTTGCAATACCTCTCATGACCCTTGGCTGCATCTTGTTATGGATGTAAATGAAAACAGTTCAGGTGGTCGTCTTTCCTGGGCAGGTGGCCATGAGTCCGGCAATGGGGTTCCTTTTTGGGAATCAGAGATGATCCCCATGCTGCTTAACAACGTTTCAGGAGCATCTTCCTATGAAGGCCAGGTTGGCAAACCAAGGTTTTCAAGTGTAGTAACTTGTAGCAAAGGGCCAAGGAGCTCCATAGAAGTTAACCCTCTGTCTCCCTGAACTTATTATGACCCCTCAGACCTTATCCCAAGAGTTTCTGACAATTCTGTTGAAGAAGGTGAGAATAGGCATGGGGAATAGAGATTATGTGATATTTAGGATATTAATTGTCTGAGTCAAGGGTTTGAAAAAGAATTCATCTATTAGAAGAAATGGGGGGACGTAAGGGGGGTGTTTTTCACACCCGTTTTCACACTTCTGAGGTGATAAGTCCAGCCCTCACAAAATAAAATGGCAGGTTTCACACTAAACCCACCCAGACATATTCTTGTAGCCTCTTACCCTGCTTATTTTCTTTGACAAAATAGGGGAAGCAAGATTTCTTGCTCAAACAACCTGAAGAGAGAGGTCTCCATCATCTTGGCTCTGCCTTGCTGTCATGCTGAAGCATGTGCTGTCTTCCACGTTGTTTGAGGATCTATGAGGAACCATTGCACTGTCTTCAATGACTTTGACTCCAGATCGATATGTTCTTCTTTGTCTAATCTTGATCTTAATATTTAGTAAATTAGATGACTGAGCTCATGGATTTGACCAACTCTGCTCATAGTTTCCACATGTCTTAAATTCTGTTGACCACCATTTTTATCCTACCTGGGCCCACTCACTGACATGGATAGAACTCATTTCTCACCATCTTTGACATGTCAACGTGGCCTGATCAATCATAATCTAGAGTTACAGAATGCTATAATTGGAATCAACCTCAGAGATTATGCAGGTTAGAATCTAAAAACCAACCAACATAACTCTTAATTTACCAACTCTCAAATCCTGTCATCACTATTTTTATCCTGGTCAGGAAATGCCATGGTCATCTCAGTAGATTTGAAAGAAAAAACTCCTAGGACTTATCCTTGATCCTTTATTGTCTTCACCACCTTCTATCTATCCATTTGCAAATCTTATCTTCTTGTTCTCTTGAACCTATCTAGTTCATTTTCAGGAGACCACCATCATCTCTTGCCTTGATATGCTAAGAGCCAGAAACAACTCTTTGCTGCCTAATCTTCACATTTCCTTGTGTGATTTTCTATATCTATCAGTTTCTAAAACTTTGCTTATAAATTTATTTCCTCTGTGATTTTTCTGATTCTGTGACCTCACTAGACTTTCAACTCCAGGAGAGTGGAGGCCTTGGGATTAGAGAACAACACAGCAGGCTCAATGAATACTTGTGTAAATGAATCCTCTCCTCTAGTCTAGAAAGTTATAGAGAAGTTAAGGGAATTTCTTAGGCCTACAAGACTAGTTAGTAAATCCACAACTAGAATTTTAGTCTTTTGACTCCCTGTCCAAAACTCTTGTCTTCGTATCATATTGTGACTACTATTGTTATTACTGTGCAAGACTGCATCATAGAGACTTGAGAAACGCAGCCCTCCTAGCTCCCGGCTTGCACTGTGGGCTGTCTAGGAAGTGAGTGAAACTAATTATTAGATCAGTGATCAAGTGTCTGGCTGAAGTCCAAGCAGATCTGGGAGGCTGAAACAGGTGGATCGCAAGTTCGAAGCCAGCCTCAGAAACTTAGCAAGACCCTGTCTCAAAACTAAAAATAAAAAGAACTGGGAGTATAGTTTGGTGGTAGAGCATCCAGGTTTAATTCTTAGTGCTGGAATAAAAGAAAAAAGAAAGTAAAGGAAAGAAGAGAAAGAAAGAAAAAACAAGAAAAAGAAAAAGGAAAAAAAAAAACACTACTCTAGCAGATTGGACATACCATCCAATGCAAATAAGTAGCTTTGAAGTCCTCTATGAACTTTAATCTTCTAGATGATCACCTCAAGGTCATTGTGGTTGTAATGCTATTTTCTAATATAAAATGGTTTGATTTTTAAGGTACTTCCTTCTGTCTGTGTGCAGTTGGAAGGTTCTTCCTGTACTTGAAGTTTGAATATAATTTCCCAGCCTCTCCTGAGAACTTGTTTGCTCACAGGGTCACAGTCCCTTTCCTGCACCCTTTGCTGATCCTTCTGCTCTGCTTTATTTGCATAGTGCAGGGCTGAGGTTCTAGAATCCGTAGACCTCAGCTGAACCTAGGCTGTCTCACTTACGAGATTTTTGACAGTGGACAAATTACTTAACTTCTCTTAACCTTGATTTCTTTGCACATGAAATGGGGATGAGGAAGGGCAACTGTGTAGATTAAATAAGAAAACCTATGTAAAGAACTTCCTGATGCTAAGTATGCACTAATGGTAGCTAGGAATATTATTATAAAAATAATCAGATATTCCTTATCTGAAAAAAGCTTTAGCAGAAATGAAAACACCTCCAAAAATGTTCTCAGCTCTCCTGTCCCTAAATAACCTTTCTTTGCCCATCATTTATCTTCATGAGCAAAATTCTTAAAAAGATATGATCTGTATTTAGTCTCTTTTTTTTTTCTCCCAATACTGTCATATATGTATGGATTGGAATATGTGTGCTGTCCAGTGTCACAGGTTACACTCTTGATTTTTTTCTATGCAAACCATGGTTATTATTAGACATTATCTGTTTCTCATGTGCCTGTGTTCTTATATTGTATGATGGATTCCATTCCCGTGGGAGAAAGAGATAAAGGGCACTAAGGTAACCTGGTGGTTTGTGAGACCTGAGATTTTCTTCATCCCACAGCCTTCCAAATACAGTGGGAAGAACCACATGAGACATTGAGTACTCTAATTAAATGGTAAATTAGTGGGCATCATTCTAGTTAGGATCAATACAGTTAGGAATAAAGACAGGTGTGTCATTATTTGGGGGAGACGCAACCAGAAATTTAGAGAGAACTATATTGCCAATATAAAAAATATGTCTCATGAGGAAATACTCCTTAGGGCAATGTTATGATTTTGAGAGCTAAGGATACTGATTGAAGGTGACTCTTAAAGATGAAATTCATAGGAATTTTGTGGACAATAGGAAGCAAGCCACAAGAGCAAAGCTACTATTAGGAAAAGTTACAAGAGGGTAGTTTTCTCAGAATCACCAAAAAACCTTGCCATAGATTGTGTAGATCTGTCTGTGGAGAAACCTTACCTGAAGACCACTAGGAATACTGGGTAGCCAACCCAACTGGGTTGTAAATAGCAACGATTTATTAGATTTGTTGACATTCTTTCCTTAATTAAACAGCCTTCTGCTACAAAGTAGACAAAATTTGTAAAAACATAGTTTCCAACTATTTGTGGTGGGCTCCAATCAAAGGCACAGAAAACTTCTAGAAATTTTTGTTTTAGTGGCTCAAAACCTCTCTCAATAAAAGGAGGCTTCTCAAAACAAAACAAAACAACAACAACAACAACAACAACAAAAAAAAAAACAGAATTCAAGCTGGGTGGGGGTGCAGGCCTGTAATCCCAGCTACTCAGGAAGCTAAGGCAGGAGGATGGTGAGTTCTAGGCTAGCCTGGGCAATTTCATGAGATCCTGTCTCAAAAAAAAAAAAAAAAAATCATCTGGGCTGGAGATGTAGCTCAGTGCTCAGTGGTAGAACATTATGCAGAAAGACCCAGGTTTGATAGCTAGCACCACAAAAATTAAATAAAATAAAAAAATAGAAATCATGCAGCAGCAACCCAGATTATACTCTATCTTGCTATCCTATGCCCAAATACTGATTACTCTACTTGGTGAAGTACAGTTGGCCAATTCTATGTTTATATAACCCAAAACTTAGTGATTAAAATGCCTATCATGTATTTTCTCCTAACAACTGAAGTTCTTTCTGAGAATAGCATTTCAAATGTTTTGTTTTAGCTGTAATGTTACAAAATACCAGTTACTAAAAGCTTAGTTGACGTGGTTACATCTAGGTCCTATATGAAGTACCATAGATATTTTGAGGCTTCTGGGATGCCTCTTGGTAAATGGTCCCAAGGTTTCCTCTTGTAAGTAGGATAAGTTTGCTTTAAAAATGAATTTATCTTCTTTTATTGTTTTGTATTGTATTTATCATCACCTTATCATCACTGTGTGCCAAACAGTTTTCCATGGCATGATTTATTCTAATAATTAAAAGAAGGCAATATTCTTTTGATAGATGACTGTTTTGTCTAAGTTATAAAATATAATTTGCTTTTTTCTTTGTACCATTGTTCCAGAAAAGATTCATCTGTAATTAGTTTGAGGTGTACAGTGGCTTACCTTTGTCTCCAAGTGAAAAACCTTCTTTTTTCAAAACAGATGAATTCTGAGCTGACAAGGTAAAAAGTCTGCAGTAATATTAAAAATGCTAAGATTTTCCAGTAAGAACTTGCTTCTAAGTTGCTATAATTGAGCTTTTTAGGTATCGAACACCTATTAAAGAAATACTCATTTTCATTATGTTAGATGTAAATTAGATGACTCACTTTCTCCATTTCTTTTTCTGTATTTTTAATTCGGTTCTAAAGCAGGAACTAGGACCAAGTGAAATTAAAGCATTGTTTTGGTTTGATTGGTCTAATATTCTTCAAAGAGCTGAGGATGACTCACAGACTGTCCCCATTTTATTAGTAATTAAACTGCGACACTGAAAGATCATATAAACTAATAATAGCTGATTAAATACCAAGGCTATACTTCACTGAACAACACTCCTAAGTTTAAACTGATATTATTTAATATTGCTCTCAGATAATTTTAATATTTGATGTTGCAGGGTAGCTATAGCAAAGTAGTCATTAAGAACAGCTATTTTATTTTTGTTGGAGAGGGGTTTTCACTTTGAGTAGAAGAAAAGACAAGATAAATAAGGTGCTTGTGATATCTATGGTTTTTATTGCATTGATTAATGCTTTTGTAACTGTCATGTTTCATTTTGGTTTATTAAAAATTATTTGTTTTACTCTTAACCAAGTAATTCATGTATATTCTAGAAAATTTAGGAAGTACAGATAAATAAAATGAAAAAAATTCAGAAACTATGCACAATGCCCCAACTGTAAGTAACTACATTTTAGTGTACATGCTTCCAAATATTTTATCCATGTACATTTATGCATGTACTTAAAAAGAATATAAACCTTTGGATACTTTTAAAAACCTCTTTTCCTCATTTAAGAATATACTTGAATGTTTTTCAGTGTTATTAAATATTCTTTCAGAATACTCTTTGCCTTGACTGCACTATTTTTTTTCTTTAAAAAAAAATCAATCCCCTATTATTGAGCATTAAGGTTGTTTCCAATCTTTTCTGGAATGTAAAAAGGATTGGCATAAATTTGCACATAATCTATTTGCTCTCTTGGAATATATTTCTAGAAAAGGAATTGCTGGCTCAAAATACATATGGATTTCAGACTTTTGTACCTTTTTCTTCATAAAGATTACACTGTTTGTGTGCTACTTTGCTTGTTGCTTATTAGTTTAGTCTTTTCAAACCTCATAGCTATTCCTCTTGTGGCATCAAAACATACTGTGTGGTTGGGCTGGGGATGTGGCTCAAGCAGTAGCACGCTCGCCTGGCATGCGTGTGGCCCGGGTTCGATCCTCAGCACCACATACAAACAAAGATGTTGTGTCCGCCAAGAACTAAAAAATTCTCCCTCTCTCTCTCTCAAAACACACACACACACACACACACACACACACACACACACACAAAATACTGTGTGGTGCTCCAAATTGGTAATCAAAGTGTCAAAAGGAATTAGTTAAATTCTACAATACCCTGATTATTTGTTAAATTAATTTAACATAATTCTTTATGCTAAAGTTAGTAAAGGTAGTTGTTTCTGGATCCATCTCATGTTTTACTATTCTTCTGTAAGAAGTCTCTAAGAAATTGAAAAAGAAAACCTGTCAACTGCAGTCTAATGTAGTATATCAACACTCAATCCAGATTTAGGCAAATGTCATTCATTAATCAGAGGCCAATACAAGAAGCAAGAATTGTGATGATATTAACCAGAGAAATGTTCAAGGATAACTCTAAAGCAGAACAAATAGCCTGTTCACCAAGGAGGCTACCACACAAATTAATGTGCTCACCCTAACAGTGGCAAATCTTCCAAAGCTCACCCAGGTTTGTTGCTCAGATGACATCTGTAGGAAAAAGGCCCAGACATAATTTCAGCCCTTAATCTTTTCATCTCTTTCAAATTGTTTTGTTTTTCTCTGCAAATTTTGCTGTGGAGATTATGCATCATTTACATTTTAAAATTCCAAACAATGATGCATCTTGATATTTTCATTAGTGTCTAGAAACCTCTCTATAAAACATGAAGAGGATTTGTGAGCCATGCACCAGCAGAGAAAACCAATTAAAGTATCAACCTCTCAATCATATCTTCCCCCACTTTTACCGCTAAAAAAGTTTCTAGCCTCAAAAAAGGAACTTAGTTCTCGGCAACTTTAGCATAAAATGCTTCTTCAGCTTTTCTTAGACACTGACCATCTCAAAATGCAAGTGTAGACAAAATTAGCCCATGAGATTAATTTTTGGTGATTGAACTTATATCTTAAAAACTAAGCTTTTTCACTTCCTCATGCAAAACAAATTTCTTGAAGACAAGTTTCCATTTCATGCTTATATCCTTAAAGTGCCTAATCTTTGATAGGCATTTGTGTGGAGTGAATGAAAGTGTCCCTATGCACCCAGAAAAGCAACATAGTGCATAGGACACTTAGACAGAATGCCCAGCTTCTTTCTGCTGTACCAGCTTCCAGCTACTAGGCAAGTTTCTAAATCTCTTTGAACTTTAGTTTTCTTAGTGAGAAAGTAATCATATAATTAAGTTTTCTCCTTAGAAAACAGATTATTTTGAGATTAGGGGAAATTAAATAATAGAATATTGTGTAAGCTTCTCAGTACATTTCGAAAGAAAATTATTATTTTGAAGGCACTTGTCACTATTTTCTGTATTGATATTCTTATTTGTCCATATTGGGGTTGGAATGATAACCTAGAATAGCCCCCTTTGTAGGTAATATTTAATTTTTTTCATACATTTCATCTCTAGAGATGTTTTCCTAGAAATGAAAAAACTGCATTTAATTATTTTTCTTTCTTTAATTTGTTCTTTTTATTTAAATTGAAGGATAGCATTCATGCAGAAAAGTGCCCAAAACCATAGATGAAGAAATCCATGTAAATAGCAGTTTGATCAAACAATCAGTACGACAGAAGGCTCCCTCATGTTCTCTTCACTACCTCTCTCCATCAGCAAGGCAATCTGTATCCTGGCCTCTAATACTATCATTTAGTTTCCCATGACATTAGGTCAAAATGGAGTGAAATCAGGGAATACACAAGGTATGTTATATAGCAAATTGTCTAACATCTTTAGGCTTCTATTCTCTTCTTTAAAATAAAGTTAAACTATCAAGGTTCTTTTCCATGTCGACATTTGATGATTCTTCTAGAGCACACTATATGTCTAGGTTAGAAGTACTACTGTAGAACAGCTTGTGTGGTTTGTAAGCTCAGGTGGTTCTCACAGAGGGTATTTTCCAAATGAGAGGTGGCCAGTCAACTTTATCTCCTGCCATGAGTATAGCCGAACTCATGGGCTCAGGAGGAGTAGGTGAGAAGGAACTGGGGTAATTCCACCTCTCCCACATTGCTGGAAGAACTACCTCAAAGCACCATCCTTGCTTGGTACATTGGGCATGAGCAGAGTAGACGAAGAGCAGGAAATCCTCTCATTTGATTGTTTTAGATCCACCATTTCGTTGTGGGATAATGTGGACTTCTACTATTTAGCAATTAAAATTCTGTTTGGGTATCGATGTAGTGACACATGAGTAATTAAAGTCTCCTTTTTGTCTTAGTGATATAATATCTAGAATTAACCTATCTTAGAATTACTACTGTCTTCAGAAGCTGGGTGAGTTGAGGAAGAACAAGTTAGGCTAGCTTCCCACAAAATTCAAAACAGCAAGCACTGCCATCTTCCTCTAGTTTTGTGACCCATTTCTGCAAAGGGCAGAGTTTTTTTTTTTTTTTTTCTGTAGTTCTAAGACTTTCTTCATCCTGAGGGATGTACTTACAAGTTTTTATTTTATAATCTTTCCTGAATGATTTATTTCAAAAAGAAGAATTCATTTTTTAAAAACTGAAGGACAAGAAACTCCTTTTCTCTAGGCTTGGGATTCCAAGACCCAGTGCCCCTGATGGGAAATATGCAGATCTCCAGAATTTGAGGGCCATATATTTACCCCCAGTACTTCCTGCTAGAGCCAGGACACAAGTTTTGATCTACGACCCAAAGTAATCTCTTTCTCAAGATGCTTCTGTGGTGAGATAAGAAAGTCTCTTTTCCTTGAGAAACACTGGGTAGGACCATATGGCCCCAAGGAAAAACAAGAACTTAATTGCTCCCACTCACAGTGACTAGAAGAAAATCTTCAGTTCATGGTCATGGCTGCCTAGGATAGTGGCCTGTAGAGCCAGAGGTTCACCATATATTCTGTGCCATATCTTTGTCCAACTTTGGGAAAGACAGACACATCCTCCTCAGGAACATTATGGAATATGATTTCCCACTCATGCAGAAAGAGCCTGAGAATGGGCAGTTGTCTTCTCTGGTGCCCTGCTACCTGAATAGAATGCTTTCACTTACCTTTGTGAACATTGTTAAATACAATCCTACTCCCAACCAACATTTCCCCCTGACTCCTCCAACGTCCAACAAGAAACCCAACCCCAAAATCTAAACACCAGACAAGTAGCTTGAAAAAATGAAAATAAATGTTCAAATCCAAAAGCCGTGTGCTTCTGTGATCGAAAATCTTTTTCTTAGCGAGTGGGAGTTGCTTTCATCATTGCTGGTCATATGTTTTTGTTTTTCATTTTCTGGTGGAGAAGTTTTCTAGGGTATTTTTCAAACTTTCCAGCTTAGCAAAGCGTTGGCTAAAATTGAAAAGAGAACTAGGCGTTGGGTCGGAGGCAGCATTAGGTTTGTTCTTGTGGGGGGAGCAGGTTGCTGACACAGCGAAAATAAGACAAAACATTTGAAACTTCTGGCTTTGTACTTCTCAAATGCCTCTTTTAGAAATCGCTTAAGTCGTTATTAACATCCACCACCCACCTTCCCTTTTTGGTCCTGACATTGGGTAATAATAGATAATGTTGACATATGTTCCCTGCTGGTCAGAAATACTATACTTCTGTGAAAGGTAACATTTTCAAGCTATGACAAAATGTATTTTACTTGGACAGAACATTAGTTATTGGACTAATCTCAGAATGTGGGCTGTGGGGTAAAAGTTTTAACTTTTCAGTGGTGGGAGAAAGTTTGCTGGGAGAGTAAAGCATCAGTATGGGGTGTGTTTATCTTTCACCATTTCTAAAGGTATTGGCTTGGTGTCAAACTCTCATGTCCTTAGGAATGTGAAGGAAACATTCCCAGTATGTATGAAGAACAGCTGTCTATGGACACAGCACCTTTTAAAAATGATTATACCCAACTTTACTGCAGTATGGATTATGGAATCAAAAAATATTTTTTCACTGTGTACCAAAGAATTCTGTTTTACGGGCCAGTTTTGAAGCTTTTAACTGCATGAGACATATGCTGCAGTTCTGTTGTTTGTTCTTCTTGTGATGTACTCTGAAATATGTTTTTTAAAAAAAGGAAAAGAAGAAAGACAGAGAGAGACAGAGAAAGACAGAGACACACAGAGAGAGAGAGAGAGAGAGAGAGAGAGAGAGAGAGAGAGGGAGAGATGCAAATTCTTCTGATCTAATGTGGTCCTCAAAACTACTTTTGCAACTAATTTAGGGGATGAGTTAGGAAATGCCCCAGCTGGCTTCTATGTTACTGAAGTCTGAACAGCCCTTTGCAAAACTGGAAAAATTGATTTTGTTTTGAAGGCTCACACAGACTTAAGTGTTGTGGAAGTTGGACAGAGTTTTTATTGAATCTGGTCCTTTGTGTTTTATGACAGTCTGAATGGGTGTTAAGATTCCACGAATAAATCTCCTGCCGGTTCTGAAATTTCTGATATAAACATGAGCTCTGTCAATTTGTTCTCTGCACAAATGTCTTTTCAGAATGTTAACAAACACGGTGCATTGATGGGTGGGTTGGCCTGTATGATTTTCCTTTTGTTTCTCAACACTGTGGCCACTGAGAAATGGGGGGCAGCTGGGGAAGGGGCTGGTGCTGGTGGAGAACCAGGACTTCAGCGCAGGGAAGAGGTAGCTCTAGACTGGTTGAGGAAATGATGCTAATGGTTCTTAATTTAAAGTCTGGCCAAGGTGCCACATCAATTGTGGCACAATCCACATCAATTGTGGATTGGCTCCCAAGAAATGTATTACTTATTTTCTTCACTGCCTCAGGTGAATTACTGGGAGGAACATTGGTCAGGAAGATGAGAACCTCGTTTTAAAATATTGTCTTCTTGTATTCTGCATCCGCTTGAGATTTTTCAGTGTACTTTATACTCAAACATCAAATTGACAATACCCTAAAATTAGTTTCCAACTAAATACTGTAATTTAAAGCAAGCAAGCCAAAGGAAAGAAGTCTCCTTTTTTTATGATAAAAATTAGGTCATGCACAATATAAACACTTTTAAAGGAGACTCATGATTGAGTTTCAGGGAATGCTGTGTTCCACAATGAATTGTTGTGCAAAATTGCATATTGTATAATTTGAAGTTGTATAATATGTAGCTATCATTATAGCTATCATTCTCAACCTAGCACCGGGTTTTCATTTTGAAGCACAAGTCCAAATCTCAGTGACCTAAATCTTATTCTTCAGATATTAAATGCTCGGACCAGAGCTATGATGACTCTTTTTTCTTGCATCAACGAGAATTTATTATGTGGTTAAACTGCCCAACAGCATCCAGCTCTTTACTTAGTTTTACGTAATTGCCCGTCCAGAGTGATGCTCTGGTATATGGAGTCATTCCCTAGCTGTGTTCTCCCCTAGGCACTGCTCTTGATGAAGACTTAGTTGAGAGTCTGGGTCGTCATTTTAGTTATATTTACCTTCATGATGAAATCAATGCCCTAACGGGATGCTGCATGGGAGATTTTAAAATATGTTCTTTATTGGCCTTATAAATTGAGCCAGTTACTTGATTTGCTTCTCTTTGTGGGCCAAATTCTGCCCTCTGTTCTTACTTGAGATCCCACTGAAGTAGTAATTACCAAGTGGAAGTGTACTAAAAATGTTCAGCCAAATTCTGTTCTAAGTTGCTGTCTTGTAACTCCCAATGAAGTTAATTACGACTTAGTAAGAACTAGTGCTACGGCATCTTAAGGGCTTTGGAACTCTGTGATCTGCCATCCAAGACACCAGGCCAACAGTCTGCCTTTAAATATTTCTTTTCAAGAGGTGAACTGACTCTGTTGAAGGTAAGAAATGGTTATGCTAGTAACTACATTTGTAATGGGGCTTAAAGAGTAGAATTTAACATCTTTGAACTTCAAGAAGTTTGATCTTTTTTGTAGTTTCTCTCTTTGGGGTGTCTGTTTTATAGAAGATTTAATTCTTTCTCGTGTGTCAAGAGTCCTTTAGTGTGAGTTACCTCCTGTCCCATCTCCCAGCATCTCTTAACTTTAATAGTATATAATTTTTATTTCCATTCATTGTAAAGCATTTGCTTTAGTTGTCACAGCTCAGCTATCATTTCCTGGAGCTAAATCATTATCTTCCTTAACTACAGATGTTTATATTATGCATAATATAATTTCTTTCATAAGAAGTCATTATAACTTTTCAAAATACCTTGGCTCTCACTTAGCATATGTCTCAGTTTAGCCTTTGTTATTATTATTATTTTTTTAACATAAAAAGGGCCCACGACCTATTGGATAGCAATATAGTGTGTACTACTACTAAATAGGGTCCTTATAACATTTTGATTCGGTGCAAATAAGGTTCCAGAGAAAGAGGCAAGTTGTGGCCCATGGTTTGGTGTGAGAAGAACACACTATAATTAAGCCCATCTGCCGGACTGTCCCACGGGGAGACTTCTAGCCCCTGATTGTTCAATCTTTGCAATTCTCTGTTAAGTGCCGGAACCCTGGTGGCCCAGAGCATACTGAAAAGCTTCTGTTGTCTCCCTTTGAAATAAAACATAAAAATAATGTTAAGCTATAAAATCTGTGCCATGAAGG
Organism: Marmota marmota marmota; assembly: GCF_001458135.2. Lineage (NCBI taxonomy): Eukaryota > Metazoa > Chordata > Mammalia > Rodentia > Sciuridae > Marmota > Marmota marmota. Next base: position 33,867,037 of record NW_026000037.1, read on the forward strand.
CCAGCAGAATTTTGGTTTTCCTGGGATAAATATTTTATTGTTTTTAATTAAAAAAATTTTTTTTAAGTTAAAAATTTTTTCAGTTTTTTTTTATTTGTTTGTTTTTGTTTTTGTTTATGCTTCTTTTGGTTAGCACATAATGGGCTTGTTTGATTATGTAGCAAAAGAGACTTCTGACCAAGGTTGGGCTTTCATAGAAGACTTTTAAGACTAGGAGAGGCTTGAGTTGAAACTTGAAGAATTTGAAGTTATGTAGGTCATGGTGGGTTTGGTGAATTGCTTTGACTAGGAAGGATTAGGGGAGAGGACAGGATTGCAGGGAAGTTGTGTGTTTTATGTGCAGATGAAATTTTCTATGGCAATGCACCATTTAAAAAATAGTGGTGCCCATGGTTTTGTATATACATAGAACAGAGATTTGTGGAAATTAGGAGGATCTCTTATGTTGGAGAGTTTAGATGCTACCTGGAAAAAAAAAAGAGGAAACAATAGAATTTTGACTAAAAGACAGTAAATTCACACTTTAGAACCATAACTAATTTGACAGTGTTGAGAAGATGCTTGGGTGGGGTTGAGGGTAATGGTGAGGATAACAGTTGATTGGCCATTTTTACATGCAAACAAGTGGGAGAGCCTAAAAAGATTTCAATGGAAAAATTTAAATAATGGGAATGAAAAGACAGCTCTCAGAATGACATTCATGTTTCTAGCTTTTTTGATTTGATGGTAAGTGATTTCTTTCTTTGAAATTTTAAATTATTTGAAGAAACATACCCACCAGAGAAAGGATAAATTCTCTTTTACATATTTGTTGTCTTTCTGAGACATTGGTAGGGGAACTCTGCTGGCTTAATCTGAGAAAAGAAATACTGCATATCTTGGAGTCAGAAAGTTGGGACTGAGGAGGATTATGAGGACACTTCTGTGCCATATTAAGGGATTTGAACATTCCTTTTTTATTCTCAGTTTTTTTTTTTTAAATTCATACCTGACACAATTTATTCTGCATCTGCAAATCTTTACTAATGCATACATGCATGTTTATTAGCTAGTGTGTATCTCTCTTGATTATGGAATGCTCTTTATCAGTCACCAATATTAGATTCACACTGAACTGGCCCTGTCTTTTTGATTTCTGTGGCAATGATTCACCATGATCCAAGTCCTTTGTTTTCAGGTGAATACAGGGAACTGTTCGTGCCTCCACTGGTAGATGGCAGGATAGTTGGGGGTGGAAGGTGGAGTCAGTTGTGGAAGTTGGAGCAAATGATTAACTTCTGTGCCAGTGTGTGTCCAATCCCACATGCCAGTCCTAGACATTTCATTGCCATCAGAGAGAGGAGCTAGGGAACAGGTTGACAGTCTATTTTTAGAGGAGAGGTGCTTAGCTGGGGTCCATGATCTGCTAGAGCTGAACTCTCATGTAGGAATGGGTAAGAACATACAGGCTCCTTGGGATCAGTCCAGGCTGAAGTCCCAGCTCAAAAACTCAGCAGCTGTTAAACTTTCTGCAACTGAATTTCCTTCTATATAAACAGGGATACTGATAATATCAATCTTATAGGGTAGTTGCTGGGGTAAATGAGAGAGCATGATAGAAAGTTTAACAAAATATCTGGCGCTCAGTAGCATACAATAAAATTAGCTAGTGACAGTTCTGTTAGATGGATATCAGGGACTCTGTGAATACCTAGTTAGATGTATTGTTTTATGAGAATTTTAAGAATGTGGGGAAGTATATATTATTCTTTCTCTGAGAGAGAATATAATCAAGAGCCGCTTAACAATGGGGATACATTCTGAGAAATGCATCGTTAGGTGGTTTCCTCATTGTTTGAACATCCTAGAGTGCACTCACAAATCCTGATGGGGCCGTCAGTCACTGAATGCGGCCTCTTGATGTAATCAAGAGATGTGGTAGACACAAGATATATCAGACTGCTGCCCTCATAACATGGCATAATATTTGTGGTAAACTTTAGTTTTGTTTATAAGTGGAAGGAGTATTCTAAGACAATGATAACAAATATCATTCAGTAAATAAACTAGTTAGTTGGTCACATATTATCCTTATCAAGTCTCATGTATGGTATATGGTTACATATACTATATGTTTTTATGACTGCTAATGTAGTAGGTTTCTTTACACTAGCATCACACACATATATACACACACATGCATTTGAATAATGTGTTGTGCCATGATGTTATGATGGCCATGACATCAGTAGGCAATAGAAAATTTCAGTTCTATCATTGTTTTGTGGAACCACTGGGATAGAGTCTGCCTTTGACCAAAATGTTATGTGGTGCATGGTGGTATATAGTTTTCATTGGAGTCTTAAAGAAATTTACAAATTAAAAACTAAAAAACAAATATACCCCAAACAAAGAAAAACAAAAATAAGGTGAAGGTTAAGAACTGTTCTGTATAGAGTGGTTAAACAGTTGCTTTCTAAAAAAATAGATAATATTGTCTATTTTATATTAAAGTAATATTGAAGGGAAAGTACAGAGTGTTCCTAAATACCTATGGCCCCTGCACACTCACAGCCTTCCACATGAATAACACCCCATGCCAGAGAGACACAATTGCAATGGATGAACTCACACCAACCCATCATTATTCCCCCAATTCCATATATCTTAGGGTCTCTTGGAGGTGCATGAGCTTTGATAAAGGTGTAATGCTATTATCTACTTCTGCAGTTTCATACACAGAGGTCTCACTGTGTTAAAAATCTCCAGTACTCTCTCATTCTTCCTTCCTCCTTCATTCCTGGCGGCCACTGATTGTCTTACTGTCTTCAATACTGACATTTGCTTTTTTTCCAAAACAGTCATATATTTGGAATTATGCAGTATTTAGCTTTGTCAAATTGGCTTCTTTCAGTTAGTTTAGGTTTCCTTTCTGGCTTTAGGTGGCTTTATAGCACTCTCTCTTGCTCTGTCGATCTTTCTCATTATCTAGATCTTTTTTCCTCTCACCTATTGAAGGACATCTTTGTTGTTTTCAAATTTTGGCAATTATGAAATAAGTTTTTTTTTTCTTTTATAAACACCTTGGTGTAAGACTTTGTGTGGACATAAGTTTTCAACTCTTTTGGATCAGCCTCCAGGAGCATGATTGATGGAACAGTCTTTTCCCCTTGTAATTCTCAACTCTTTCCAATCATCCTTCCCCCCCTGCAAACATTCCCAATACCACCCATCCTGCCTGGATAAATCTACTTAATCCTATCATTCTTTCATCTGCTCGTCCTCATCCAGGTGCCAGGACAGTACCACTCTCCACAGCAGGGTTCCTAGGGGTGGGTGTCTAATCTCCCTAAGAAGGAGTCCACACTGGATGCCTTTCATCCTTTATTCTCCACCCCACTCCCTTTCTTCCCTGGGTCCTATTTTCTGTAGGTCCAGATCTTTGTTAGGGATCTGAGAAATAAATTCCTTCTACCGAATTGATGCCTGGCATTGTGATTCCTCCAAGGTATGATATTTACATTTTAATAGGTCAGAACTTTGAAAGTGGTGCAGTAGATTGGGGTGGGCAGGTTGGAGTGGAGATTTAGGCCACCTGGCTGACTTGTTTGTGTGGAGTCTGGGGGCCATTATGAACTGCTGAAATCCTGCTCTATGATTCACTGTTTCCTCTCCTGAATAAAAACCACACCTGTGAATTTTCATCTTTCTACAGCAACCAAGACTTTTTAAGTCTCAGGAAAGCCATAAATTTACTTTACCTCAGTTATTCTTTCGGCAAAATGGGAATAGAATTAAACTTGCTGCCTAAGAACAGACTATAAATTGAATCTTTTTTGTTTTCTCTTTTGTTTAAGACACCTGGAAGATGGAAAATACTAAGCGTTATGAATTTAAGTAAGAGATTTAAACTACAAAATATTACGGCGTTAATGATAGAACAGATTTTTCTTAGAAATCCCTTTGGGATAGTTTAAACTTTCATTTATACAGTAAAAGTATTATTTAGCTTGCCTCTTAATGTTATTTTGTAAAACTACTTTAAAATAACAAACAGAAAGCATTGTTCACTAAGACGCACTTTTTTTTTTTTTTAAAGGAGTGAAAACATAGTTGTAACATTACTTTTTGTGTGGCATGTGAAAAAAAAATCCTGGAAACACATGTTTATTTTTTTCAGTTCCTGACCACTGTGTTTGGAAAAACTGCCAAGTGTGACTTAAAACTTGCAAATACAGTAAGTAATTTGCTTTAAAATTTGGTTCCATAATGTCTTGGGCTGTTTTTTGTAGAAAAGGAATTGTTATGTTAACTTTGACTTCTTCTGATCACTTTACTCCTCTGAAATCAGTTGCTGCAGATTAACAATGGATTCCAATGAATGAATACACTAAATGTAACTGACAATCTTCATATACAAACACGAGTGGGGGACATTATCAATTCTCCAAGAAGTACTCTTTACGCTTTTCTCCAGGCGCTTAAGGACAGACTTTTTAAAGGATGTTGAAAACTTGCCAAACCTTCTTTGTATTTTGAAAGTCCACATCAAGGAGGGGTAGTAAATAGTCATTGAGTATAGGAAAAAGGAAACTATTAGCATTGTTTTCTTTTAAAGATAAAAAAGGAGTCCCAAGGAAAAGCTTCATAATCTTTGAAATATGTACATGTTGTTTAATCAGTTTAAACAAATGAGAACTTGAAATTTATGTTTTTGTATAACTAGACAAAATAACTCATTACCTGCTACTGTGATTAAAAAAACAGGTAACTGGCTATTTCAATTGAGGGAGTATCTCAGGAAAATCATATTTATTTTACAAGTTATAGGCAGAGTGGATTAGACATAATTTTGAATTTTCAAAGTTAAGAAAAGTCATTATACACACATATAAATTGGGTAAATATATTTGTGTTTGTTTTTTAAAATACAGTAGCCAATCTTCAAACTTCTCTTTCTCAGCTCCTCATTTTTATCACATAGACACTGGTCTGTTAAGTATTAACATATTAAAATGTTTTCATTTGACTTGCAGGCAGACATTATTGCCGCACATTTTTGACCAGCATGATAATATAAAAACATTTGTGAAATTCTCTGTGATCCAGCAACAGCATTGTGACGAATTTCTAAAACCCGGGGGTGTTGCTAACTTACAGGTTTTTTTGTATGTAATGAGAACTAACTTAATAAAAATACTTCATAGTGTATGGAGGACTTTGTTGTATATTATCTCATTCAAATTTAACAATAACCCATACAGCTGATGTCATTCCCTTTTTATAGATGAGGAAAGGAGATTGAGAAATTAAGGCTATAGGTGGACATTAATTCTCTCTCTCCCCAGTTCTTGTTGCCTTTAACATACAAAAAACCAAACAGGAAACAAACACATATTTTGAAATCATTACTTTTGACCTCTCTTGGAAGACTTCATAATGAGGAGGCTTTATCCTGTCTCTACATGTTTTTGGCACCTAGTAAGGAAAGGAAGACAGATTTGCCTGAGTGCTAGTATGGCATGTTGGAGAGCCCTTGGTCCACATACCTGGGGTGGTTGCCGGTATTTTAAGATTTACTTTACATACATTCTGGAAACTTTAAAATGCACATGGATCAATTAAGGAGATCAATTAGTGAAAACACTAATCTGATCCGTAGGTCTGGAGTAGTACCTGAGTTCGAATATCTAAGAAACTTCTATAGGCTGAGGCTTTTGGTCCCAAGTTAACTTTTGAATGGTTAGATCTTAGCTTGTTCTGCCTCTCTTTCCTAGATCTTCCCTCTGTGAGCATATTGTGTGCTGCCCATTTTCTCCCCAAGGGAAAGGTCTATGACTTTCTAGACCAGTCTGTGGTAGAGTTCACTGTAGGAATTAGAAGTTGAAAAGAGATAATATTACTTTTTTGCCATGGATAGAAGCAGCATTTTCTTAGCAGTTTACCAGGAAGAAAGCAAAACTATTAGGGATCTTTCTGACCTTCTATCTCATTCTTCATTTGGGTTAGAACTGGGAGGGAAGGGGGTTGATTATTAGGATCAGACTTGTGGTATGTTCTTCTGTTTTTGCCCTTGAAGCATTTATCTGCAAGAGGAGAGAGACAACTGGTAAACAAAAACAAACAAACAAACAAATAAAATGCATGGTTTATCAGATGGAGGTTTTAAAATTTTGTTGGGGGCGGGGTGGATGGGGTAAATCTTACTGAACAGGGAAAATTGAAGATTATGTAAACTATGACCAAAAGAGACTAGATTAGTGCCCCATGAAGGGCAGGTACTCAAAAGATATTAATTTCCTACCCTTATGCATTCTTGAAGGTATGTCCTGTATTTGGTTCTTGTGTTCAGGCCAGAGAGGAGACCTCTCTTGTTTCTGGGCATTCACGTGTGCTGTGTCCCCTTGTTACATGGCTCAGAAAATCTATGGCATTTGGGAAGTCCTCTACTGGGATCTTGTTAGATCCTTATCCTTTTAGTTGCTTTATGATATATGGACTTTCCACATGGGTCTATCATCAGTGACTGATGATCATCCCCTTGAAGACTCATTCCACCACATAATTAAAGGGAAAATGAGTGGAGATGTGCTGTTAAGCAGGTAAGGAAAGGCTCCATCTGCTTCTTTGATAAACGTTCTCTTGGGCTCCCTCGGTTCTGCAAGGTGAAAGAATGAGTTCTAGAGATTCAAGGGTTAGTAATTTGGGGAAATGCTTTGCACAGTACCTGGCCCACGAAAAGTCCTTAGGAATTATTTTTTGAATAAATAAGAATGATTGGTTGAATGCTAAATAGGCATTATCTAGTGAGCTAGGTACTTAAGCTTCCTCTGTCATCCTGGGCCATTGCTTAAGAAAATATGGTGGTGGTTCTGCAGGGAGGTAGGTTTCAGGATTATTTGAGTGACACACTCTTGTTATAGTCAGTACTGTCAGTACCAGTTTATTAGTATGTATACCTTGGTCTTAAGGGAAGACTGTATTCCAGTTTTCTGTAATTGTGCAGTAAATTAGACTTGTCACACGTAGATGGGAGTTTCATAGAGTCTTCAGCTAGACACCAAAGAACTTATTCTGAAAGCCACTGTAATAGCTATTTGTTTTAGGATTGACTGTACTATTTGAAAATGTCTTTCACTTTGTTTTCATTATACATGTATTACACACGTTTTCTAGGTCAACATTAAAATAATGTACAACTAATTGAACTAATTTGGCACTGGGACATAGAAGGTTCTAAAATGGATGCGCTCTGAGTTTTACTATCCCTCCATCTGAAATGGCCAGCTGAAATTCTCTTGACTTCCTCTTTGATTTCTTCATCTGTAAACCGGGCATAGTGTTTTGTTCATACAAAGGAGTCTGTGACCATCAATTAGGTATTTGTTGTAAAGGGCTTTGATAGCTTGAAAGAATGACCTTTTATAAAAACAGGATACATTGTATTTACCCGTACAGTATTTTCTTGATTCTAATTATAACTCACTTTTTTCTAACCCATAGAACAAGAATGGAAAAAGGGAAAATGTGAGTACAGAAAGTGGCACTGATTTCCATCACAAAAAAGAGATTTTACAGAGCTATGGAGGGAAGTTATGCCACAGCATAGGCTGATCCTGGGTGGGTCTAGTCTTAAATTTAAATGCTGCCTAGAAGCCAGACAGTGGGGATTCCTTCTGAGCTTCCATGGGACTAGGGGGAAAGAATCAATCGTTGGTATTCATATGTAAACTTTAAAAACCAAAAGTTGTCACATTTAGAGTAGGTTTTACAGATCTTTTACTTTAACATCATCCTTTCATAGAGGACAAGATAGAAATTTAAAAAGTTTATGCAACTTTCCACAAATTGTACTTTCTGTTCTGATCTCATATGGCAAGGTTATAGGATGCTAAAAGCATTGTTTTCAGAGATCGGTAAAATTAAGATGAATCCTAGTAAGCCAAGCTGAGCCTTTGGGATCTATTCTATTATGGTATGTGAATGATTTGTTTGATTTAAAGTTTCTTTATGTGATTTCATCTCTGTTATCAGTTATATCTCTACAGATCTCTTCATTTTCTGGGTTTAAGAAACGGACTTTGGTTAACTTAAATAAAAATAAGCAAAAATAAATAAATACATAAATTAAGTAAAAACACAATGAGATATAATGCAGTCCAAAGAAGAAAAGAAAATAATAAACAATCAGGGCTCAGAAAGTTCCTGCAGAGCTGCAAGGATCCACGTAGCAGAACCTATGGAGAATCTGCTTATAGTCCTGGGATGGGTGGAGCAGCTGAGTTAAGCTAGACATGGCTGGGGATGGGGTAGATGGATGAGGGGTTGGTGACATACTTTTATGGACACATTGCCAAGACAGAATGCATAGGAAGGGAGAGTGAGAGATTATTTCTAAAAGAAAAAAAGAGTGCGCAAGTGAGCACTTAGTTACCAAAAGAGGAAGGTATGGATATTTAAGGGGAATTGGACTAACAGAAGTTTACATTTGTCCTAGAACTTTCTCATTACCATAAATAGGAAAGAATGCCTTAGCGTCCTAAGAATGCCTGTGTACAAAATTTTAATCTGTAAAATAACTTATGAAGAAATAACTGAATCTGGACATGGTGGTACATGCCTGTAATCCTAGCTACCTGGGAAGTTGAGGTGGAAGAATCACTTAAGTCCAGGAGTTCAGCACCAGATGTAATGTCTCAAAAACCAAACAAACAAATAAATACATGACAATTCAGTTGTTGGCATGCAGTCTTAGTTGATACATTTTTTTTCTCCTTCATGTCCTCCTCCTTCACACTGGGGATTGAACCTAGGGTTCACTACTACTGAGTGACATCTCCAGCCTTTTCATTATTTATTTTGAGTGAGGGTCTGTTTAAATTGCCCCGTCTGGCCTGGAACTTTCTATCCTCTTCCTTCAGCCTCAGGAGTTGCTGAGATTATAGGTGTGTACCACCACTTCTGGGTTATACTTTTTACTTGTTTATTTCTCTCAAATCCAATTATATTTAGATTTTCAGATTCAATTTAAGTCAACTAGAACAAATATTGCAACTCTAACAGATTTTTTTTCCAGTTTAATTTCAAGCATTCATTCATTTGTTCACTTGGTTGATTCATTTATTCAACACAAATAGTCTTTCTGAAAATAGAGGATTCAGTTTGTGACACTGAATTGACAGAAGAGAGAAGCAGAGGGTTTCTTTTTATTAAACATATGTTACATGACAGACTAGACTGGTGGCTTTCAAGCAGTGCTCTAGAGTGGCTAAAAGTCCCCAGTGGCCTTTGTTGGAGAGTGGGTAGGGAGTTTGGGTTGTATGTCTGTTCCGTGCCTCTTCCTATCTGCTCACTACCTCTTACCTCACCCCCTCCATCTATTTCAACCAGGAGGGCTTCTATTTTATTTTTTAAATTTCTAAGCAGGATTTCTTTTTGTAAAAAATAGTTTGAAAATATCTTCTTAGTCCTAATCCTGCAGTAACAGGAAAAATGTCTGTTGAGGCATGAGTATTTAACCTTCTTGATTTAAAACATATTTTGGATCAATTTGGAATAAACAGAGAAAGCTTATTGTGGGTGAGGGTCTGTACTTTTAATTCCTTTTGGGGAATTAAAAAAAAAACATGTAAAATACATCAAATTTCTTAGCTTAACTTAGTTGGAAAGATGAAATAAACCTGTAAGAACAATCAAGAGGCAAGAGAAGAACTGATTTCAACAATAGTTGTGGATTGGGCCACCTTGTCTGGTCTAGAGAGAGCCAGAGGAGAATCACTGGGTGATGGCCTAGGGCCTTCTAAGGGATGAAAGGTTCTATTTGGGTTTAAAGTTATATGAGTTTAAGAATTTTTTAAAAACCCGGAAGTCCTTTTATGTTATGGGTTATTTCTGTATCTTGAAATTATCTAAATTTATAAGTACCTTTTAGACAACTTTTGGGAAAATACAAAAGCAATATTTAAAATAGTCTCATATTCTTTCTCTTCCTTTAACCTGATATCAGTAGGTCTGAGGTGAGAAGCAAAATCACAGAATTTTATTTATGTGTATGAAAGGTTAATGTGTTTTTTTGTTTGTTTGTTTTTGTTTTAATCTGGACTGTACAGATATAAGAAAAAATGTAAGACTAATAAATATCAAAATTGCACAGATAATTAGAATTTCTGCATTTTCAAATTTTACTTTTCATTTAGTCCCTGGCATTTCCTGATGAGTGAAGCTTGATTTGATGGTTTTCTGTTATGTCTGTGTTTGATGATCTTAGTTCTGTTGTTCCTGTATTTAAAACATTCTTATAAGCCACTTTCGAGTAAAATTCCACCCAGTGACTTGACTTGCTCTGAAAAAAGTTCTAGAAATAAGAACAATTAGCCCTCTCTTTAACGATGCAATTGTGTTTTTTAGCATATGTTATGAGTGGTGTTTTGGCAGGCAGTTGAAGTCATCCCAGATAACTGATTGTGTGAGTGACCAATATCTTCCAGGGGTTCCAAGGAAAGAACAGTATTTTAGGAACGTTCTTTATTTTTTAACTGCAGAATGTTATATTTTAACAAGTTGATAGACTAAAAGATCATGACAGTTTCTTTTTTTCCTTTTAAAAGAGGGTTTCTGAGGAGTACAACAACATTCAATATTTCAAGTACTAAACATTTCAACTTCTTTAAAAAATGGATTAGCATAAACATCTGATAACTCCTGAGATTTTTTTTAAATTAGTTTTAAATCATGGATTGTTAAAAATTTTGTCATGTAAAGTGACAACATTGTTTTTAAGACTTAAATTTATAATTGACCTTACTTTCATGTGATTTTTTTTCATAGTAATGATTCCTTTTCAAAAATTGAGAAGAACTCTTCATTTTGCTTTTTTTCATGTTAAATACAACTTGCACGACTGTTTCTTTTTATTTTGTTTATTTTGCAGTTCTCTCTAGGAACTCTTTTTTAATATTTATTTTTTAGTTATAGGTGGACACAATGTCTTTATTTTGTTTATATTTATGTGGTGCTGAGGATTGAACCCAGTGCTTCATGTATGCTAAGTGAGGGATCTACCTCTGAGCCACAATCCCAGCCTCTCTAGGAACTCTTTTTGATCTAGAGATTTCTTCCAGGCAACGTGAAACCATATATCTCAGGATATATACTCACATACATTCGGTTGCTTAGATTCTGTTCTTAGGTAAAAACTGTCTATTGGTCAGTTAAATAAGTTTCAATTTGGCTGGATCTGATGGGAATTCACATAAAAACCAATTGTTTTAGTTGAAGTAATCAGTGTACTCAGTGATCTACCTGGATGCCAGGGAGAATTGCCAAGAGAGTCCCTGACTTTTCATTCAGAGGCAGTATTTACAAAGCTGTGAAGCTTTTTTAAAGGCCTGTTAGCTACTGACACTATTCTAAAATTTTCCTCATTCATCAGGAAATCAGTTCTAGTTTTCTGGTTTCCTTTTCATGCTAGTTCTAATTTTAAAAATAGTTCTTTTCTGAAAGACTTTTTTCCAAGAGAAAAGTCTTTATATTTATAACCATGGCTTAATTAAAATCAAACAAAAATGTGAATACCCTCAGTTTTGGTCAGTATCTAAGTCAATGTGTTCTACATACTGTATCAGATATGAGAAATTGAAATACCCTGGAGAGAGGCAGCGGATAGCTAACCAACAGTTGAAAGATAGGAATCATCTGAACAGTAATTACTATCAGGAACACTGACCTACCTGAAAACAACCCATTGTCTTCATCAAAAAGAAATTACAAGCTGACTCATGGTGGGTTGCTGTCTACTGTTTATAATGGAGCATAGTGTTTAAAAGTGAAGCTCTGAGGACAGAAAATCGTGGATCAAATTTCATATTACCCCTAACTGAACAAACGATACTGAAACGGATTTTTCTCTATGGTTTCCTCATCTATAATATATTACAACCGTACTTATTTGGTAGGGGAATTAACATGTTTAGTATAGCTGCTGGCTCAATCATAGTTCATCAAATGCCAGCTCTTCTTATTACTACCTTTAGTGTATTTTGTTTGCATAATAATCTAAGGTTATTTCATTGCTTAAAAATCTTTCATCACAAAAGTGCCTTGCCTATCAAGGTGGACGTTGGATGTTGAATATTTTGATATATTTGAAGTCACCCACAGAATGACTTCTAAATTCTATAAACAGAAATAATTAACATTAAAATAGTTTTAAATTAATTTCTTTTTTTTTCTATAAATATATTATGTATTTATTGTTTGAAAAGTGTGATTTATAGCAGATATTTATTTGGTGCCAGGGATTGAACCCAGGTGCACCTAATCACTGAGCCACATTCCCAGATCTATTTATTTATTTTATATATTTATTATAGATGGACACAATACTTTTGTTTATTTATTTTTATGTGATGCTGAGGTTCAAACCCAGTGCCTCCTATGTGGTAGGCAAATACTCTCCCACTGAGCTACAGCCCCAGTCCTTATTTATTTATTTTTATGTTCAGATAGCATCTTGCTAAGTTTCTTAGGTGTCCCTAAATAGCTGAAGCTGACCTCGAAACTGTGATTCTCCAGCCTCAGCATCTAGAGTCACTGGGATTATAGGTATGCACCATTGTATCCAGCAGGTATCTAGCTTTTAGTTTCCAGTGTTATGTTGTAAAAAATGTTACTTTACATTATCTCCTAAAACAAATTTAAGCAACTAAATAATTTTCTATTACATAGAATAATAAGCATGTTGCTGATTTAAATATTCCCCTATTGTTGAGTATTTAGGTTTTTTTCCAATTTTAATTCCTTTTGAATAACATTGCTATGAACATCCTTTTACATTCTTATTTAAAGGCACAAAATTACTGTATTTTAATGTGTGAATATTTAAAGGAATTTGATATGTGCTAAGTGCTTTCCTGAATATTTATAGCAATTTATCTGCACTTTACTATTTCCTTATAGATTGTAAACCCCAAATCAAGACTTTTTCTTTTTTTCTTTTTCATTTTAACCTGTTAACTCCTAAAATATAAATGGATGAATTCTTGCCAATTTCCCCCATGGTTAACACATACATAAAAGCTATTCTACTTCATTATGATATTTAATGGCATATCTTGACTTACATAGGAATTTTAACAGTTATAATTCTTTTCTAAAGGAATTTTAAATGGCAACAGAAAAAGAAAGGGATTAAGAAAAGAATTAAATTATTGGATATAAGAACTACAGGGATTTAAAAATGGACAATCATTGCAAAGAATAAAAAGGCCAGGCTAAAGTTATTTGTATTTTTTTCTTTATTTCAAAGGTGAAAGGAAACCATTATTTGTCCAACTAGTTGGTCCTTCATACAGGGTCTACCGTCTTTGAACCATTATTCACAATCATCTTTTTAGACAAAGTATGTTCACTAGATGTCAGATTTAATAGCATGTGGCCAATGGAACTAATGTGGAAGGAACACATCACACTCATCCTCAGAAAGTAGGATTCATCCATTTAGTGTCCAGATATTCACTGAGCACCAGTTGGATGCCGGACCACATCAGTCTGACAAAAAGGTATAAATCTTTGTCCTCTTGAAATTTATATATTTGTGGGACAAAATGATGATAAACATAAATGAATACATTTTATAATATATTTGCAGGTTATAAATGAGGAAATAAGGTGGAGAAGGGGTAATGAGTTGTGGCAGGAGTGGCGGTTCACACTCTTACATGGGTGGTTAGGAGAGGCATCCCTGACAAGGTGACTTTTTGAGCCAGACTTGAAGGAAGTAAGAAAATAAGCCATACAGATGCCCGGAGCAAGTGTTTTCTAGTGTGTCTACTTCTGGGGGGTTTAGACACTGGAGAGTTGACTGGAGTGTTCACCCCACAAAGTCTTTGTGAATCAGGTCCAAGAATCTGAGAGAAAACTAAGGGCAGAAAGCTCAAGACATGATAAGCCATCTCATGGAAATGGAAGAGGAGGAGAATCCTCTCAAGAGGAGGAGAATTCTGCATGGTGGTTCTGGATAAGTCTAGAAGTAAATGTGCTGTTCAAGCTACACTGAGTTAGCATAGAGTGCACCCTAATAAAGAAGACCCATCTTCCCTTATCCATAGATACAAGAGCAGAAGGGACTGTGGCACTTAAAGTGAGGGTGAGAAGCATCAATAGCCACTCTTCTGCAAAAGTCCCATGAGGCTTGGCTCCTCGTACTTGCTTTGACTGTGGATATTGTGGAGCTTGTTGTGTCTTGTGGGATAAAGAACATGGTCAGCAAAGAACTATCTGCATCTAAAAAGCTGGAAGAATGACAGGTCAGGTGGTAGGAGTCATACATAACTTGAGGACAGCACATGGTAGAGCACAGTAGGCACCAAAGGAGCAGAGTACATAGGAAATGCCCGTGGGGCGCTCCCAGAAATACATATGTGTAGGTGCTGCATCGGGATAGAGGTTCTGTCAGAGTAATTTCTGCATGGACTTTAACCTAAATTTCTGTCCAATGATTAGATGATTAGATTATTTCCCAGCCTTATCAGCATTAAACCAAATTTTGATGTACATACTTCTTAATGTAATACCTTTTCCCATTTAGCCAGGGATACTGAGGAGCAACTCCTCATGGTGGCAACATGAAAGATGAGGAGTAAAAGCCAATTCCAGTCTCCATAGGAGGGGAGTGTGACTAATACCACCAATACGTAGCTTAGCAAACTCACTTAGACAAACTATTCAGTTTGAATAATGACAGCTTTCATATACTGCTGGTGCCTGGTTATTTAAAGGTCATGTCATCAAGGGAGTTGTAGGTTGGAGACAAAGGACTTTATCAGCCCATTTACTTCCCCGTTCTTTCTGGATGACCAGATGATTCCTGCATTGTGTCACGAGATAAAAATCTTACACTTAAGAAACCTGAAAGTTTCATAAAGTGCAACAATGATCTTAACCCATTGCTTGAAAGGGAGACTTGATCTTTCATGAATATTTATTATATAAATATCCTTGAAAAGATAATCTGGATCAAAAGCAGTGGGTGAGTGAATCTGATTACAAGATATGCAGAAAAGTGAGACACTCGTGGAGAATTGTCTCCCAACAACACAACACTTACCATTAATTTTTAGGGAAATAAGTAAGAGTGTGAACAACACATCTAAAGTTTTTGTTTTTTGAGGCTACATCTTGCCTGAAATAAGCTCTGCTACAATTATTACGTTTTCAATTTACCATGACCTTCAGAGAGCCACATTGTCTGGAGTGGTGTCCTTCTCTATTGTGCTACCAAGGGACAGGCCCTGTGTGTGCACATCTTTCCAATGTTCTTCAACTATGATTATTGTAGCTGAATAACTTGTGTTTTCTTTTATATACTCTGTCTCATTTTCTGCAGAACTGAGAACATTTGGTCCTAAAGGGGTAGCTCTAGCTATCTAGTTAGCCAGTATTGTGGGGTGGAGTCTGACATGGAAAAGAGATTGCTGAAAAGGAAGTTTGACACAATGGCCAAATCATAAACCATAACTCCATTAAGTCCTATTTTCATATTGGATAGGCAATGAAATTGTATTACCTGTCTCTACAATAGAAAGAAAAATCAATATGTGCTCCTTCTTCGTTTAATGAATGTCCTTCTCTATCCTCTGGGTTGTTGCTAACCCCAACATTTTACATTAGCATGATAAGAAATACTGTAAAAAAGTGCGGGATGGGCCTGAGTCTTTAGAAGGTGATTTCTCAGTCAGTGTATGTAATTTTTAAGCCAGTCATTTATCATTATGGCTAAAAAAAAAAAAGTGCATAATCAGGGCAGAGTAAAGTATTACTCTGGACAAAGTATTATTGAACAAGGATTTCTTCTACCACTTCTTTGGATTTCTGGGAATTGTAGTTAAGTGTGTGCTGTATAATATAAAAAAGCTAGACCTGGAATTCACTCCAGCTCCACTCATTACTCATGTGATCTTGACTAAGCCACTTAATGTCTCACTTGTGCATGTTAATATTTTAAATGAGGAGAATAATCTTTGTTCTGTTCACCTCATAAGTTCCTAATACTTATTAAAATTAACAATGTGCTGTATGCATATGAAGGCACTTCGATTACCAAGTCTGATATAGGTTGTAAAATGATATTATAATTATGGTGATATTTAATATATAATTATGGTGATATTTTAGTATTGATAAGCTTACTATTCCTTCCAGTCTGAGGTATTTTATTTTATTTTTTTTTTTTTGCAACATAGGGAACATTATCTGATCCATAAAAAACAGAATCCATGCAAAAATGAATAACATCCTAGAATATATTAGGGGAATCTAAGTAACACTGTGAAATGTTGTTTTCACTTTCCACTAACAGGCTGTTTTTTAGTTGCACAATACCCAAATGTAACCAAGGCAGGAGACCAAGTAATTTATTTAAATTTCCTGGAATGTCCCCTATACTCTATATTTTGAACCAACTGAGCCAATATTACTCTCAATTTTTGACGCTCATCAGACTAACGCATTCTTTTTTGACAGCTGGAAAAGTTTAACAGGAATTAACAAATATACTTAGAGTGGATTTTAGAAAAAAAGGGCCTTGCCTTTCCATGTAAAGCTAGAATGTTTCCTGACCTACAAAACAAACTACTACATCTGCTTTTGTTTTAAATTTGAAGATAAAGCATGGAAATCCTGAGTGATTCCTTGGATTCTGACTACCAACATGGAATTGGTAGACACAAGTACTGAATTTTTGAAAACTAATTCACTCACCACTAATTTATGTAAGTTCTCATCTTGAAACTAGTGATGGCTGACAGAAATATTTCTAGGATCAAAACTGAAAAGCAGGTAGATACCATGGTTATATAGCTAAGAATTTCAAATCTCCCTGAGAGAGACTTGAAGACATGCTGAGGTTGCTGAGATTTGGTTCATTGAACAACTGGGTGAAATACACATCATACATAGTTCAGGTATGACTACACTCTGGAAATTTCTTTTTACATACTGAATAGGGGTTCTCTCTCTCTCTCTCTCTCTCTCTCTCTCTCTCTCTCTCTCTCTC
>NW_026000037.1:33884091-33915715 GCF_001458135.2 Marmota marmota marmota
TCTCTCTCTCTCTCTCTCTCTCTCTCTCTCTCTCTCTCTCTCTCTCTCCCCCTCTCTCTCTTTCTCTGTGTGTGTGTGTGTATAGAAGAGCTACCCAGCATGACTAGTTTATAGTTCAGATGCTAGTGCTTTCCTCAGATACCAAGACCCTCTGGTATTAGTGGCACTAGCTAAACTTGAGGGAACAAATGAGAATGTTATGGAAAGTAAAAGATAACTGAATGAGAAAATTAGAGTCCTGTTTCCTGGATAAACTCAGGTCAGTCAAAGCATTTCCAGTATATCTGTAATGCTGGATAATAACCAACTTGAGAGCTCTGTATGACTCTTTGGACATCATTTAATGCCTAGACTAAATATCCTTGAAAGTCACCAATTTTTCTGAGTACTGGAAACTCATGATGTGAGTGGTCTAAATCAGTGATTCTCAAATTTTAGCATGCATCAGAATTACCTAAAGAGTCTTCAAAACAGTTTGATTGTCCTCATCCACAGTTTCTGTTCAGAAGATCAGGGGTATTACCTAAGAATCTGCATATCTAACAAGTTCCCAGATGATATAGATATTGCTGACTGTGGGACTATACTTTGTAACCCACCAGAATTACCCTATTTCCACCCATTTTTTTTTAAAAAAATAAATAATGCAATCATACTGTATTTTTAATCACTACGAATAAACTTCCCTCTCCCTAAGGTTTTTAATGAAAAAAATAGTGATCATTCATCCTCAGATGCTCATCTGAATTTTCAATTATATCATGCTGAACTGGGTGGCCCCAGAGAAGTAGCCTGCATGACAAAGTGGAAAGCCCAGACACCAGTTAGCTGCATATTTGCTCTAAATCTACAATAGACTCCAGAACTTTTCTTTAATCATTTACTCATCCAGTTATGCATCAGATAATTATTGCATGCATACTACCTGCACGGAATTACCTTAGATGCAGGAACCTCAACTGTCAACAGGATAAAGATGAACCTAGTTTCTGTTTTCATAGGGCTTACCTTTTTTTTTAAGTGCTGGAGATTGAACTCAGGAACTGTCTACCACTGAGCTATATTTTCATCCTTTTTTATTTTTTATTTTGAGACGCAATCTTGCTACTAAGTTGCCCAACCTGGCATCAAACATGTGAACTTTGTGCCTCAGCTTCCTGAGTTGCTAGAATTATAGGTGTGTGCCCCAACACCTAGCAGTACTCTTGGTGTAGGAAGTGAGGAGATAGAGGAAAAGGGTAGAGGAGATCCAGAAATATGTCACAAAATCATAAGTGAGATGCAGAGAAATAAGTGATTTGATAGCAAGTGACCAGTGACAGACTGTCACCTGTATTTTTTTGGATTTGGTTGTAAGGAAGGTCATTCTGAGTTATGACTTGAATGAGAAGAAGCAGCCAGCCAAGTGAAAGAAAGACCAAGTGGAAGAATCTTCCAAGAAGACATCACCTAGAGCAAAAGCCTCAAGGTGGGAGTGAACTTGGCAATTTGAAGAATGGGAGATCTGTGTGGCTGGCATGTTGTGAGCTAGAGAGAGGTACCAAATAAATTGGAGGATGAGAAGGTCTCAGATCAGAGTTACTGGCTGTCATTTAATCATGAGTGTGATGGGAACAGCCACTGGCTGGTGGTGAAGGGATGTGAATATAAGACTGCTGGGGAAAGAACATCCTGAAAAAAAGGACAGAGAACAAAAAGGGAACTAACTAGAAGTCTATTGCAGTAATACAGGAGAAAGATGATGGTGGCCTTGATTGGATGTTAACAGTGTTGGAAAGTACCTAGATTCAGGAGACCTGTGGTTGACTAAAAATTACTGATTGTTTGAAAGTGCATGTGGTGTGCATTAGGGAAAGAGAGGAACCAAGAATTATATCCAAGGTCCTTTCTATGTAGTCATGTGATTTAAGGACCAGCAGCATCACATCATTTGGAGACAGTTACAAATGCAGACTCATATGCTATCCTTCAGACCTAATGAATTAGAAGATCCACAGGTGATTCATTCACATTAAAGTTTAAGGAAGCATGAGCAAAATCATGATCTTGACCTCCATGGAGAATAATGCTACTTATTGATATGGAGTGCCTACCTAAGGCTGGAGTTAAGTGGGGTAAAGAGAGGCAGCCAGATTTTCTCTTTTACATACGCAAAATTTAAAACATTTATTTGACATACAGGTGGAAGCATAAAGAAACAATTCAGTCTGAATTTCTGGGGAATGGTCAGGATTAGTGATTTGGGATTCATTCACATTTGGATGGTGCTCACCATTCATTGGACATGGATGAGCTCAGTAGTAACAGGATATAGGTAGAGAAGAGGATGGGAGTGAGCTGGGCTTATTAAAGAGTCAGGGAAGGGGGGAAGAATGGTGAAAAGCCATGATGGCACAGTGTCAAGGAAGCCACGAGAAGAAAGTGTTTCAAGAGAAGGAGAGCAATAAATAGTGCTGAATCATGCTTAGAGGTTAAGATAGGAACAGGAAACATTGGATTTGATAACATGGAAGTCAGTGGTGACAGTAGCCAAAGCAGTATTAAACTGATGGGGATAGATGCTTTTAGAGGAGAGGAGAGATTTTTCAGGTAAGTGAGTAGAGACAATGCTTACAGATGAATTTTTCAAGCTTTGGGGAGATAGAATATTTTTATTTCATATGTACTTAGCAACCAATGATCATTCTTTTTTTTTTTTCTCTCTCTCTATGTTATAGCCAAATTCTTACCTATGTCCTTCCAGATACTTGGAGCACAAAGTGTAAATGACCCTAGCTATTGCCTTCAGGAAGCTAATAATGTAGTGAGAGAGGGGCACACCAAGAACTATGATGTTCTGATGGCTTTATAGGGAATTAAGGATTGGGAAGACAGTTCATATTTTTGCTTATATTAGACTACTCACATTGTATATATTGTTTGAGATAATCCTCTTTTCATTCCTGTGAGGCTATCCCAATTTTACTGATGGGGAAATGGAAATTGAAAGAGGATCAGGACTTATTTGTGTAAGAATTAGTAAATGGTAAAGTTAGAATTTGAACCTATGTCTGTGGGGCCCCAGCTGTGCACTCTTTGCAAAACTGTGTGGCTTTTCATGGCAGAAGAGGGAACAAATAAAAATCATGTTTACAAAACTGTGAGTAACCCTTCACCAATTGGATTACAAGGATTCCTCACTATATTAAGACAGTAGTGCTACATCTTAGGCAATGTTTAGATTCTAAAAAATGCCAAATTGTATCCTAAACGTTTTGTTACATCACACGTATGTCTTTGGAAAATGTTCACACCAGACCCACTTGGAAAGTGAGACAAACTAAAGAATCCCAGAGGCTTGGGAGACTGAGATAGGAGAGCAGCCTTATCAATGACGAGGAGCTTAGCAACTCACCTGTCTCTAAATGAAATACAAAATAGGGCTGGGGGTGTGGCTGAGTAGTTGAGTGCCCCTGAGTTCAATCCCTGGTACCAAAATAAATAAATAAACTAATTAATTTTTAATTTTTTTAACATTTATTTGTCAGTTTTCGGTGGACCCAACATCTTTATTTTATTTTATTTTTTATGTGGTGCTGAGGATTGAACCCAGCGCCCCGTGCATGCCAGGCGAGCGCGTTACCACTTGAGCCACATCCCCAGCCCCTAAACTAATTAATTAATTTAAAAATTTTTTAAAATTCCAAATTGTATCCAAAACATTTTGTTTCATCACACATATATCCTTGGGAAATGTTCAAACCACCAGAACCACTTGGGAAGTGAGACCAACTAAAGAAGTGTCAGACTTAGGTCTCCCCTCTTCTGTGGGGAAACACAATCATTGAGGGGACTCACCTGTAGTACTGTTATTATCATTGTTTGCTGTGTACATATGGTTTAATTTACATAAGCTCAATCCACATACATGAAAATCTAGTCATCGTTAATATCAGTTAAAATTTAGCGTGCACTGTTGGTATACTAGGGACATTATGTTATGGCTTTGTTCAACTCTTAATCTTCAAATTAAACCTTCAAGGAAGATATTTCTTCTATGTGTTTTGCTGATGGGAAGACTGACTTGCTTAAGTTCACAGAGCTGATAAATTGGAGAACTGCTTTCCCAGTCCCAAATGACTCTGATGTGGGCATGCCTTTAACTGTGTAAATGGTTTGCAATCTCTGCACTGGCCAAATAGATCATGGCCAGTCCCTTCCTCATCAGCATAGCTTCCCCTTTAATGGGCATCTCAAACTATCCTTCTTTTCTTGTCTAAAAGACTCCCTAAGGTTCACTTCCTTCTTAAGTCCCTGCTGGAGCTCATCAGTGTCTATGGATCAGCTAGGGAATTTGCATAACTAAGTGTGTAAGCAGGAAACAAACTTCTACTTTATAAGCCATTTAGCACAATGTGGCCTGTTTTGATGCAAACACAATAAACATATCTTTGAAAAAGTCAAAACTAGCTGTTTTGTCTTTCAAAGTTGTTGGATAAACTGTTTTAAATGTTTGAGTGCTTGCAAGCCCAGGACATAGTTTGGTGGTCTCTGGGTTGATCTGTAGCACTGCAAAGAAAGTTTTGAATCCTTGTAAGCACCTCAACAAAATGGCTCAATAAAAATACTGCTAAGTACAAGTCAGATACAGTTTGAAATTTTAATTAACATAAGCCCCCTTTAACAGGTTATTTTCAATTGTGTCTCCAGTTCTTCTCAATGATTCTAGACAGTGTATTATTTATTTATCTAGCTAAAGAGTAATTGCCACAGTATGTTCTTGAATAATGAGAACCTGAATTTTAGGATATTGCCTAAGGAATTTTCCCTACTCTTTTTGACTCTAGATTGAGTTCTCTTCTAAAACATGTCCTGAGTATTGTGAACAACCATTATCTTTCAGGTATTTTAAAAGGTGGAATGATCAGCCTGTCATATAACTTAACTTTGAAAACATATTTTTATTGGTGCATTATAATTATCCATAATAGTGGAATTCATTATATTATGTTGGTACACGCACAGAACATAATTTCATCAATCTCATTCCCTAGTACCTCCCCTTTCCCTCTACTTATTCCTCTCCCCATCTTCCTTCTATTATTATTATTTTAGTGCATTATAATTACACACACACACACACACACACACACACACACATATATATATATATATATATATATATATATATATGATTCATTGTAGTATATGTGCATATGTGCATACTAGGACATAGCATAATTTGGTAGATTTCATGGCCAGTGCTCCCCCACACCCTTCTCTTCTGCTGCTCTCATGATTCCCTACCTCTATACTATTTCACGCCTTTTAAAGTCACAGGGTAAGAAACAAGGGAGTCAAAGATGAGGAGTGAAGTCAGACTCTGGTGGACTGTCTGGGTTGAGCTCCATACCTTTATTTGTTCACTCTGTTTGAAACTAGAAATAATGACAATTAATATATGAGTATCTATTTAATGAGATTGGCTTAGAAACTAATATGAGACATTCTACTAGCCCAGATAGATGAGGCAACATTATAATAACAACATCAAGATCTCAATGGTTAACCAGAAACATATATTTTCAGTCAAACAAACTTTCTGCTAACCCAGGCACCTCTCTATGTAGAAACCAAGAATTCCAAGCTGCTTCTATTCCATGGCACTTTTCTCTCAGTAGTGGGGTTCAAAGTTTGTCTAAGAAGAGAAAGAGGGCACTGAGGGTTATGCATCGGCTTTTTAAATGCTTCCTCCCCAGAGGGACACCCTTGTCCCAGTCCACTGGGTAGATTTAGACATAGTCCCACCACACTGCAAAGTGAGCTAGGAAGCTGTCTGCTGTTCATCAAAGAGCCAGAAAACCATGGTAGGGTTGGTCATGTGTACTATAGACACCTTAGGAAAATGTACCTCCAAGTAACATGTTCATGTTGTGGTATGGCTAAAGTTTAGAGGAATGTTTGGGCGGAGGGGTGGGATATTTGTCCCATTTTGAAGACAATAACTAATGTCTTTATCCGCATGTCTGTACCATGAACTTTCAAAAATGTTCTTCTATGCCATCTTGGCACAGAGACCACTAAAGGAAAACAGACTAATCTCCTTATAGCCCTGAGTAAATAAATACACTTTTACGAGATATTTTATAAGGTAGTCAAGGACTTTGCATTAAGGGCTTAGATCTGGATTCTAAGAGGTACAAAATAGTCAAGTGAAAATTCATATATTTTTTATTCTCTTTTGTTCAAGGTTTGTTGCAAGAATGAAAAAATTAAAATAGAATCTGGGCAGCAATGATGAATTAGAGAATATAGAAAGGATGTGGACATAAACTATGAAAACTGCGAGCCTTCTTTAAGAGACAGGAATGGGATCTTTCATTTAACACATCTTGGTTTGTTATCCTGGGAGCAAATTGATATCAGTTTCTCATTATGGGAATGGTTATCAGGCCCCACTGCCTTACAAACATCAAATATATGTGTATACAGTCTCACCTCTAAGTTTTCAAGGGAATAGAAAGTAATCTAATTATGTGGACAATTAAAAACAACCAAAGTGCAAGTTTAAAACTTGTACTTTTATGACTGCAAAGCAGGCTATCAAAATGACAGGGTGTCTGGATGTGATCGTTGCACGCACCCAGATTAAATGAGTGCATTAGTTGATTGTTTCTGGTATGAAGATAAGCAGAGAAAAGTATAATAATGCTGGCATTTAAGTGGACCTAATTAGGCTTCAAGTTTAACACTCCATTAAGATGAATGGGAAAGGGTCACCCCTGCTCAAGCTGTGGCATTGTCTTAGTGAGTCTGGATATTGCCTCCGAAGACAAGAGTCTGTCAGCACACATTCTCACAGTCACCCCCCGAAAAGCGCAGTAGAAATTTAATTTGTAATGTTTTGAACAACCAATAAAAAAAAAAGATTAAAAAAAAAAAAGAAATTTAATTCTTTCAAAATTAAATCTCGGGTTCTGGAGGCCACAGTAAAATCCATGGGGAGATCTTAAATCCTCAAGTTCTGCAGCTGTGTTAGTCATAAACAACAACAATAATAATGATAATACTTTCCCAGATCTGCAGAAACTTTCAAGTGCAGACTTCAGTACTTCGGCTGAAACTAACAACCTCCAGTTTACCACTGAAGAGCCCTGACTGTGGAGAGAATGAGTGACTTGGCTAAAATCACCGAGCGTAACTGGTAAAGCCAGAAATAACATGCAGGGAGTATTCATTTTTGTTGCAGTAGTTTGTCATCCATCAGGGAAAGGGTGTAAGGAATAATGATCTCATCTACTAAACTGAGCGCACATGCATTTGAAAGAAAACCCAAGAAGCAAAGTGCAGCCCAGCATGGTAGACAGGATTGTACGGAGATGACTGGGTAAATCCTGGGATCCTACCATATGGAAAGCTGGCTCAGTAGTGTGTGAGTAGGAGAAAAGTTTAGTCATGAAAATGACTAAGGTAATGTGCATGGATGTGGTCTTAAAGCTATGTGGCCCTGGAACCACATTCAAAAATTTTTCCCAAAGATCTGCAAGGACATCCTATATCTTTCATTGACCGGAATCAGGAATTGGATGTCTAAAGATCGCATTAGAACATGTCTGGAGATTGCAGAAGGAGTAAGAACTACTTTAGGCTTGAAATTAATGTTTGGGTGATGATTTTGTGACTCTTTGGAAGGCAGAATGGCTACGTCTCCAATTCTGATTGTAGTCTTGAGACTGGTAACTCCTAGTTCTTGTTTTGCTACAGAATTGATACAGGCCATTGTATGAAGAATGTTCTCTTGCTAAATTTCAGTTGCTTGTTTTCAGAATTATAAGATAAAGTATTACCTGCTTATCAAAATTCTAGGTACTCTGGTTGTGTTATTCAGTAAAAATGTAGAAAGGAAGTGTTGGTGTATGCTTGGTGCTTAGATAGACCTATTTGTATGTGTGTATGTGTAACTCTTTCCTAAATGGCTCTATTTGTGAAATTATTGTATATGTTAGATCTCTATAAAGTAGTTCATTTTTTTCTATATTAAAAATAAACCAACTGGGCATGCAGTGGTGCACACCTTAATCTCAGAGATTAGGGAGGGTAAAGCAGGAAGATTGCAAGTTTGAGGCCATTCACTATAACTTAGACCCTGTCTCATGATAAAAATGCAAAAGGATTGGGGATGTGGGATGTGTGCTTAGTGGTAAAGCATCCCTGGATTAAATTCCCAACACACACACACACACAAAAAAAAAAAAAAAAAAAAAAAGAGAAAAGAAAAGAAAAACTCAAAGTTAACAAAAACAACAACTAAATTTAGCAAGAGAACATTCTTCATACAATATACCACATATAAAATCATTCATCTTAGGAATTTGGAGCTGGGTTGAAGAAATCTTAGTTCTACCAGGTGGGATTCGTATTTCAGATCCCTAATTCATAATATGCCATAGTTAGAACATTCCTAATAATGGAGAGATGGGATTGGGACATTTTTTTTCCCAGTATTGATCATCATGGGTTTGTTCTTCTCATTCTGTCTTGTAATATTCTATACTGACTGATATTAAATCTTGACTCTGAGCAGTGTCTCTTCCACCTATTTGATAGCCTTCATATATCTTAGGCAAATAATCATGTTAATCCCTTTGTTTTCTTTAGTTTTTTTTCCCCCAGTTACTTACAGAGCATACAGAAGTTTTCAAAACTTCATTGCTTCAAAGGTTTCCCTCAAACTTCAGAATTACATGAGGATTCACCTTAGCTTCATAAATATTGTTATTATTTCATTATTATTTTATTATTCCCATTACTTGAGAACAAATAAAGTAGTATTGGAAATGTATTCTTTTTTCACAGTATATTTCATCTTTTAAATTACTTTTGTTTTAGGGAAAACTCAAATTAATTTGAGATTATCTTAATTAATTTAAAAATTCATTTATAGCTTGCATTACTCCAGAATTAGTCATTTAATGCTACTTCTAATAATGCATTGACAAGATTAAAAAATGGAAATAGCAAGGGATATAAAAGGAAGAAAAAATAGATTAAGTTGGGTAAAGTTCACTATATAAAATACAATTGTGAGCTTATTATATACTTATTTGTGGTAAGTCCTAAATTTAATTTGAACTTGCTAGCAGCCAATTCAAAGAGAGAAATAAGCTCAGTTACATGTCTAATAGCATCTAAAGCATTTTTAAATTTTTCAAATTAATTGAAAGAAACTCGATTATTCCTGGTGCTGAATCCTGAGTGTTTTCTCCCATGATTTCTCACAAGAAGAAAACACTATAGTAAGCTAAAGAATATCTTCAACAACATTCTTCCTATTATTAATTTTTTAAATTGTCAGATAAATTCAGCAACAGTCTTAGAATTCTACAACAGATTTCACAGGATTTTGTTTCTTCATGATAAAGTAATTAGGTGCAAGCATCTGGTACCTAGTGAGTACTTATAATGAGTTGAATTGTGTCCCCCTCAAAAGATGTTTAGAGTCCTAAACCCTGGTATCTATGAATGCTACCTAATTTGGAAATCAAGTCTTTGTATATGTAATTGAGTTAAGATGATATCATACTGGATTAAGGTGTGTCCTGATATGTCTGATGTCTTTATAAAAAGAGAAGAGACAGGCGCAAAAAACCAGATAGCCACATGAAGATGGGACCAGGGATTGAAGGGATATTTCCACACATTAGGGAATGTTCAGGGACACCAGATGTTGGACAAGACAAAGAAGTGTCCTCCACTCTAGGTTTCAGGGGGAGCATACATAGTTTGTCAACACATTGATTTTGGATTTCCATCCTCTGAGTAGTGTGAGATAATAAATTTTTATTGTTTTCAGTCAATAAAGTTTTGGTGTTTTGTTTCAGCAGCAGGAGGAAACTAATGTGTTGCTCAATAAATATCTATGAAATAAATGTATGAATGAATTTTATGCACCAACTGACTGATAGAAAGGGGCTCTTTAGAAATTTAGAGACAAGAGTATGATTGTCTAAGGAAAAAAAATGACATAAGTAATCCCACCAGATATATTTATATCTATTTTAACTTTTACTAAAATCAGTATTTCTGTATACAAGATTTATTTACTGCAAAGTTTATAATTAATACTTTACAATCTAGAGGTCCAGCATGTAGTTTCAACCACTAGCGTATGCCAAAAATTAAAAATGAATCAAGAGAAAAAACAATGTCCTTATTCTGGTGGGGACACCGTCTACCAATGTTACTCCCAAAGCAGTTTCAATCTGTAGAGAAATGAAGTTCTTTTAAGGGCTTGGTGTAGGATTCAGCCTGTAAGTAGGTGTTCAGTAAATATTTATAGAAATAACCAAACAGGCACTTCAGAGAAGAAGAAATACAAATGTGTCAACAAACATATGAACGAGGGCGGGGGATATAGCTCAGTTGGTAGAGTGCTTGTCTTGCATGGCCCTGAGTTCAATCCCCAGCCACAAAAACAAAACAAAACAAAACTAACAAACAAAAAAATGAGCCAAGCTGTAAATTTCCAAAAAGAAAGAAAAAAAAAAAAACAAAACAAAACATAGAAACAACTGTTCAACATCTCTAGCAGTTAGAGAAATGTAATTTAAAACTACATTGGTCTTTGTTTTTTGGGGGATTGGCTTATTTCACTTAGCATGATAGTCTCTACTAAAACAGAGCTAAATAAAATTTAGCTGAGATTCCATCTCACTCCAGTCAGAACGGAAATTATCAAGAATACAAAAACAATAAATGTTTGAAAGGATGTGGGGAAAAAGATTCACTTATACATTGCTGATGGGAATGCAAATTAGTGCAAGCACTATGGAAAGCAGTATAGAGATTCCTCAAAAAATTTGGAATGGAACCATTTGACCCAGTTATCCCATTCCTCAATATATACCCCAAAGACTTAAAATCAGTGAACCATAGTGATGCAGCCACATCAATGTTTATAGTG
Source organism: Marmota marmota marmota (assembly GCF_001458135.2). Lineage (NCBI taxonomy): Eukaryota > Metazoa > Chordata > Mammalia > Rodentia > Sciuridae > Marmota > Marmota marmota. Next base: position 33,895,034 of record NW_026000037.1, read on the forward strand.
GCCCAATTCACAATAGCTAAGTTATGGAACCAATCTAGGTGCCCTTCAACAGATGAATGGATAATGTGGTATAGGGCTGGTGTTGTAGCTCAGTGATAGAGTGCTTTGCCTAGAATGTATCAGGCTTTGGGTTTGATTCTCAGCACCACATATAAATAAATAAGATAAAGGTCCACTGACAACTAAAATTTATTTTTAAAAGAGAAAAATGTATACACACAATGGAATATTACTCAGCCATAAAAAGAATGACTTTATGATTTTTGACAATAAATGGATGGATCTGGAGACTATTATGCTAAGTGAAATAAGCCAATCTCAAAAAACCAAAGGTCAACTATCTCTCTGATATGTGGATGCTAACACACAATAGCAAGGGGAGGGGAGAATATAAGTTAAGTGTTTTAGATAAAGGGGAATGAAGGGAATGGGGAAGGAATAAGAATAGGAAAGACAGTAGAATTAATTGGGCATAACTTTCCTATGTTCATATATGAATACACCACCAGTGTAACTCCATATCATGTTCAACCACAAGAATCGGATCCTAATTAGAATAAATTATACTCCATGTATATATAATATCCAAATACATTCTACTGTCATGTATATCTAAAAGAACAAATAAATAAAATAAAGTGAAACTGTAAAAAAAAATGTTTGTAGAAATGACATGGTAAATTCTACCATTTATGATTCATTGATAATGAGGGCAGAGAGAAAGGTCCTGTTCCAAAACGCCATCATTATAAAAGGAACATATTACACACATATTTTATTTAGCTCTGTTTTAGAAGTCTTATTTTCTTTCCTTGTGAATTCTATCACATATGGATATTCCTGCTTCTTTTTTGTCAGTTTTTCAAAACATACCTATGACTTTGATTCTTATTATCTCCAACTATCTTGAAGAAATCAAATAAATCAATGACTCTGAAACACAGAGAAGGAAAGAAAATAAAAAATGAGCCAAAAGGAAAAGCAGTGTTCTGATTCTGATTGGGACACAGTATACCAATGTTGTTCCAAGACCAGTTTCGGTCTCCTGAGTACAGGCTTCCCGCCTACTCTAGTCTCAAGTCTGTCAATTGTTATGATAAGATAAAGGCAGCAACAAATGGGTCATGCCCACCATAAATTATGAAAGTCCAGGATGGTCTCCAAACACAGCTAAGTGTCACACATTTTGAACTATAGTTTTGGAAGAAAATATCCATGTTCTTTTCAATAATCTAATATTTTCTTTGCAATGATAAAATGTTTGAGAACCATTTAACTTCCACAAATGATGATGCCTTCCATTTAAAAAGTGGAGATGAAATCTCTGATGTTTTCAAAACAAGAGGCATCATTGGACTAGAATGGAAGAAGAAAAAAAAAAGCACAAAATTAAAACAAACAAACTCAAAAACATCAGCAATCTCTAGTGGATTCATGGAAATATGAAGAGCTTCAATGTTCACGTGTTTGCAAGAAGTTCTAAGCTATTCATCTTCCATAAGCTCATCCTACCGGCAGTTCCACCCCTGTCAAAAATATAATGGCTCACATTCTTGAAGCTACCCTGTGCTTGTAACATTCACAGGTTCTCTCTCCCCCCAAATTTGAGCTGAGGCACTTTTCCTTTCTAAAGAGCAGCATCTGGCCTCTTCGTGCGCTCATTTGCATGCCAATACTGGATTGCTCTCCCAGCGCACAGCTATTTAATAGTGGTGCTGGTGTCCGAGCTCTGGGAACAAACCGAATGGTTTGGGTGTGCTTTTGTGTGCAGTCGGGTCGTTGCTACAGTGTGCTTATTAAGAATAGTACACATTCATTATAACAAGATTGCTCTTTTGCTCAGGGGCCATCATGGAGCATTCTGTAAATGAATTAACAGTAGCATGTATTTGTGTATTATGGGCCCAGAAGATGCATTTGTTTATTAAATAAATCTGCAACACAGAAAGTATAGTTGGGAGGAAAAAAAATCTAGAAATAACCAGAATGAGCATGTACAGTAGCTAATTGTGTGTGTGTGTGTGTGTGTGTGTGTGTATGTATGTGTGTTTCTTTTGAAACCTCAACATCTTGGCGAGTTTTCCTCCTTTGTTTCTTTTAAAATAACCAGAGATCACAGGCCACACCATAGACAGCCTGCAAAAGCTGCACGTAAAAAAAAAAATAGAAATCAAATTTAAGTTATAGAAACTGAAAACATTTCCAGGAGTGATATTGTAAATAATCCCCCATCTTTCAAATGATTTAATATTATGGGTTCTTTTATTTTTCTTTAAATTATTTTGTTTTCTTTAAATAATTTTCCTCTAAAAAATGCTATGATTATTTTATATTATTTTTATTTTTACCTTGTATCACAACTATAATTTTTCCATTGAATTTGGCTTTCTTTTGAAATACAACGTCTGCTTTTGGGGCATTCCGTTAATATCGATCTATTTATTTCCAACCTTTGGCCTGGGTATGGTTAATATAAGTATATTAATAAACATGAGTCAGACTGTTGGATTTCATTCCAGTTAAATAATGATTTTTAAGGCCCAATGGCAGTTCACAATTGCATTGAAAACTCAAAATGTGTTCAGGTGTGGCTCTTCTCCATTTCTCTCCATTTATATTTTGTATCTTGCTGTCTTTAACTGTAATATGATATGCCGAATACTTAAAGAATAATGGAAGAGTGGAACATTTTAAAATATAAAATGCTAAAAGAATCTAAAGCCTCAGCAGGGGCAGTAGGAAGTCTACTAAAATGAATCAAGGAAACAAGTAAAGAAAAACACTCATATTCCCAAATTTTTGAATGTTCCAGTAAAAGAATATTTTTCCAAAAAGATAAGTTGATTTTCTACTTGAGCTTTTGAAATCTTTCTATAAATGCCAGGAATACCAAGTAAAACTTATTAAAAGTGAAGGCCTAGTAGAATGAATGGATTAGGATTTCATAGATTTTTTACCTTAGCAAACGATCTATGATACTATTTAAAAGCACCCAGCTAATTAGTACATATGCAATACAACAAAATGTGTTTTGTGGGAAAAATGGCAGTACTTATAAAAGATATTCCATGTGTAGCAAAAGCATAGCTGCTTGAAGCATGTTAGCACTTTTCTCCCACGTGGAATCTTAAATACCAGTTTGTCAAAAAAAGTAATATTCAGCTCTGCTATTTATTCGTGGTGGTGGTGGGGGGAAACACCCCACTATTGGAACAATTGATTTAATAATTATGGAAGGAAGAAGAAAATATTTGAAACAGTTTATTTTCTTTCATCTTTTTTTTTAAGTTCTATTTTTCAGAGTATTTTATTTATTCTGCTGCAGCTTTTAGAGAGGCCAACCAATCAGAAAGCCTGTAAGGGCCCAGGCCCAGGCTCAGTGCTGAGCTCCAAATTCGATTCCAGTCCTGACAGGGGGATTATAGGAAACAGATGACTTACGCTTCTAATTTGTGGCCTTAAATTGCAAACAGAATTTCAGGAGTCGAGCAGAGTAATAAATGGCAATAGAAAAAGCCACACACAGCCAAATCAGTATGTGGTGGTTGTAGGTTAAACTAAATGGGAAGAGACAGGTTATGATGGTTCAGTGTATTACAGAGAAGAAAGTCTTAAATTACTAGTGCTGAGAGGTATTGCTCCATGGCAGACAGTATTGCATTGTGTAGTCTACAGATATCACAAGCAGAACAATAAAAAAGCAGGTTTAACATAGATAGAACCTGTTGCTGGAGGAATCGTTTTTTTTCCCCCCACTTTTAGAAATGGAAGCGGTGTTTTATGTTTGTTTTGACCTCTGCTGTATACTTGGCCCCTTAACATCTGTTTTCTACCATTGCCGTTTTTCACACCAAATTAAATGTCGAGGAGTCAGATAAAATAAGTTCAAAATATGTCCAAATTATTTTTGTTGACTTCCAACAAATGTCCCAGTAACTCTTTTCACACGGAATGATACCATTTAAATGCCAACATAGAAAATTATTTTCCTTTCAACATTTTAAGAGCCAAAGAAAGGAATTCTGAGGTGTACTTAAACTCAGGAAATATTGGATTGGCCTTTTTGGTAACTTGTATGACTGTTTCAGACTTGCTTTAAGGCTATTCTATCATATAAAGTTATGTGCATTTGTTGGATAAAAGTTCCAGGAAAATTGTTTAACAACAGCATATAAAAAGCCATTATTCAGAGCTGTTTCACACTATAAATACTAGTTATAATCAAAAAGGTCCATGTTTATCATGTGTGAATTAGTATGCATTTGTTTACCCTCATGATCTCTCTATGTGTCTATACATGTACATGTGAAATACAGTGTAAGAGTTGAGATGATAATGGCTTCTCCGGTTAAGAAATCTGGCAGTCATAGATGGGTGCCATGAAAATAAAGAAATAAAATTGAGTTTTCAACTTCTCACTCAAAATATATTTTGTAAAAAATACAGCTTTTTCTTTGAAAATAACAATACTTTGTTTTGAGATCAAACATTAAAAAAAGAAAAAAAAAGAGAAGATCTGACATCTATCAGGGATTGATAACTAACACATAAAGACTGATTAAAAACAATTATTCTACCTTATATTTTTAATTACCAACATATGAAATAACGCTGTTGTCAAATGATAAAAACAGAGCTGATTTTAGACACAATGCTGTGTAGAGTTGAGAATCTAGTTTTTCTTCTGTTTTCCTTAGGAACAAGAAACGCACAACACTAAAACACAGATCTTTTAAACTACTCTATTAACATTAAACTTAAAAGCTTTTGTTTTATATGCTGAAGAAAACCTATTATCTGATGCATAACCTAGGGAAAAATAAATGATTTTCATTGTAATATTAAGCTAGTCTGTTGATAGTTATTGAAGATGACTGGCTAAATAGATTTTGATTAATCACTTGCAAAAATTATGCTTGTTAGGACCACTTTATATTCCGTGTCATGGTAATATCAATGTAGGTTATAGCTATTCCTTTGTAGATGGTATGTTTTTTGTTTTTAAATCACCTGGCAAAAAGAGAAAACAAACCTTAGTTGAAAGCTTTTGTCTCTAACACAGAAACCTCTTTTCATGCTTGTCTTTTTTTTTTTTTTTAAAGAAATGCTCAATTATTATTTGTGTCATAGTGGGAAGACTGGGTCTCTATAGGGCCTGAACCTTTTCAAAGAGGAGATAGCTTTTGTTTTTGTACCCCATCAACACCGATCACCTAATTAAATCTGATATCTCTGGTTGAAGCAAAATGATTTGTAATAGTTCTTTGGAGTTTACTTAATTAGTTTCGATGTCTTTTGTGTGATAAATGTGGTGATATTTTGTAAAATGGGACTGAAAAAGAGGAGGTAAAATGTAGTCTTGCAAGTGATGGGAGAGAGTGGAGGTGACAGGGAGGGCGAACTGGTATGACTGAACCATACAGCAAGGTGTAGCTCCAATGCAAGGGCTTGCAGACCCGAGTCATTCATTAGTTGAGATCATCAAGCAGATCTGAACTGGAAAAAGGCTTTCTGTCAAATGTAGGCCTGGGCATCTGTCAGGGCCCCAGATTCTACACCTTGATCAGTCCAAGACACTGACACCATTTTCTTTAACAAACACCAACAGCCTTTTTTCTCCTTCATTTTAACATTTCTCAGGGGTTGGATTCCCTTTCTTCTCCCTCTCTGTAGAGAGTAAAGGGAGCTTGTTAACTTGCTTAGATATTTTGACTGCGGATGCTCTTTGGCCACTTGCCTGTGGTAACAGTGTCAAAGCATAACTTGGTATAATTGCTATATTTGCAGTCAGAAGAGTGCTCTGTCTTTATGTTCAAGCTGCTGAATAAAAAGAAGTGTCATTTTGGAAAATCCTGGAAATTATCCTCAAAGTTCAGGCAAATTTTAATGTGTGACATACCTGGCAAGTCCTGTGTTCCTTGCCAGGACACAGAAGCGTAAAATAAGGGGATTTTAACTATGCCAATTACATACTTGTAAATTCCTGTGTTTCTTATGGATAACAAAATAAAATTAAAAATGAAAGTGAAACCAGCAAAACTGGGTTCTTTATAATTTAAAAAGTAACTGGAAAGCATTACAATTTTTAATTATCCATTGATTCACAATTTATATACAATGTGGATTACAAATGACATTTTTTGATGGACTTCCATATAACGGAGACATGAATGATTTGCAGACATTAGCAATATCTAGTCTGCAAGTAGAAATTAAGATTATAATGGAACTCTGTCTTATTATAATTTATTATTATTATTTCTTTGCAGTGCTGGGGATGGAACCAAGGCCTCATGCATGCTAGGCAAGCCCTCTACCACATCCCCAGCCCTAGAACTTTGTCTTCTTGATAAAGTAATGACACTTCTAACCCTATTGATTATAAAGCACACCTTTAACATTACAGAGTTATATTTGCTCTGTATTGAGTAGGTTTCCATAGAGTTGTTAAAGTAAAACTGCAAAATGTGATATGTGGGTTTCTCTCCCATAATACAGAGCAATATGAAATAGTGATGAATGATAGAAAGCTCCAGATATCCCCTTGGCCTTTTCTACCCAAGATTCCTGTGTGCACACCTTCAAGGATGAGCCTTGCGGAATGCATGCCAGCTACACATTACATCACACTGGTGGGCAGAGGGCTGCCAACATTGGCATTCTTTAGTCAGAGAAAAATGATCCTTCCAGTTAAGTAGATCCTCCCTGTGTCTCACAAATGGTACAAAACTGCATGCTGCTGGCAGGTAATGACTTGTAATTATCATGGCAGGCAGGTAATGACTTGAAATCACCTGCCAATTGTTTCTGAGCTTTTGCTCTGTTTCAAAACTCTGGACAAGTGGGAAAGTCATGGGGGGCTATAAGGATGCAAATAGAGAAAAGGGGGAGGGACTCTGCAACCTGGGATTCTCTTTTTGAACAGACTTTCTCTCCCATTTGTTTCTTATTTTACCCCCAGGTTCTCCTTGGGTGGCTTCAAAGAGGCATAGAGAATTGGCAGGTTGCTTTACCTGCCTGCTGCTCCTACGGGGGGAGATGGTGCCTGTTGAGAAATTCTGCTCTGTTTTGGAAGCAAATCAACCTTCTCAGATTCAGCCTCTCTGCTAGAAAATTGGGATGGAGAGAGGCAAGGGCAGTTTTGCGTGTTTGAAAAGAATCATGAATTACTTAAAGCCAGAATTTACTACCCTATTATGACTTTCTCTTTCATGAGCTTTCCTCAACTTCTTGGAAGCTAGAAAAATTGGGCAAGGAGTCTGTGCAAAAATCAAGGCTGGACTACTTTTCTAAGAACCTGTTAGTTCATCTCTCTCTCTCTCTCTCTCTCTCTCTCACACACACACACACACACACACACACACACACACACACACACACTGTATATAGGGATCAAGTAAGTAACACAATTGGACATATTGAGAGGCCCTGACCACGGGAGGAAGGAAGGAAGGGTAGTTGCACAGTATGTGGCCTCTTTAAACTTGAGTGACATTTACTCTGTTCCAGCCAATTGCCAGATCTAGGTACAGGATGGCCAGATTTCCTAAATTATTAAAAGGAGCCATAAATTTGAAATTTTTATGTAAAACAAAATCCCAATTTTAAAAGCATTGAAAAAATTTATATAATTAAAACTACATGAGTGAAACAAAACCAATGGCTTGACTTCAGGTCACAGACTGGGAGATCATGAACTCTGTTTTAAATTATGTTTTTCTATTTTCCATCACTTTTTCTTTTTATAATCTCATTAGAACAGTAAAGACAGAAAAAAACAGGCTGATTTAAAGACAGAACAAATGTGACTTGACATTTAAAAGTGTCTTGTGATTGTTATGTACAAATGTTTGGAAAAGGATCTTTTAGGAAATTGCCCCCCACAATGTCTACCTGGTTAAGAGTTTGCCTTAAATGTTGAGGCCTTCTTCAAGCCAACCCTGTGGGGTTCTTTGAAACATACTTTTAAAGGGGAACCTCTCTGAGCCCAGACTGACTGGTCCCAATAAGTCAAAGTTTACTGTTATAGGCTTCTCTAGGATCAGCAGACCCATAGGCTCCAAAAAACAGGAGCTTGCAAGAGCTGGATTTCATTGAATTTGGGTTCTACTGCTTTCTACCACTGAGACCTTGGGCAAGAAACTCCATCTCACTAAATTTCCTTTTCAAATAAGACTGATGTACCTACCTTGTAGGACTGTGGCCAGGATTAGGAGAAAGTACTTAAATCAGTCATTTTACTAACCTTTCATATACCATAGAAGGGTAAATTTTAGTCATGGGACTCAATAGTCAAGTACATACTTCTCATTTTATGTTTATGTTAATTCAAACCCTTCTATGCCTTTTTAGAATATTTAAAGAAAATTAGGAAGTCACTTATGTAAAGTTTATTTTCAGATTAAATGTCATCAATAAAATCATATTTGTATATCAAGAACACTAATACAATTATATGACAGTTTTTTTTTATAAAAGCATGTTCAAAAGTTAATCAGAGAAAAATAAATCTAGCTTTTTGATGTGAAATCTGAAGGGAGAACTAACCATATTTTGATATTTGGACTTTTCCCACTGGACAAAATGATGATGGTAATTGTTTTAAACCGGGTTACTGTCCTTTAGACATGACAGATCATCATCTAATGTGAAGATTTGACATGGGAGTGGCAGCAGTAAGTGGCAGTTGGTCATTTGGAAAGTACTAAGGAACAATAAGAACTCCCACAGGTGTCTTATAGTAAGAAAACCAAATTTCAGAGGGGTCTAGGCACAGTCTTAAAAATCAGCATGTCTATGCGTTGGATGTTGCTTTCTGTGCAATACCTGAAGTTTTAGAAAAGAGGTTTCTAGCCGTATTATATTACATTGAAAAATTATCTGCTTATTTATTACTTGATTTTCCCCCTCTGGGAAGGCTGGTAGTATGAGCCTAAAAAACTTGCCCTTAGATAGAATCTGCCTCAAACATGTACTGTATAGAGGTGGTTAAGCAACCCATGAACACTTTATCCTCTTTCTACTTGCCATCATTTTTATGTAAGTGTTCTTTAAAACAAAGACAAGAGAAACCAGTCTCACATTTAGTTAGTAGTTTTTGGTTTTTAAATTTAGATTATTCAATTGCAGACTAATTAAGTTAAACTTCTAGACTTAAATTTTTTTTTAATTTCTCATTTCAGGATAAAATAAATTCTGCATATAAATTGTTGGAAGATGTAGTTTAACTTAGAAAAGGCAAAACTCTATAGGCATAGAGAACTATAAATATTACCTGGATATATCTGTTTAAAAAAAATTCTGTTGCTGGGTACAGTAGCATATGCCTGTAATCCCAGTGACTCTAGAACCTGAGTTAGAATAATCATACATTCAAGACCAGTCTCAGCAGCTTAGCACAATTCTTACCAATTTAGTGAGACCTTGTTTTAAAATAAAAAACAATAAAAAGTCCTGGTGATGTATCTTTGTGGTAAAGTACTCCTGGGTTCAACCTCCATTACAAAAACAAAAACAAAAAAATAACAACTACAAAAAACTCATGCTATATAAAGACAAGAGTGGTTGTATTTTTAAATATAGTATTGCATATAGTATTGCTATTTTTCTGGAATAGCTACTATAATGGTTAATACTTATATACGCTGTCTTGCTCATTGTTTGATGTCTGCAAATCCTAAGGTATTGCCCATCTTCTCCCTCATCTATTTGCTTTTATGTGTGTTCATCTCAATGTTAAATAGACTATTAAATGATAGTTTGGTTTTCCATAAAAGAGGACTCTAAATATTAGATGGAATATCTTGCTTTAAAAAAATTTTTAAAATCATTTACACCCAGATTTTTGAGAGTTTGTGCATTTTTTTCCAATTAAATTATTTTTTAAAAAACCTAGCCTTCACGGAACTAGGGTAGAAGAAATGGGCAGATGGAGAGGAGAAATCAAGAGCACATACATAAATTGTCTTAATTTCTGAGAAGTGTGGGCCTGACAATCACTTAAGACAATGTAGTTGATATAGCTGTCAGGATGGACTCTCTTTAAAAGAATGTTTTTATAGAATATCATTGTGACACTTTTCTCAGATGGATGTCTTTAGTAGTATTTGATTAATGTAACGTAATAAAAGAGATGCACACCAAAGTGTCTGTACGTGTCTTGTTAAGTATGTTTGATTCATTATATGTGGTTCTCAGTTCTTTCCTCTTTCCGCAGTTCATTTTTTATCATTTCAATAATATATCTATAAATATGAAAAAGTTGGCACTTTCAAAGTCTTTGACATATATAGCTATTAATTCATAACTCTAAAAAATTGTATCTTTCAACCTGTCATTTTAAAGCTTGTAGAGTTTATTACAGTGAGTAACCTGTGTTAGAAATTAGATTTTGAACTTTAGCAAGAAGATAAATAAGACTTATGATCCTAATAGTTAAAGAAAAGATACCTAGACTTAGTTCGAAGGTTGAATTACATGAAAAGATCACTTATTAGAGATTGAAATTGTAAACTCCTTGAAGATAACATTGTGGTTTATATTGATTACTAGTTTCCAACTTATTTTGTTTTCCATATCTATTCATCCATTTTTGAAAGAATCTTTAAATAGCCAGAGATATTCAGATATAGTTCTTGGATCACCTTTCTTGCAATGCATTCATGAACTTCCTGGTATATATATTTCAGCTTTGTGAATGAGTACTGAACCACAAAATCAAGCCATCACTCCTGGCAGGAGGAAGCTCTTTATGGCAGATACTATTTTGTTTGCATTTTGTTGATGGGTAAGTTGAGGCAGTGGGTCACATGGCCCAGATCACCCATATGCTAGGGGGAAAAGCTGGGCTTAGAACAACATTTTGGCTCTGCAGCCTTTGATCTTCTCTGGGAGAGCTAAACCTGGAATTTTCTTCCGAGTTCCATTGGTCCTGCTTTATATTCTTTACTCTCTAAGTAACAGCTTGGCTTTCTCACTTCCCATATTCCTTCCCTTTTTCAAACGAGAGTCCTGGCCAAGCATCAGCAGAACAAGTGTGAAGGGTTCCATGTGATGAGCTCTGACTCAGGGATGATTTGGGGTTTGGGTGCCAGGCTAGCACATCATGTGTGAATAAGCTTGTGGCAGGGACTGAGGGTGAGGCCTGAGGACATGGTTTATGTTGGAGCCTCACCATGTTTTGGGTGACTCACAGATATTCAGCAGCATAGTCATGAATACACCCAATCTCAGCTTCTGTGTGAGAACATTCATTTACAGTTCTCTCAAAAGCATAGAACTTACCTTGGCCTTTTTACTGGAAGATCACGAAGGAGAACTAAAGAACAGATGGCTCTAAGGTCCTGCTAGGCCCTTCTCAGAAGATTGTTATTCCCTTTGAGCTAAGGCAGACACCTGTATGGCACTTTCCTCTCTCCAGTGCTGTAGGGAAGCAGGACTTTGGGGTCAGTAAGACCCAGGCCTCACTCTTCATAATGTCCTCATCACCTCTAGGACTATAGGAAACTCATTATTCTTAGACTTATTATTTCTTGGAAAACCACAAAACTTACAGAATGAGATGGGAGCATTTTTTCTGCATTTAAAGAAATTAACACAGAAGAAATTTTAATATTATCTTCAGTGGTCATTTAGGCAATTACTTCAGCTCAGATACTACTGATGCCAGAACAGTAAATAAACATGGTGCTTTTATTAATCTTTGTATTTGTTTCATGTCAAGGGGAGGATAAGAAGGTTTAAAATGTGTACTAGTAATTTTTTTGTTCACACTAGCCTTGTTAAAAAACTATAAATAAAATTAAGAAACTATTCAAGAACTGGGTGTGGTGGTGCATGCCTGTAATCCCAGAATTGGAGAGGAAAGTTGCGTTTTTATTTTAGAGGATCATGGTCTGACACCTTCCCTTATCATGTGTTTTGTACAAGTCTTCTCATGTTTCTTAACTTACTGCCCCCCAGAAATGAGAGTCCTGTACTCAATGATCACTAAGACTCTTTCCTCTCCAATTCTCTATCTATCTCTCCATGATTTTGTTCAGAACCATGATTTTATGATTCATTTTCATCCGTGTGTCCCCAAAGTGTACAATCCTAAACAGTGCAGTTGGGGTGCTTAAGTTCACCTCCTCTTCCGCTGCCTACTGAGATACTGTTGATAATGAGCAATGGTCCCAGCTGAGATAATAGAGCTCAGAGACTTGAAGGTGCTACTGCAGAGCCACAATTAGATCAGACAGCTCCATGAGCAGAGCAGGGAGGCATGTTTCCATTATTTCTTCTCTTAGAAGATGCCAGGTGTGCTTTGGGCCATAATGGTTTATGCTTCTTTTCTTTTGATCCCCTTTTAGTCCTTGTATAGTTTTCTTTGCATGCCTGGGCTCTGGGCTTTTCTAAATAAATAATAAGTAAACTTACAGTTGCTAAGAGAAGGACTGACTAGGTCCTTGCTGATCATTGTAAATATCTATGATGTCAAAATGCAGGATGGCAAAAAGTGAAGTTGAAAAATGAGGAAGGGGTGTGACAGGGTGTAATCTAAATTGTTTTGAAGGGTGTGCACTTTTTATGTTGCTGAAGTTCAGGGTTGGAAAATACATGTGTTCTGCTAGCATATTTCGAAGTTGAACAAACTAAATTTTGGTTCAGAGAAAAGGAGGCTAACAATTAAACCAAGAACAGTTTTACAGCTCAGGTGATGGGTTTTCCTGACAGAGGATAGCCTTGGATGGTTGTATGTCTGCTGAGCCTTTGAAAGAGAATGATAGAGCTAACAAAAGGTTGAGAGTCTGCAGAAGAGGAGGAAGTTAGGACCAAGAGAAATGGCAGACTTCAAAGACTTACTGTTATTATTATATTAATAACAAACTGCTCAAATGTTATTGAAAATTTTATATGCCTCAAAATATATAAAATCATATTGATGAGTTTAACGAATCTCCAGGTTTCCATCCAGATTCAACCATCAATTCATGATCAATCTTTGTCTCATCTGTATATTCATTCAATCTTGTTGGGACATGATCCCTTTGAGGCAAATTGCTCATACACTTTCATCTGTGAATGTTTCCAAATGTATTTCTAAAATCTAAAAACTTCATTCAATTTGCAACTGAAATGCTATTAACACACCTGAACATTAACAAAAATTTCTTAGTTATATCCACTAGCAAGTCAAGGTTTAGATTTCTCCACTTGCCTTATATGTATATTTGTAACAATTTGTTTGAATCTATATTATAATAAAGTCTATAGATAGCTATTGGTGAATATGTCTCTTAAGTCTCTCTTTTAATCTGTAAGTTTCCTTCTATTTTTTTGTTAAAAGTTTTAATCAGCTGTTTCATTGCTGTGACTAAAAGATCTGACAAGAACAATTAGAGGAGAAAAAGTTTATTTTATCTCACAGTTTCAGGGATCTCAGTCCATAGAGGACCATCTCCATAACTTTGGGCCCCAGGTAAGCCAGAACTAATAATGGTGGAAAGGCATGGTGGATGAAAGCAGTTAAAGACATGGCCATCAGGAAGCAGAAAGAGAGAGCGCTTCATTCCCCAAGGCACAAAATGTACACCTTAAAGTCATGCCCTCAGTGACCTATCTCTCTAGGCACAACTTACCTGCCTACAGTTATCATCCAGTTAACCAATGGATTAAGCCACTGATTAAGTTAAAGCTCTCTGAATATTCTTGCATTCTCTCATACATGAGATTTTGGGGGGTACTACTTATCTAAGCCATAACAACTATTTGGTGAAGAAACTTATTTTCCTGTGAATTTTCTGATTAATGATTAAATTTCTTTGTTGTCTCTTGACATTTCCTTAGTCTCCTCTATTTCCTGTAAATGGATTCCTAAAGGTATGACCATGTTCAGGTTTTAATTTTTTTAGCAAATATACTGCATAGAGGTGTAGGATATTTCCATCAGCAGGCAAAAAATGCTTGTTTGTCTCTCTTTTTGTAATATTAGTAGCCATTTCTGATCATTGTCAAGATCCCTTAATTCATTTGAAGCTGTAATGTATTAATTCTATTAATACGATTCCATTTAACTAAGTAGCTGAAATATTTCTATTATGAGAAACTTCCCTTATTTGATTACCTGAGGGAATTTGTGTTCATTACTATTTGTATAAGAAACTCAAAAAGAATCCTGGATTTATAAAAAAAAAAAAAAAAGAATCCTGGATTTAACCCCTTACATACAGTTTTCACTTATTTTCTAGTACTCTTCAAAGGTGACCAAGGAGAGCTGTATGTGTGTGCTTTAAAATTTTAACATGTTGAGATCATGGATTTGAAAATATGTGGACTTGAACTTTTAACTTATATAGACAGAAGTTTGAATCCTGGCTTTGCTCTGTTCCAGTCTTTTACCCTTTTTTCCCTAAATTAAATCCTAGTTTCTCCTGGGCTTTCAAAGATCTCTTCTGGGCTGGGGATGTGGCTCAACCGGTAGCGCGCTCGCCTGGCATGTATGCGGCCCGGGTTCGAGCCTCAGCACCACATACAAAGATGTTGTGTCTGCTGAAAACTAAAAAAATAAATATTAAAAAATTCTCTCTCTCTCTCTCTCTCTTAAAAAAAAAAAGAAAAAGAAAAGATCTCTTCTGCGGGGATGCTTTCTCTAACTTTCCTACCAGGAAAAGTTAACCTCTGTAGACTCAGTTTTCTAATCTACAAGGTAACAATGCTGATGCTAAGATATGACTCTGAAGATGAAATGAGATCATGGGTCCAGAACACTTCATCCATTGTAGGCATGCAAGGGATTTCCAATTTTATTACTATTTTGTATTTAATGATCTGGGGCACTTACTTCCTGTTGTCAATTACTTTGCTGATATATTTAGCTTGAAAGAATTGTCTGAGAAACTATTATGAAAAATAATTCCCTGCTTTTGTTTATGAAGATGCTAAATCTGATGACAAATTGACAGCATTTACAGTGGTCTCACTTGTTCTGGAAGATAAAAGAGAAAGAAATAGTATGTCAGTCTTCTGCTCCAAAGTGTTGTGTGGGAGAAAAGGACATAGTCAAGAATCACTTAGAAAAACACACGATGAAGTCTGTGGACAAATCAATTCGATAGGCTGGGTGGACTAATTTAAGTTAGAGAAGGGTCTCCAGGCATGGTGCATTCTAAAGGAGAGGAAGAACATCTTTGGAGGGGGAGGGAAATCCTGAAGTTAGGGTTGATTTCATTTCTCAGAAAAGGAAATTGCTACTTTAGGAGGGTGACTAAATACCTTCAGGATGCACAACTGACTCAAAAATGGCTTGAAGTTCTATCCAGAACCAGAACCTTAGTTCTTCCTGCTATCTAGCATTGAGTCTCTCCTCCATAGTCTTGCTCAGGCTGTCCCTCCCTCTGGAATGCCCTTCCTCCCCTCTCTTATGCTTACTTGTTTGACACCGCATCAGAATTCATGACAGTAGGGTATCTTTCTCAGCTCCTGACCTGACTGCACCAGGTGGGTTAGGGCCTGTGCTAGGTATTCTCATTACAACCTGAACACCTCCCTGTCACAATGTTTACCTGGCTGCTTACTCTTGCTGAGTTCACTGAATTGTGAGCATCAGGATAATAAGGACTCTCTTACTCATCTTTGTAACCTGAGGACAGTGTCCAGCACATACTTACTGTTTAAGAAATAATACATGGATCTGGATACAGTGGTACACATCTGTAATTCCAGTGACTCAGGAGGCTGAGATAAGAGGATTCCCAGTTTGAGGCCAGCCTCAGCAGTTCAGTGAGGCTTTAAACAACTCAGTGAGACTGTCTCAAAATTAAAAATAGAATCGGCTGGGGATATAACTCAGTGGTAAAGCACTCCTGGGTTCAATCCTCAGCAACAAAATACATACATACATACATACATACATACATACATATATTCATGGGTGATTGAAATCTTACATGATGATTTGTAAATTTAAATTTCAACAAAAAGTTAGCTGGAAGTGTAGAACTGGAATGTGTTCACACAGGAACCTGAGTTTATCTGATGGTCCCCCTTTCAGGAGCAGGAGCAGAGTGGTGGTGAGTTGAGATGGCACAGCAGGTGGTTTAGGCTAGGTGAGCAGTGCAGGCTGGCTGTCAGCCCTGGTGGAGGTACAGGGGAAAAACAAAGGTAAATGGCCTCATTTTTTATATTATTATTTTTTTCTTAGGGTTGTCCCTGTGTGTAAAGGTGGGGGAAAGCAAGAATTCCTTAGGAAGTAATAATCATTCTTTTGACTTTTCTTGACTAGACGGTGGAAAAATGGGCAGAGGCAAAGCACATAGGGGTTAAATGTGGATGGGCAATTGTTGCTGAGCTTTAAAAACATGGGCTTGTGACAAGGTTGCCTGTAGAAATGCTCATCACAGGCATGCACAGTAGTCTTTACAGAAAAATTCGTCCCTACAATTAGCCCTATTTTGTATAGCTGTACCAAGAAATTGCTCATTTATCAAGGTTCTTGTAATACAGTTATCTGCCTAAGAGAGTTGTTTTTGACATCAACAACTGTCTACCTGGTGTTAGAATTTCTCAACAGATAAGACACACTTGTGCTCAGGAAGGAACTTCTGCAGGCAGATAGCACACCAAACTTTTATTGTTAAAATGGGAAGAAAGGCATGCATAAGAATAACAGGAAAACCCACTACGGTGTGCTTGCACCTGAGGTGGGGGATGGGTTGGCAATTCTGTCCCACAACAGAAAGCACACAGAATGTTTTTCCCTTTTTGAAATTTTTAGTGTCATGGTAGAATTAAAAAAAAAAATCCAGGATTATTTCCAACAGTGTTAGAAATGAACAATAAAATGTTTATCATAAGAATCAGACTTGTCTTGCTGTATTTCATAGGGTTTAGCACTTGTCTGTGAATACCCATCTAATTAAATTTCTCCATCCATAACATATGCTTCTTTCCTGGGTGTAGGAATGGGGAGGAGCGGATTTTTATCCAAAGTTTCTTTCTTCCATCATACTTAAATATATAAAATTTCACAGACTAACATTTTCTAATATATCTGTATTTGCTGAACAAGTCTGTTTAAAGATTGACAAATGACATTTTGACTTCTGCTTTATATGGAACCTTAAGACACTATACTAAATAAACTTAAATTATACTGATTAGGAAACTTGGTAAATTCTTCTCCAAAGGAAAATATTTTAAAAAATATGTTTCTGTTTGGCAATGCCTCAATCTCATGAAGTGAGGAGGTTAAGTTAAATGGTAATTTATAGTAACTTCTTACATTTTAAATTCCTTATCCTAAATATGAAAACAGACACAATTACTGGGAAATCTCATTTTCCTTGACTGGTTAATGTATTACCTTGCTTCTTTTTATTTGCTTTTAAAAGTGTCTTTCTTTCTTCTTTCTTTCTTCCTATTTTGTTTCATGTTTAAAATCTATTAAACAGCTTACCCAAATAGATATTAATAGAATTGATAAAGTCTTTTTTATTATTCCTTATAATAATTATTTCTTAAGGACCAGCAGGAAATTCCCAGCATGCAATATAATTTATGACCTCAATGAGTGGTCATATAAGTGGAGAATTTACAGACATGCCAGCTGGGGTTAGGACTGTAATAGGTTGCTCATATCTAATGCTTCTGGCCTCCTTTGCATTATTATGAATTTTTGTTTGTTTCCTGTTTATTGACGGGCAGTCTTCTCTAAGGAGTTTAGATGAATGACTTAAGAGAGGTGTGTTTTTAGGAGAACTTGGTGGTGACATTGGAAAGAAGTCTAAGTGAAATACAGCCGAGGTTATTATAGCATGGCCTTGAGTCTCATAACTCTGGAGGAAGTAGGTAGGAGGTGGTGGCAGAAAGGAAAGATACTGAGGTGTTTCTAACATGGGCACAGGAATATGTGGCAATAATAGAACATTACTAAAGTTTTCCTCTAGAATGAGTCATTGTCAAATATAATTTGAGGCTTTATGCAGCCCCAAGAAAATACCAATTTCTATAATTCTTATGATCTTGCCTTTTAAAAAGTTTGGCAAATGGATAGATATTGAATAAATGCATTTATAATTCACAAAGTTCATATTATGCCTTCAATTTAAGTAAGTGTGATACCACAGATTTGATACGTGGGTGTCTTTCCAAGGGTCTTGTTTATTAAAACAAAAACAAAAACAAAAACAAAAAAAAAATACCCAAATAATTTGACAGATAAGTTTTCTAGGTTTAACTAAGAAGCAACTTTTGCATTATCATTTACAAATAGATAGTAATTTTGCAAACCCAAATTGAAATAGAACCCCCTCCACTTATAATGCAAATAGTAAAAAATGAATTTTGTTGTGAGGTCTTAAAGATTTCCTACTGTTACCGCTGTTGACCGGTGACGAGTTCTTGCTTCCCCAATGTTGAAGAATAACACCAAAGAAGCACGCCGAGGCAAGGTCAGAGTAGAAATTAGAAGTTTATTAAAGGACAGCAGAAAAGACTTCTCCTGGAGGAAGAAGGGGACCCAAGAGGTGGAATCCGTGGAAGGGATGTTGTCTCCCCTTTTTATAGTTCTTTCAGTGATGGAATGTAGGTGGGAAGGACCGAGGGGTGGGACACAGGTGGGCCAAAGAAGTAATCTGGTCAGGAAGGACTTCTGAGTCAGCACCTTTTTGCTGGGGGCTGTTCATTAACATTTCTTTGAGGTGGACTTTGGCCTAGGGCCTTTTTGGGACTTCCATGAGTTGTCCTGTGTTTTCCCTGAGTCATTCTCCGCATGGTCTCCATTTTAGATTTCACTCGATATTAGACCCGGATTTATCTAACTACACTGACTACCTAACTTTAAATCTGGCTTCACTACTATGGGTTTCTAACCTAAAGACAGATATACCATTGGTCTAATAAGTTTCACATTGTTAAATGTGAATGCAAGCATCTCCCTTCATCATTGTTATTCAAATTTTATTATTAATACTATTTTACTGAATCTGTGGAAAGAGATTGCTATTTTTTCCCCCTTTTCTTTTTTCCTCTCTTTCTTGGGTAATGATTGAGGTGTATATAGAGGGATGGCTGGTTGGAAGGTTGGAATTGTCCTTCTAAAAATTTAATGACTAAAGTATTTTGTCCTCCCTATCATGTTCTGATATTAAGATGTCATATTCTGTGAGAATTTAATATTTCTTAATCCTCTGCACACATGAAAAGTTCTTAATTCCCTCTAGGTAATGCTAAAAAGGAGGGAGTCCATGTTCTTTCCCAGACACCGCCAGCAACATGGCAATCTGAGTATCTTTCCAGGCACAGTTTGCAGGAGCCCATAAAAGGCCCCACCATGTCCAGTGTTTATTTAACGGCTCTGAAACGCCACTCATCCACAGCCATTTCAACTTTCCTAGGATCCTTAGGAAGGCCCCGGCCTTCATTTTGAAAACAAAAATAAGAACCACAGATCTATGAGTTGGAGGAGACATTAAGAAAGTTATAGCAGTTGTTAGGATCTGATAACTTCTGGTTTAAAATTTATCAGCCTCACGTGGACTCTCAGGTAGATGCTTTAATGGTGTATAATCTTGTCGGGTACTTTACTAAGAAAAGAAAGATGGCAGGCATTGTAAAGTGTGTGGTAAGAGCCCAATTGGGCACTAGTAATTAGCTTAATAGAAAAAAAAAATGGAAATAAAGCTACTTGCTGGAAGTTTGAGTGCATATTCGACAAGGCAAAAAAAAAAAAAAAAAAGAATTGCATTCTAGTGAGAACCAGCTTAACACTTGAATTCAGAAATTTCCAGATTTCCCCCTTGTTGAGACCTGCAAATAGAGAAGAGGGTAAGAAAGAAAAGCAATTCAGAAGGTGGGGGGTGGGGGTGTTCAGAGAGTAAACTGAAGATTTCCATGGAAATAAGCTGTTTTTCTTATGACTTTTTTTAGCCACTTTTAAGCTATTGCTTTCAGTTTACTTCAATGAAGTCACTGAAGTAGCTTAGAAAGAAATCTTTGATATGCCAGATCAACCAAAAGTTTTAAAATATCCTTTTGTGTCTCCATTTATAATGCAAATAGTAAGTTGGCATTTTGGGTTCATTTCGCCATCATCTCTGAAGTGGGTTAACACACAGAATGAGGCAGTCCCAAAAGACAGCACATCTTTGATAGTTCAATAATAATAAAAAAATGTATTTAGGTCTTTTCTAAATACCTTTTACCTCCTAAGAATATAAAAAATGAGAGGAAGAGATCTAAGAAGAATAAATTGTGGTTGACCTCTATGTTAGCTGAATGACTAAAGATAGTGTTCTATGAATTACCCACTACTTAAATATTCCTTAAGTCTAGCCTTTATGAGCTCATAAAAAAAGACTTTGCTTATGTGTCTAGGCAGGCCAGTATCTTTATATGCTGTCAGAAGTGAATTTAACATACTGTTTCAATATAACTTTAGAAACCAACAGATATTTTGTTATAGAAAGCAAGCTGGGCAATCACCTTAAACCCACGTTTACATTTTAGTTTTATCATACATAAACATCGCCTAGTTTGAAATAGTTTTAAAAAGTGGTAACTTATGTTTGAGAATGATGGAGAGAGACTGAATTCTGTTGAAATAGTATTGCTACCATAGCGTTTTACACGAGAATCTCCGATCTTCTTTCAGACATACAAAAAGGCCAGAAATAATTAATGTCAAAAATACAAACAGGGGGTGGG
>NW_026000037.1:33915720-33923220 GCF_001458135.2 Marmota marmota marmota
GGCAGTGATCACACCATCGCGGGACAGACAGTTGAGAAGCTCTGCGCAGTGTGAACCCCAGGCTCCACTCTCCCCTTTGCCTTCCAATCTAAAGAATCCCATGCATTTTAAATCTTGGGAATTTCTTCAGGGCAACTGAAATCAAAATATACTTTTGTCAAATAAGCCCCCACCCCTCCACCAGTGCAACCAAGAGCAATAATGTTTCAGGAAGCTGAAGCTGAAGTGTTGGTAAGAAGGACTGGGTGAACAGAAGTTTTACCATCTTAGGGTTCATGACTGAGCTTTTCTAATGTAAACAATTTATAATGAAAAAAGTCGGCCATGTCAGGTTTGAGAAACAGAGAAAAGCTTGATGGGAAAAATCAGAGGTGTGCTTTGTCAGGAGGTGGAGTAAGGACACACCCATGATTCTGAACTGTTTGGATGAATTCCTGTCTTCATTGTTCCTCTCAAGCGATAAGTATCTCTTCCCTTCCTTCCTTCCCCTTCCCTCCTGGGCTCTGGCTTGGTTCCTTTGCCTTTGCTTGTATTGGGGAAAGGAGGTGACTGCCTCTGCATTTTCTGTGCTTAGCATGCATATTTTCTCCCTTTCTGTCACTTGGTCTTGTTGGGTCCTCCGTGTCTCAGCCTTATTTAGGTACCTCCTGCATACATTTCATAATAGTCACATTTTAGCAGAAAAAAAAAAGACTTCTGATGATCTGCTTTCTCTTCTGCCTAGAATTCAGGTTTACAACTCTGATTAGAGACAAATTTTTATTTTTTCACGCTGCCACTCTTTCTGCTGCCTCATTTAATACAGATGGTATTGAAAAGCCAAAGCTGTTTAGCATATTAAAACCTCTTTGTAGAAATAGTGATAAAATAACTACCAAAAAAAAAAAAAGGTATGAGGTATATACTCTGTAGCAGATGCAGCTGACACCCTGCCTAGGTCCTCTGCAGAGGCTGGTACCTGGTTTCCCCAGTTGCTTTGATTATCCTGGTAAGCTCATTCTCTGGTGTCTCCTCTGTTTACCAACCAATGACTGAATGGGAGGCCAGCCTTTTGCCTAATGCCCTGGTGTGATCTGTGGGCTTCAGGATCATCAGCAGCCTGCCTCTAATGCAGCCAAACCCTTGCTCCTGTTCTTCCCTCCTGCCTTCCTCCCCTTCTCCTGAGGACACACCTAGTAAATTACTTCCCTCCTTAGATTCTGTTTCTAGGGAACCTCACTAAGATATACACCTTAAAATAAAATTTAAAAATCTTAGAACTATTCAACCAGATCTTTAATATATATTAAACAACCCATTTTAAGATGGTCATTGACAGAAAAAAGCATAGTATTTAGAATAAACAGTACAAAAACAAGACATTTTCAAAGGTGGCCAAACTTAAGAAGAAGAGATATTATTTTTTTGCGTCTTAAGAAAAGAGGATATACTTTTAAGGAGTTGCAAGTATCTAAAATGCTATTGGTGGGATGGGGATGTGGTTCAGTGGTAGAATATTTGCCTGTTGAGTGTGAGACCCTAGGTTCATCCCAGGTGCTGCAAAAACAAAACAAACTAAAACTAAAATGCTATTAGCCTGAAGAAAGTCTGTGAGTGAGACTGTAGTGATCTCCTTAATACTTATGTTGTTCCTGGTTTCATATTGTTCAAAGCAGTTTCAATTAGGTGGCCCCAAGTCAGTTTCCTGACAGTCCTGAAAAACAGGGATACCTACTAGCACTGTTTTCATATATGAAGATTGTGTTTCACAGAAGTTAAACGGCTTGCAATTTCTCACTGTTGGTAAGTACCTGGCCCAAAGTTGGTGCTCAAACCCAGGTCTGTGTGAGATGTGAGGTAAGACTTGAAATTAGATTAAACTATGTTCTAATCTTAGGTTGGTTCTTTAAATTTTGTTATTAACTCTAATAGGGTTTCTTTAGCAATCTATTGAATAGCCTAGAGTTAATCTACTTAAACTTGGTCAAAGTGGTCATTTTCACATTAGATTTGTTATCCTTTGTTTTGTAAGAAATTATTCTAAAATTTAGCAGTTGGAAACAACAAAATTTTATGATTTCACAGTTTCTGTGGGCCAGGAATCCATAGATAGCTCTATCTCGGGACTCTCATAAAACCACAATCAAAGTGTTGGTGCAGTTGTGGTCTCATCTAAAGGTTTGGTGGAGGGAGGGTTTGCTTCTGGTCTACTCAGGTGGTGGTTAACAGGACTCAATTCTTTGTGAGCTGTTGCACTTAGGGCTCTGTTTCCTCACTGGTTATTGGCCAGTGCCTTCCCTCAGTTCCTTGTCAGGCATGTAGCTCTTTCCACAGAGCAGCTCATAATATGAGAGCTGACAATCCTAAGAGTGAGCCAGAGAGAGAAAGCAAGTAAGGGCGAGTGAGAAGGAAGCCAGAGACTTTTGTAACTTTATCTTGGAAGTGACATCCCATCAATTTTGCTGTATTTTTTTTTTCTGTTAGAAGTGAGTCACTAGGCCCAGCTCACGCCCACACTCCATGGGAGGGGATTACACATGGACATGCATACCAGGAGCCAGGGAATATTGGGAGCCATTTTAGAGGCTGCCTACCACAATGTGTCACTTGGCTTCCTCATCTACAAGGACCTGCAACTTGATCCAACCACTGTTTTCTCTATAAGGAAGCACTGGATTATTTTCAATATGTTAATTTCATGGGTTTAGGCATATGTGCTGTAGTTTAATGCTCTTCTCACTTGTTCTTCCTCCCACCCACTCTTCAATTTCTCTTCTCCTTTTGCTCTTCCTTTCTTGCTTCCTCTGCCCTCCTGCTTCTAACTCTACTCACTTCTCTTTCAGGATCCCCATTTTGCTCTCTCCTCCCTTTTCATGCTTTCACGGTCATCTCCCTTTGAGAATTCAAATTCTCTATATGCGTTCCTGCTACCATGGCCCTTGCTGTTCCTCCATCTGCTCACAGGGACCATGGCCAACCAGCAATTTTAGATGCTGGTTTTTAAGTTTCTAAAGAAAGTGATTTAATTCAACTATTGGGTCTAGTCTTTCTACCAAGTTCCTCTAGGAAGATGACACCATAATGAAGTGAGACAAAGTGTTTTTTATAGAACATGCCATTTTAGGAGGTCGGGGGAGGGGTAAGGATTTCTTCCCCCTGCAATTTCTCCATCCATAATGTCAGATCTGAGTATATCTAGAGTCTTGTGTTATATGTCAATTCTTCAAAATCACATTAAAAACACAGGTGTGTCGTGTCGTAAGATGATGATTTCGATGAAGATGCAGGACCAAATACACCATTGTATCACTTATATAAAATTAGTTGTTGTTGATGGCAGTGACTGCAAACTTACCCTTGTTCCTAGAATACAGTATCATTTGAATAAGCAAATGAATGCAGCACTGCAGCAGATCTAAGTAGACTAGAGAGGTTGACTATTTCAGCCACTAAAGAAAGGGTAGAAAAATGATTTTTCCCAGGTCTTATGTGAAATTCAGAGAAACTGTTAATATACCTCAAATTTCCTAGTTTTCAGCCATATTAGATGCTCTTTGATATGATCCAGAAGACAGCATATTTCAATATGTGGTTGATATGCCGTAATTAGCCTGACAACTGATAGTGTTTCTGGAGCTTGGTTTTTTTTTTTTTTTGGTTCTGTTTTTGTCTTTGCATAGTAGGCAAAGAATCTTGGGGCAAATATATGATTAGAATCTGTTCAACGTGATGGCATGTATGTTAAGCCCATTGGCACATACCAACCAATTTTATTGCATGACTTACTGCTAGAAAAATCAAAAGTAGAAGTCAAATCACTTGAAGAATAGTTGTTTAGTGAGTTAGAATGAATGAAGTCTTTAATGAGTGCTGGCATCAAATTCTGTCCTCATTTGTTGCTTACCATGCCCTGTTCTCCATCTGGGATGCCCCAGGCACTCTTTTTGAGGACACTTGACCTACCAGTCATATTTCAGAAAGTACTGATTTGGTGCTTGCTGATGGAGTTTAGACTCCGAGGAGTCCGGGTTGCTGGATTACATACAGACTAATGACCCATCAGATGCTAAAGGCAAAAGCTTAAAGTGCACTAGTGAATTAAGCCACAGCATTGTCGGAAAGGAAGAATTTATTATGTCATTAAACTTGATTCAATAAGTTTTGCTTCTTTAGATACACTGCACTGAGGGAAAAGTAAGAAATTAATTTTAAACAAATGTTACCATTTTTCTTCCATTTTCTCAGGTAAAGGATTCATGTGAAATTAAGAGACAAGGATATTTCATTGGGATTAAAAGAAAGCCATTAAAAAGAATGAAAAATTGTGAAAACTGGGCATGACTGCCTAGCCAGGCATGTACTTCTAAGTTCAGAGACTATGTGCTTCAGTTAGTAAACACAGAGGAAAACCAGGCTTGCCTAATTTAATGATACCCTGGGTGAACTTTTCAGAGCTTTGCATAAAATCTCAGAGGCTCACTGATACAAAGATGTCAGCAATAATGATGGTTGATGCTCAGCGTTTAATGTAAAACTTAGAATGTGCACAAAATAGAAACCAGAATGGAGGTTTTCTGATACAAATCTAGAAACTATTATGAGATGAAAAATATTCTCTTAATTTAAATATCACTATAAAGCATACAAAAAATGTAAAAGATTTGGTGTTGAGTTCATATATATATATGTATATACATATATATGTGTATATATATGTGTGTGTATATATATATATGTATATATATATGTGTGTGTGTATATATATCCTAATGGTGGCTTAATGGGAAAAGATAAAATGTTTATAAATAATAATGTAAAAATAAGTGAGAAAAATACCCAGTATTTGTAACTTTTGTCATTTATCAATCAAAATATTTTGCATTCCTATCAGGGATTTTAAACTGAAGCCCAGCATTATAGAAGTAAGTGTTTAGAAAAAAAACAGTGTTTTCATTATATTTATACTGTCAATTCTAACAATAGAGATACTTCTAGTATTTTTATCCTAGGTAATAAAATATATCCTATTTGTAATTATGTAGTAATATATGAAAAGAGTTCAGATCCTCAAATAACAGGTTCTAGTAATATTTTGAATTGAATAAATTCTATAGCATATGATTTCTGTCAAATTAAAAACTGAAACACAACAAAACTGTGATGTAGGTGTGTATCCAAGGGATTAGCATTCTCATTTCACTAGAATGCTTTCCTATCACAAGAGGTGTACCATGCTCAAGATGAAGATAGGAATGTTAGGTAAAGGGGCATTTTTCTTATTTTCTTTTATTGACTCCTAAAAGGTGATGGCTTTCTAAAATCATAAAATGTAGAACTGCAGAGCTCATTTGATTTGAAATTTTCTCTCTCTCTCTCTCTCTCTCTCTCTCTCTCTTGCTGGAGTCAGAAAGTTCATTTTTATTTTATTACTGAAATTATTTTAATCTTGGACCATTACCAAGATTAGCAGATCAAAAAATCCCCTTCCCAGTTATTCTATATGCTTAGTAATGCCAAGAGTATATGTAAAATGAGTTGTTCCTTATCGGGAAGACTCACCGTGGTACAGGGGCATGGGGAGTGGTAAGCTTAGGTGGGAAATTTGTCTACCCTTGTTGGAGCAGCAATTTTCCAAAAAGAGCACCCACCCCTTAATTCCAGGATGAGCATCTGGCCCAATTTTTCTGTCAATTGCTTCATTGCCAAGAATAGGAGTTTATAAAGAAAGGAATGTCACAGACCAAGGTCACCATGCTGCCCACAGAGATTTCTAAAGAACCACGGCATGACCATTGGGGAGTTTCAGAAAGGGAAACAATTTCCACTCATAAATACTGTTGTAAACATCCCTATATATTAGTGAAAGCAGGTTTTTATTCATAGCTTTATCTGTGGTCTTTATACGTACCTCACTGAGTGTATCGTGGTAGGGGAAGGGATTGATGGAATGCATATAAGCTCCTAGAACAGTGCAGGAACATAAACAATCTGTTTCTTTCCTCCTTTTCTCCCTTCTTTCCTTCCTCCTTCCTCTCCTCCTTACTTCCTTTCTCTTTCTTGCTTAGTTCAGTCCTTCTTGAACTCTCATGTTCATGATGATCATCTGGAGATGTTAAAATGCAGGTATGGACCTGGCCGCTGTGGGTGGGGTCTGAGAAGTTGAATTTCTAATGAGTGCCCAAGTGACTGCTAACCCCACACACACTCACCATGAGTAGCAAAGATTTGAGCCGGACTTACTTGGTCATTAAGTTTGCAGCTGCGCTATCCAGTCTGTGTAGTTTTCATCCTGACTGGGCCATGCTGTCTTACTGATGGTCTAGAGGCCTACCTACCTGAGAAGAGTTGTAGGTAGTATTTTACATATTTCTTGCACATAAACTCTCTTGAAATTTGAAGGAATATATGATGTGACAACAACACAACAAAACAAAACCCCTCGATGCCAGAAAGTGTAATCCCAAATCTAAAGTCTAATCTAGGATCTTACTAGCTTTTTGCTGATTTCTGTTTATCTGCTGGGAACCATTGGTATGTCTGGGAGAAGTCCGTGCTCTGGGAGAGTAAAATTTGTTTTGTAAAGTTCCCAAACATGTGGTTTTGGTAAAGAAAATCTTTCATGATGAAGCCTACATGGCTCAGCACTGGGAAACCTCTTCAGGATTTTTCTGAGGGGAAGGTATTGGAGAGACCCAGGTGTTCTCTGTGATCAGCTGCAGCTAGCTGTTAAGACATTGACAAGGACACTATTAGTCATCCTGTTAAAAGTTTTAACCCACCAACCACTGTTGCCTGTGCTGGTTATTTCAGATACGAAGTTGTGAATATTATATATGAGGCACCTGTCTTTCTCCAAGGTTTCATTTCCTCTGACTGTATTACACCTGTCTGTAGACATCAGTAGAAACTTACTTTGATTTAGTATGTTTTCTTGCAGTGTATTCTGTCTCTCACTTGATTATCTTTAGCCCCAATCTGATTGGCCTGGTTGCTATTATAGGGACACATTGAATTGAAAAACCAAACCAAATAAAATTCCTGAAATAAGAATATTTATTGATCTGTTGATGAGTCTCCAACAAGCAATGAATATAGAGAAAATCCAGGCACAAAGTAAGATTTTGCAATGTTTGTCTTCTAGAAGAAACTAGCATTGCAAAGAGAAAAACAATCAGAAACGTCATTACATCCTTTCTTGAGTATGATATTCTTAAATTTGCCTTAAATATATTATTCTGTGACCAGTCCCTTAATTGTATATTTTGCACCATGGCAACAGCTCAGGGATATAGATCAGATATATTCAGATTCTTATGAATAAGGAAGAAGCCACAATACATATATGGTCATGTATGTAGCTTATCCACTGCAACCACAGACCTTCATGCATTAAGAGTTCAGTCTTCTAGCTCAGGCATCTGATTTCCTGGCTAACATATAATAACAAGTCAGTGTGGTTGCACACACCTATAATCCCAGTGTCTCTGGAGGCTGAGGCAGGAGGATTTAAAGTTCATTCAA
>NW_026000037.1:33928220-33992631 GCF_001458135.2 Marmota marmota marmota
TATCTCAAATAACACAATGGAGATAGATGGCCAAAGTCAAGTTGCCCATAGTGGTCCTTTTTGTCTTGTTAAAGTAGGACCTGAACTGCATTATTGCATCTCTACTGGGAGACTTTGAACAAAACACTTTCACACTGAAAAAATTTGCATGATTTTATGACAGTCCCTGTCATTCCCAAGTGCTCTACTCATGACTAGCAATATTTCAGAAATGTGTGGGCAACTGTACTTCTGGTGTAATGTCTAATTTTTATTCTTGTTACTTTATAAAAATTCTTAGTTATTAGGATCACAGATCTGATGGATGTTAAATTGACTATTGAAATCTTTTTTAAAATAAAAGTTGAGGCCTGGGATTGTGGCTCAGCAGTAGAATGCTTGCCTGGCATGCGTGCAAGGCCCTGGGTTCAATCCTCAGCACTACATAAAAATAAAATAAAGATATTATGTCCAACTACAACTAAAAAATAAATATTAAAAAATTCCTGTTTAAAAAAATAAAAGTTGAAATTGTAGGCACACTTTGATAATAAAAGTGTTTTTTAAAAAGTGATTTTCAGTTATAACAGGTGGCCTTCTATTTGATCTGAATATTGTCAGAACGGAGTCTGTTCTGCAAACCACTGTACATCCATCCTCCAGAAAATGCCTAGACAAAGAGGCCTTCTACAGATGAATGAATGATATTTAAGTCCAGCAAAATTTTGTTAATATCTGTATCAGATTCTCAGGAGTTTGTCGGTTAAATTTCCCTGTTTTTATGTAGAGTACTAGAAAAGGTCCCATGGAAAATGCAACACTATTTTATCTCTGTGAAAAATATTTCGTATATCCTAGTTTAACAGATGAGGAAACCAAAAGCACAAGATAATGAATCTTTCTGTGTCATATAACTAAAGAGAGACAAAGCTGGAACTGAAACTCAGGTCTTTTGCAAGCCTAGTCCTGTTTCCAGGAACTCAAAGTACCTCTCTGATATTGTCAGGGCTGAGTGGGAAAAAACAGGCTAACAGCAAAGTAGATGTGGATGAGAATATGCTTACATGCAGCAAATATCTTGTCCCTGTTTTATATCAAATGTACAGGAAGACCTGTAAAGGGTCAAAAGAAATAACTTATAAAGTCCTTGGCAATAATAAATTTTCAGTTTTTGTGGAGTTACAATATGTTCCCTTGAAACCTCAGGACTAAGTATGAGTTCCAGGGAAAACAGAAGTAGCCTGAGTATAGAAAGAAATCTCTCAATGTGTGTGAGTTTGGCAAGGCCATTTGAGAGGGTCAGTGTTTGACTGGAAGATGTGACTGTTACCAATAACATCTAGGTTTGAATTCTTGTTCTGCTACAGACTGGCTGCATGAATTTGGCCAATTTTCTTAGCCTCTACAAGATTTTCTTGGTTTCATTATGATTTTCTCGCGGATTACATTCGGTCAGGCAGGTAATGTGCTTAGCACAAACTAAGCAGTCAGCAAATGCTAGTTATTTCTAAGACACACTCATTGCCCTACACAATTGAGCTTTATTTCAGCCCCGAAATGGTTTCTGAAGCTTAAATTTTGCTTCTTAAATGAGATCTTTAACTCATTTTTTATATTGTCCAACATTGGGTTCAAAACAACAGATTCATATTTATTGATGGACACAGGAGACACATTGCAAAAATATTCCCATGTTCTTATCATGAGACATTTGTGCTTCAAGTGGATTTATAAACTTGTACCTGGTTAATTATAGCTGTGAAGAGATAGATATGCAAGTGTTGCCTGGGCGGATTGGGTTGTCATGGTGGGAGTGACCAGAGCTGGGCGGAGCTATCTGAAGAGATTTGTTCTCTTCCTACCCACGAGTTCTCACGAGGCTTTCATGAGAAGCTAAATCTGAATGTCAAAAGTGGTATCCAATATAAGGTAATTCAAATTATGATGTTATATCCTATTCCAAAGAGAAAGAAACACCCTGGTGTTTTCAGGACTATAATGCTTGCTAGTGTTGCCATGTATACTGGCTTTTCTTAGAAATTAACTGTCAGTTGGTTTCAGCAGTACTTTTCTCTATTTTCTCTCATTTCTTGTTATTACAAATCAACATTGCTTTCTTTTTTTCCTGGGCCTTCCTAATACTCTACTTGCAGAGTATTTCTTCTTTAGTCTAAATAAAAACACTAAATATTTGGTGTACTGGCTCAGAAGAAAGCTTATCTAAGGCAAAAATTTTCTCTACTGTCTAATTTTTAAGACTATATTTTAAAACGCTTGTTATTCACTAGTGAGAAAATTACAAAATGGACTATTAAAAAAACATGAGATTTGCGCCACTTAGAGAATGCATTATGTGCACCATTGTTCATATTTAGAGATGTCCCTAAATATAGATGTACTGAACTACCTACATATAATTCAGATCATGTCAAAGCACAAACCCCTCTCAGTGTGGGGTAGTGTGGGCATTTTGTTATCTATAGCAGCTGTTGTCTCTTTTTGAGGGTAAAAAATCCTACTCCTGTTTAAATTTATGTTGCATTGAGCGAGTTGTATTGCTGGTGATTATATGTGGCTCAACTGTGTCACGTGGCATGACCTGCAATAACCTGACTTAATGCAGTCCACATGTTGTACTGAACGAGGCACATTAAAACATTCCACTTCTCTACAGAACTGTGTGAGCAGGTGATTTCTCTAAATGGCAGACACTCACACACTTGTATTTTAAACCTCCACCAGCTTAGCTAAAAATATCTTCAAAAGCCCACCCAAAACATTTCCCTTGGTTATTTTTGCAAATTGTTGGGTGAATGACAAAGAGCAGGGAGGGATGCACTGCACGAGAGGAAGTTTTGAATTATTTACATAATTTGACAGGATGGTTCCTCCTTAAAAAAAAATCTACTTGGTGGAAGTCACTAAAAAGAACTTCACATAATCAGAGTCCTAGGGAAGGGACCCAATCAGTGATTATTAGCTTGTTGCTCTTTGGATTCCAGCTAAACTAAACAAACAAACAAACAAACACTAAAAATACTACTTGTTCTAGCAAAAAGCTCTTATAGGTATGAACACTAGATTTGCCAGTATTTTCATCACTCTTTCCTGAGAACAGTGAGCGCCATTGGTCCTGAGTTCACCTTGAAATGACTACATTTTAAATTGGACCTTGAATGACCAATAGATACATTACTAGTACAATTTGAAGAAGAATTTTCCTTTTGTTATTAAGTGAATTGACCTACTGGGAATGTAACATACAAGCCTGGTATCTCCAGCATCATGCCCTAACCAACTAAAGCAATTTACCAGGTGTATGGCTTGGATAGATCCTCAGAGCACAGAGCATCAGCACAGGGCTGGGAGCTGGTCATGCTGCTCACATACCTGTTCTAGCCTGTGCTAGGTGGGTGACCCAGTGCAAGTTGTTGAACCTCTCTGAGGTTTTACCTCTGCTATAAAATAAGAAGATAATGCTATGTACGATGAAGTGTTGTTATAAAAGTGGCTGAATTATGTGAAGTGCCCTGGAGAATGCTTGATATACAGGAGACATTCAAATAAGAAAGCTACTATTAGCTTTGTTCAATTAGAGGAGGATAAAACCATCAGTCTCTCTTTAAGTAAACTGAGAAAAATAAATGAACAAATTTTTACAAGATATGGCAAGTTCTCCCTTTCTTTTTTCTTTTTCCAAGAAATAGTAGAGGCCCAGTGTACTATTCAAGTCAATTCCAGGCACTTATTTTCTGAGACATCTTGTTAGGGGTTTTAGAACATTTGCTTCCACTTCCCTTTATGCTTATCTAAATTGTTTGAAAGGTTGAACAACTACAAGACTAAATATCATGGCAAAAGTAAGAAATAAAAATTTTGCTTACCAAAGACATTTTTAGTTTTGATGATGTAATGTATGCATTCTTACCCCAGTTCAATGAATGAGGTTCTTTGAGCCTGTCAAGAAAGGTAATGGTTTCTCAGCAGAGGACCTATGTATATGTCAATTGGAAAGTATATTTGTACCAACATGTGTCCATCTCTGTGCCAAGCACAAGAGACAATAGAGCAAGATCATACATCTGGTGGGAAAGATTTGGTCGCTGTTTGACATTAAGCAAATATCAAACGGGAAAGTAGTTGTACTATATAGGAACATTTACTTGTTGACATTGAAGAATGAGATATAACTAACCTAATGACAATGTGTATCTCTTTCAAATAGAGTACAAGAACAAAAGTGATAGTGTTGTTCAGTCATTCTTGAATCTGGGACCTTCTCCATTTTATCCAACATCTTTTTCTCCTCTGTAGATGAAATTCACGTTATCTTTACTCTTTGTAGATTTCTTTCCTTTTTGTCTTACTTTCAGAGGAATTTATGGCACAGAATATCAACTGAGGTCTCTTGATTCCAAGTTTCAGTATGTGATATTGTCTAAATTTATTATAAAATTTTTCTTTAATTTAATAAGGTATAAGGTTTTTCTGTTTTTCCTCCATATTTAAATTTTCTTTAAGCTGCCTTTTTAAAAAAAAAATAACAACACTATATTGTATGTTCTAGAAGCCAAATAGTTTAGTGTACTTCCTTCAATATGAAGGAAAGTACAAATGTACCTTCAATATGACAAATTGGAAACTAAGCAGCTATCTTGGGTAATGTTCCATAGCAGGTGTTTAGTAACTTCTTATTCATGTGAATGGATGAGTAAAACAACACTGAATTAAACTAAGCAAGTTAGAAATTAAAAAAAAAGTGGTTTGTATTGCGTGCTCTATACTATTTCTAATTGTTATTATACTTTTCATGGTTATTATTTATGTTGTTTCAATTTTGAGGGTTTCCTCCAACATGCAAACATGTATACATACATTTATTTACTAAATTAATGATAAAATCTTCATATAAAAAAATTGAACTCAGGTCCTACCTTCACTACATTTGGAAAACTTAAGTGAAAGATAAGTAAAAGCTACAATATCAGGAGAGACAGGCTGTTTGGAGAGATGGAATTAACTCTGACCCAAGTTTTACATGTGGAGATATTATTTTACTCATGGAGCACTGTGCACAGGTGGTAGTCTGAGTTTAAGAACAGGGAACACTGTGATTTTCACTAATAAATCACATTTACAGAAACACATGTGTTAAATATATCTAGGTGGGTGGGAGGGATTTTGCTTTGGGAAACTGGCTATAATTTAAAAAGTACTTTCTGTGAATGTCTATATTTTACATACTGCATCTGCCGGACCTTATCAATGAAGTGAAGACACAGAAGAGAGAATTATCTCTAGTTAGAGAAAAATGTGGGTAAACTTAGCTAAAAAAACCCTGCATGGCTACAATTACAATTTCTCTTTTCAGAGACTCAACTTAAAACAAAGAAGGATAAACATTCTGTTTATGTGTCACTTAGTAAGAACCTATACTTAACACAGGTACAGGAAGTAAGGTGTATCAAAGTTATATTACTTGCCCCAAAATGGTACACCGAATTTATGGCATAGAATATCAACTGAGGTCTCTTGATTCCAAGTTTCAGTATGTGATATTGTCTAAATTTATTATAAAATAGTCAAATGATGGCATTTTTAATTGCACTGCAGCATTTTTGCCATAATTATGCTCTATCCACACTGAGGAGAAAGACTGTGGGATTCTAGAGAAACTGAAATGCAAGAATTTATAACATGGGGGAGTTGAAATAATAATATAATTAGAAAAAGTACAAGAAAGGACTTACCCCAAACTAGTTTATGCTCACAGAAACCAAATTGTGCAATTCACGTTGAGAGAGGAAAGGACTGGTGGGGAAGTGAGACTTCATGTAGCAAATGGCTTTCGAAGGGAGAGTGATGTTTGCAGAGTTGGGGAGGAAGAAGTATATCCAATTAGGGAGAAAACCTGATGTGAAAGTATGTATCCTGTACACGGGCCTCTTGTAATGAGGCTTACTGTTGGCTGGTCAGTAGGGGTTTGGAAAAGGAAAATAAGTGTTGATGTGTAAGGACAAGTGAGATTAAACCATGTGTCATGATGGAAAGAGCATAGACTTGAGAGCCAGATTCATCTGAATTTGAAGCTTCACCTGTTATTTAACAACTTGGCTACTCTGCACATTCTGAGCTTTGAGTTTCATCTCTGTGTAATGAACATCCACAGATTTGGGTCAAGTGAAATAACACATAGGTGATCAAAGGGTCTCTCATGTAATAGGTGTGCAGTAAACATGCCCCTGTGCTTTCTCCCGTTGGTTTCTCTGTAATGTATGACATATTATTCCAAGAAATGTATATCAAATGCATATATGAAGTATATTTGAAATAATATGCATGAAATGTATTAACAAATATATATCAACTGTATATGCAGTCATTATGTTGGTACCATCACTATTACAGAAACAATGGAGAGAGTTGTTCAGATCAGGAGTATGATCTACAGCAGTGGTACTGAGAACACCTGGACCACACAACTGGAGAGTTCTCAATCTTCATGCAGCTAATATTCTGCACAAATGAACAAAATCAAGTGTTGCTGTTATTTTGTGGAGAGTATCTCTGATTGATCTTTTATCTTAGCCATGAACTGTCTGTAGAGTATGACATAAGTAGTCAAGATATCTACAAAGCATGGCACAAGTACTATGCTATATATCCAGAAGGTGAAATTTAATGATCCCTAGTATATGGATTACACTTATCGAATAGTCAGCTTTATAGGCTCTTAAAGTCTATGAGGTATATCTATGAGCTGTCTTTGTTTGATGGACTAATTTTTAGTGCTTGCTAATTGGAAAAGTGTGTATAAGAAGATAAGAATTGTGAGAAGGGTCCTACCTATTCCAGAACTTGGGACCAATATAGAAAAACTTTAACTCAATTCAAATGCCCTGTGGTATTAGGAACAAATTTGGATGAATTTTTGAATTCCCACAATTCTACAAATTATCTCAAGCTTAATCTCTTTCAGCTGGTCATCATCAGTGTGTATTTCATTGTTGATGTCTTTTTTCTACAGGGACCATCATTGCAAGCATGCATTGGCCACATCATGTTGGATGATGGATTAAGGATCTAGATGACACCTGCTGTTTGTTGACATACATGAAACAGTTTTCCCATGGACCGTGAACGTAGCAGCTTTTAGGTACTTTCAGTTATTCTCATCCATACCAATGGATCTAGGTTTTCATACACCACGGACTATTATATAATCCTCATTTCTATTTGAATAATGGAAATCTAGGAACCGAATATCAGTACAATCCTGCCAGACTGACTTCTTCTATCAAAAGTTTCAATTTTTAATAAAGGTATAAATGTTAATTACTTTGAAAAAGAAAGGAGTATTCAAATACTGCAGGAAAAGTTAGTTGAAACCAGTAAAAATACTTCCAGTTTAGGAAATCTTAAAATCATAAGTTTCTTTTGTCCTTAGTAATTAGTTTCTGCAAGTTTTTCCATAACATGTAAATCACTGAAGGTGAGGTGTTTCTCTATGTTACTCTTTTGGCTCTGGTCTGTGTATACATTCTGTATTTCCAGAAGCTACTATGTGATTCTGTGTTTGATAATCTGATATAATAGGCATTTTTGTGGTAAGGATCTTTCCCTTGATGGAAAGTAATGAGACCACATTTGTTCCTTTTTCACTTTTCATTTGGAAGATACAATTGCAGGTGGTGCCTTGTGTTCTTGTGGCCTTTTCTTTCTGCTTCTATATGTTGAAGAAGTCCTAACAGGTTTGAGTGTCAACTTTTCAATTTTGTTCAAAGAATTTGACATTATGGCACACAGCGGACAAATATCTTGTCTCCCTAGAGCCTATTTTTTAATTGGGGTGGAACTTAATTGATGAGAAAAATATAAAAAAGAACACCAATGGATTAAACTTACATTGAACTTTTATAATTATTGCTATATTACATAACATACGTATATACACATGTATGACATATATATATGTGTGTGTGTGTATATATATATATATATATATATATATATATATATATATATATATATACACACATATAATTTATTTAGGATCTTGCTGTGTTGCCCATGCTGCTCTTAAACTCTTGGGTTCCAGTGTTCCCCCTGCTACAGCCTTCCAAGTAGCTGGAACTATAGGTATGTGTCATTGTGACTGGCTATTAATTTTTTAAGACTGAGCATGAAACTAAGCTCTTGGCTTAGAGTAGGGAGAATAATTAACTACTTTTAAAAACTGTGTATGTTTTTCTTTGATCATTAGTATTTTTAGAGTGTATGTTTCTCCTAAGTTCTTTTTCACTCTCAAATATCTTTCTTTCTCTCTCTCTCTCTCTTTTTTTTTGCTTTCTAATGTATTTCTTACTAGATACCAAATGATTACCTCCTAGACTATGAGCTTCACAGCTTTATTTAATTTGCCTTCACTGACACATCATTATAATTAAGAAAAACAAATTAGAAATATTCTGTGTCCCAATAAATGGAAGGTCATCTAGATTGTGCTAAGAAAAGCCATGCCTAGAGAACAAGGTGATATTCTCACTCATCCTCATTGTCTTAATACATCATCAGGAAAATTCTGTTCATTGTATTTACTCATCATACTGAAGGAGCAACCAGCATCTTAGACATTCAAAGGCTTAATACAGGAGGAGAAAGAGTTCCAGAAGGTTCTGAATTGGAAATGAAATGCTGTGTCCTATAAGGGATACTAGGCTTGTGTTCACAACCCATTGGCCAGACCTAGATACACATTCCTATGTAACCAATGGAGAGATGGGAAATGCAGTCTTTCCTGTGCCTGGATGCAGTGGACTGGAATTAGGGAAAGGGCTGTGGCAGGGAGATTACCAGGGGCCCTTGATCTTAGCTGAAGTTTACAGATAATAGGGATGTCAAGAAACTAGGTTTTATTTGGCAGCTTTGAAGCTGACTGGAAGCTGACTGTGTGTACTAGTTAAGCTTCACCATGCCTTGGACAGTCTATTTTGGACTCTAAGTACTCAGCAACATTCTGGCTCAGTTCTGAGAGGAGGCAGTGTAACACAATGACCATAAGCATAGGCTTTGGAGCTAGGGAGTCCTAGATTTGAATCTTCACATCTTTCATTTGGAGAGTTATGTTATTATCTGAACATTAATTTCTCCATCTTTAAAGTGATAATAATTATAATAAAAATAAACATCATGTTTTTTTAATTTAACACTTTCTTCCACCTGACAAAAATGTAAGTTCTATGAGGGTAGTGATTTTAGTCTCATTAGCTTCTAAGCTCTTAGAACATTCCCTGATATATAGAAGACATTTGACCTTTGTTGAGCAAATAAATATAAGTAGAGAGTATTTGTGAGCATCAATTGAGGTCACATTTATGAAATCCTTTGCACAGAGGCTGGTATATTTTAGGTATTATTGCTTTTATAACCCTGGAAGAAAATTAAGAAATAAATTGACTTGCATATAATAGGAGAATTCTTTCCTAGGTCTGTTTATAGCAAGATATACTCAGTGAAGAGGCAAGAAAGAAGTAAAAGTCTAGTGGGTTTGAAGGTATAATTTGATTTTAAATTCAAGAAATTCATTTCTATCCAGAGAACTTCCAAAAATCTGGAGCCTTTTGGTGACTGGCAGTGTTTTGAACTGTTTAGCATAGTTTTGTTACTTTCCTTAGGGTCAAGACATATTGGAACAGAACGACATCTCTTAGGACTTCTCTAAGGGATATGAGGCTGACATCTATAATCCCAGGTTTGACCATTCTTCATCCATCCATCCATCTGTCTGTCCATCCATCTATCCCTCCATTTAATTCAATAAATATTTATTGAATACCTATTTTGTGTCAAGGACTGTAATTTTTCTTCAAATTTCTTTAATTTTTTGAATAGGGTAACAGACATTTTAACTTCATTATGACAAGTAATGATAACCAAAGATCCATAGTTCAGATTACAGCAGGACCCTCCTGACAACCAGAGAATCATATTACATTATAGTGCATTCTTCCCCACAGAATAATGTTGTATTTTGTGTAGTTTTGAGGGTAAAATAAAATAACTTAGAGAGTCAGCAGAAAGTCTAGTAAATATGGGTTGATTATGTTTTTACCATTTCAATTGGCATGACCTCTAGAAAAGGATCTGTCCCCGATTAGCCCCATCACTAAATTTTTGGTGCTAAATGTAGTTAATTGTTATTTCAAGAGTTTAAAATGAAGAATTTAAGAAATGCATTTTTCTTTAATCTTAATATTTGTAGATAGTTTGGCACAAATAAAAAATTCTCTGCTGTATTTATTTATGATATGTCTCTGTTGGAAGACAATAATCTTTCTGCTTCTTAATCTAAATTGACCTGCAGTGTACCAATAAAACAAGTCACAACACAGAAAGTAAATTTTCTCTGTATAAATAATTAACTCTTTAAGATTTATTGGCCTTTCTTTATTTCCCCCTTTCTCTGAGTGGTGTAATCCAAATAAAATGTTGCATTTATTCTTGTCTGATAAAATATTCATAAAAGAAACCACTACCTTTGAATTTGGATTAAGAAACTATGAAGAAAACAGGGTTGTGAATGTTGACCTTGTCTCAGCACTACCTGGAGCCCATTAGCTAAAACCAAATGTCTGCAGGGAATCTACTTTTATTTTTTTTAATTTTTGCTCCTTAGTTTTTGTTAAAACTTTCACTGTCTCCAAACTACTACATGATGATTTTGAAACAAATCAAAGCAAGTGATTAGTAAGTCAGCCAGAACTAGGCTAGAAAATCTTCTTGGATGATCTGGGTGGCTTTGGAAATAATGAGAGCAACGAAGAAAGATTCTGCCAGTTTCTGATGAGCAGTTTTTGCTGCAATAAAGTGAGATTTAGAATGGAGAGTTTGATCTTTCATATTGTTTGGTGTTCATGTGGAGGTGAAATGAGTCTGTACTAATTCTCAGGGAAGACTCACTACCATGTTGCTTGGTTTCTCATGTTTGTGTTTATCTGTAGGTCAGTAGGTTTATTTGGGCTTTGGTGCTTATGTAAGCTTGGGGATTCCAGCAAGGTGTCTGAATTTACTATTTGATGGGTAACACCGCCAATACTTAAAACTCCAAAGTCTGTGATGATGGGCAGTACATGTTCTTTTAAGAAAGATAGATTCCTGGTGTTCATTGTATCCTCCAGAAAAGTTTTTAGTGTATGATCGCCACAAAACCATTTGCTTGATTGTTCTTTAGAGTAAGTAAATTCTGAGGGACAGAAACATCTTTGTTCTTTGAGCTCATTTTATAAAAAAATCTTTAGTTCAATAACGACCCATCTTAACCTTTAAGGGGAAGCATCTTTGTCTGTTGATAAAAGATTTTCACTGGAAGCTGGCCTTAGTGGCTGTAATTCCAGCATCTCGGGAGGCTGAGGCAAGTTCAAAGCCAGCTTCAGCAATGGCAAGGCACTGAGCAACTCAGTGAGACCCTGTCTCTAAATAAAATACAAAGTAGGGCTGGGGATATGGCTCAGGGCTTGAGTGCCCTGAGTTCAATCCCTGTTACAAAAAAAAAAAAAAAATTACTGGATGATGTTGCATATATGTTTTAGTATGCAGTTGACACATTTTTTTTCTTGAGAAGGTAGATATTTTACTTTGAGATTACCCATTTAATTTTTTCATGTCAAAATGTACTTTCTTTTGTAAAATAATGGTGAGAATAGAAGGTAGCCAAATAAGGTTTTAAAATATGAAGGTCTCTTATTTTTGCTTGAAATCAGTCAGTTCACACAATTTAAAAGTCTGGGAACCACTGAACTGAGCAACATTAGATCTGGAAAGAGTTCATATGAGGGGCAATGACCTTAGTGAGCTCTACCTTATCACCTGTGTCCTACCAACCTAGTCAAGTGGTATTGCAAGGGTTAGGGTTCATGTATAGTGTTTCTTTTTTCTTTCTTTCTTTTTTTTTTTTTTAACTGAGTTAATATTCACTAGAACAGCAATCCCAAAGAGGATCTGAACCAACAGGAACTGACAGGGCCTTTGCAACTGAAGTGTCAGCATTTGACTGCCTTGTTGTGGTATAGACACATTTTTAGTGTTAGCGTCAGGGTTTTAAGTAATTCTTATTTTCTGACCTGGACGAGTTCTTGAGGATTTCAGGATAATTTTCTTTTCTGTGTTAAACAGTGGTTGAGTGTTCCAGGATGAGTTGATTCATTCTACTTAAGAAATGATGGCACTTACTGGTAAGACCTAGTAAACCCTGGAGACACAACTATGTACAAGTACACATTATGTGTTTTCAATTTTGTGTCTAATGAGGAAATTTAGAAACAATTGAAAAGTAAAATGAAAAGAGTTTACTCTTTTATTTCTCTGAAATGGCAAGTACTAAAATTTTCTTACATGCCCTTTTGGTCTTCTTTGTGCAAATATTTATAAACATGGGATCACCCTCATTATAACATTTAAAAATCTAATCTAATTTTGCTAGTTAATAGCACATAGAAAATATTTTCTGATCATTGATCAATCTCAGGGATACTATTTTTAATGATTGTATAATGTTTTGTTTTATGATTCCATTTTGGGGGGCATTTAGTTTGTTTTCAGTGTTTTACACTTGCAAATAATGCCTTGATGAACATCACTATATTCACCTTTGACTTTTCTTTCTTAGAAAGGTTTTCAAGAAGTGAAATTCATATCCTATTGTTAAATACACATATTTCCCAGGTCTGAAGAATGATTTGAAGATTTTATCAGCAGAGACAATAAAAATAAGACCCTATTTTTTTAGACGTAATATCAGAATCCAGATTAAATGGCTGACCAGAAAATATTTCTGTTTTCTGCTAGACATCCTGGGAGTCCAAGAAAGGGAATAATGTAGAGGAAGGATAAAGAACTGAGCTGTAACATCAGTGTGACCAGATAAGAATGTAAGAACAGAAAAAATACTGCTTTTCTAGTCTTTGCAATGAGATTGAAAACTGTTGACATGGTCACACCTGGTGGTACTGTCTATATTTACAGGATTAAGAACTACCCTATATTACATAGCGTAGTTTAACAAAGTAGACACAAGACTAGTGGCATGGTAGTGACTTCATAACATTAAGCTTATATACATTTAAGTTATTTCCGCTTCTACCTGATGGGAGCTTTTGTGCTTCACAGAAAAGCTAAACTTTTGTGATATTTTCGGGGGACAGTTGTGAAACTCTGAGTTCAGGTGGTAAGGAAAGTTCTATTTAAGGAGTAGCTAGGGATAAAATGCATGTTAAATATTAGGTTTCATTTAATGTATGTCTTATTTGGTTGTGCCATTTTGACCTGCAAGTTTTGTACCTGCGCCTCAACTGGTGAAACAGGATAAGAAGCAAACAGGCTGTGTAAGCATTCCACCGTTTACTGCTCAATATGCAATCCGATCACACCTCTGGCTCTGTGAGCTGTAGCCAGGGCTTTCAATTAAATTACCAGACTGACATAAATCTGATTTTGGACTGAATTTCATGTGTTTAAAATACTAAACCACTATTTACCAATCCCTAATGAGGAGTAATCAAATAATTCAAACAGCAGTACAAACACTTACATTTAACTATAGATAGAGCCAAATTAAATAGAAGTATATCTTTATGAGAAAATATGGGCAAACATGGCTCAAAATATTCACTCTGTTCTACTCAGTATAAAAGGGAAAATGATATCATGATTTATTTTAAACACCTTTATTTTGGGTATTGTCAAATTTCAAGACTAAATTTATTGTATGCATTACCCAAACTCCCTTAAAAGAGTGAAAAATCTCCATCTGACAGATTCCTGGATCACAAGAAATGGATATCCACTCCCTCCTTCATTCAGCCTCAGTAACCCAAGCTATGTCTTGGTTATTTGTTTCAGGTTTTCCTTGGGTTATAGATATGGCAAGATCTTAGTTGAGCCTTAGTTGTCTGTTTTCTAAGCTCCTGATACAAACTGATGTTTGAGCCTTGCTTATTGGATGCTTGCTACATATGGAGATTTACAATTTGGTAAGAATATCAAGCAATCTAAATGTACCTGATTACCCCAAATGCTCTATGGTTAGTTTTCTTCAATTTCTTACATATATTCAAAATTATCAAGTAAAATTTCCCTCAAAAAGCAATAATATTTACTACAATTTGCAAGTTAAATTAGAATATTCCATGTCTGGGAATATGGAAGGACAATAATGAACAGCACCATTAATAAATATTTATTAGACCCTTTCAATTGTGCAGTGCATTTTGCTGTACCTTTAAGATACAAAAAGTAATAGGACTGTCCTTAAAATGTGGAGAGTCTAAAAGAAAAATATATGTCATATTTTTCAAGTTGTTTAGGGATTGTGCTGCTTTATTGGATAGGTATACCAGTGGCATTGTAGGTCTCCCTGCCGGGGCACAAGAAGATAGAGCATGTGAATATCATGCAACCTTTTAAATCCCTCATTCCAGAAGTGATACAAGTTACTTTGACTTGTGGCTCATTGACCATAAGTAGTCTCATAGTTTCCACCAGACTGCAGGAGAATGGGAAATCTTGCCATGCACCAAAAAAGGACAAGTCCTGAAATTGGTGAATAATAATAATTTGAAAGACAGGAGATGAAAAATAGGATCCTAAAAAGTTAAAATTTAAATTATAAGATAAATTTTCATGACAAAAATTCAAATAATGTTAAAGACTATAAAATGCTTAGAAAAATCCTTCCTTAAATTCAGATATCCTACATGTAGCCACTTTTAGCAATTTATCATTCTAGAATTTTTTTCTTTTAATTATGTATAAGCATCACACACACACACACACACACACACACAAGTAATCATACTATGAATGATATTTGACTAG
The DNA here is from genome assembly GCF_001458135.2 of Marmota marmota marmota. Taxonomy (NCBI): domain Eukaryota; kingdom Metazoa; phylum Chordata; class Mammalia; order Rodentia; family Sciuridae; genus Marmota; species Marmota marmota. The sequence continues at coordinate 33,943,071 of NW_026000037.1, forward strand.
AATTATACCATAAAATTTTTACTCTGGAAGCTTTTTAATTCAAAATAGTAAGCAACTTTTTCTGTTAGCACATGTGAATATATCCTATTACTTTTATGATTTATAACTTCAGAGTTTTTCATTTTTAAAGATATAAAATTATATATAATGAGAGTGTTTGGGGGTAATGCAGGTGTAAGAGGTAGAAGAGAGGAAGGAGAAAGGAGAAGAAGTTGGTGATGCCTGATAGTAGTCCAGTATTATTAGTGTGAGCCAGTGCTTAGTGCTTAGTGTGCTAAGCACTTTACAGGCAGTACCTTTATAATTCTCACAACCTTATATGCATGATGTAATTACTACTGTGGTCATCATTTTATGGAGGTGGAAACTAAGGCATAGTGAAGTTAATAACTTGCTCAGGACAAGGAAGTGACTGAATCAGAATAAAAAGGATATATTTTCCCTCCAGGTTATGTGACTTTAGATTTTGATGAATATTTAAAAATTACAAAGTTTTAATACCATAATGCAATGAAAAGTGCCTGTTATACATTCCTCAACCTTGAGCTGGTTTAAACTTTGCCATCTTGACTTGTGAAAAATTCTTACACTAAATACTGCCTGGGTTTGTGAGTACCTCCAGGGTTTATGAATTGGAATGTAAATAGAAGCAAGAAAGATGCTTGACAGAAAAAAGAGGCAAGAAAGAAACAAGACATTTCTGGGAAATTATACTTATTTTGGAGACTCTCTTGCATTCATGTTGTCAGCGAGTGGGGATTTGACAAAATGATTAAGTTGCCTTTTCTCTTACCTTAGTGTGCGTTTTCTACTTTTTTGAAGCAGAGTTCTTTTCCAGTGTCAGCATCAACACAAGCCTCAAACACATTCTTCTTGCTTTGACATTAGGGCGGGAAGTGAAAAGGAAGCATTGCCCTTGATTCTGAAGGTAGAACTCTTGAGAGTGGATGTTCAGGGCTACGAATTGCATTGTGTTGTGGCTGTATGAGTACTGAAAGCCATAATACACAGATGTCTACATGTTCTTTAGTTTCATATTGTGTGTGTATGTGAGTGTGTGCACATTGTGTAAAAAGAAGCTCTAGATAACAGAACCATTATCACATCTCAACCAAGACACATCTCAACCAAGTCTAAGGGCAGCAGTGAATTTAACAATTATCTCCTGAATACCTATTATATACCAGATCCTGTGTTCAACACCAGAAGTACAAAGAGATCCAAAATAGGTGCTCTCTCTATCTTTATAGAGCCTATAGGTTTGTAGGAGAGAAAAAAAATAATTAAATTATCATACAATCAAATGCCAGCCAAGTCAACAAACAAGCTAGAATGGTCAGTAGTACGATGGGACATAACCATGAAATATCTTCCCCAAAGAAAGAGGTCTGATTTAAGATCTTAATGATGAAGAAGTGTTAGAAAGCTTTCTTTCAGAAAGGAGCATATTTTACCCCCTTAGGAGGGCTGGTTGAAGATGGGGCAGATAGTGCTGGGAGTTTGTCTTCATGGTCCAGAGAAAGTCAGTGGTTGAGGCTCAGGTGTTGGTAGTGGCGATGGAGAGGAGACACATTCTAGAAATGTTTACAGGAGAAAGTTGGCTGGGCTTGTTGGTAGCTTTGGTTTGCATGGAAATAGAGCAGTGTCAAAGATCACTCCATAATCTTGGTTGGTATACGTGGTGGTACCATTCTCAGCTGTGGGGCCACTGGCATAGTAATGCGTTTAGAGAAAGAACATAATGAATTTGGTTTTGGAGTGATTGAGCTTTTAGTGCCTTCAAGTCATCGCAAGGCAGGAAACTTCCTTGTTTATTACTGAATCTGTGGAAACTAGAAAGGTGTACGACATTTTGTTGGATATTAAATAAATATTTAAAAACTAATTTAATAAAGACATAGCTTTCTGATTACTTAAATTATTTTATCATGCTTACTGGCATTTTTACATTTTATTCATGTAGCTTTTACAACAGTTCTTAATTTTTTTTTCCCCATAAGGTTTCATGTAATTTGTTGCTGTCATTAATAGGATCCTTCTTCCCCATCACATTCTCTATATGGATTATTGTTTCTAAAAAGGAAAGTTATTTACTATTTAAATTAATGTAATTAACTACAAATTTTCTAATGGAGATTCCAATCAATTCTTTTAGTTATAGATTCCATTATTTGTAAATAAACTTTCCTTATGATCTTTGTATGAAAAACACTTTAAAATATTATATCATTGATCCTTCCTAAGACACAAATTTAAGAAATTTGTTGACCATTTTTCACTAGGTAAGCAAGCATACAACTTTATAGTAAAACAAATCAACATTGCATTTTGTTATGGATTTGTCTAAAATGTAATTTTTCAAGATTGTATCATTTTGGCATCGTATTAAGAAAAATCAAAGATTAAATAATGGCATTACAGATCTTGTTAATGAAGCAGTGGCTGGATGTATATTCATTCATTCTTTTACTCACTTTTGTATACATATTTGGAATATGGGACATTCCAGGAACTACTGTATATTCTGCAGATGCAGAAGTGAAAACAAAACCAAAACAAACAAACAAAACCCCAAACTTTAAAAAATCCCTGCCATGTTGGAATTTGTATTCTATTTGGCATGACAGACAATAACCAGGAAAAATGAAGAAAATGTATGATTTATTAGTGTTAGGTACAATGCATAAGGTGATAAGGATAGTAATGGTTGCTCTACCATTACAGAACAGACTGCAAAATGATAGGATCCTATACTTAGAAAACCCTAAAGACATCACCAGAAGCCAGGTGTGGTGACACATGCCTGTAATCCTAGAGACTCAAGAAACTGAGACAAGAGGATAACAAGTTCAAGATCAGTCCTTTGTAGTTTAATGAGGCCCAAAGCAACTTAGCAAGGCCCTGTATCAAAATTTAAAAATAAAAAGGACTGGGCATGTTGCTCAGTGGTTAGGCACTAGGATTCAATCTCAAAAGCCTTTCAAATCTGATAAGCAAATTGAGTAAAGTAGAAGGGTCCACATACAAAAATCAATAGCTTTTCTCTAAACCAATATTGAACCCACTGAGAAAGAAAGAAGGACAACAATACCATTTTAAAAAAATACACCTTGAAAAAAATTGATGAAAACAATTCCTGTGTTCATGGATTGGCAGAATTAATGTAATTAAAATGGCCATATTATTGAGAGCAATCTAAAGATTCAATGCAATGTCACATCACACTACCAATAACAGAACTGGGGACGTACATAGTTGCAGAGTTGTTTGACTAGCATGTGTAAGGTCCTGGGTTTGTTCCCCAGTACTGGAAAAAAAAATCCTAAAATTCATTTGAAAGCAAAAACGATCCTGAATAGCCATAACACCTGATTTCAAAATATACTACAGAGCCATTATAACAAAAATAGCATGGTATTGGCATAGGAACACACAAGTATATCAGCAGAGTAGAAGAGAAGACACAGAGACAAATCCATGCAGTGCAGATACCTGATTCTTGACAAAGTTGCCAAAAACATACATTGGGGAAAAGACATTCTCTATAACAAATTGTGTTAAAGAAACTGGATATCCATATGTAGAAGATTGACACATGACCCCTGTCTCTCACCCCTTACAAAATCAAATAAAATAGCACAGGTAATAGCTTCCAGAATAGAACTCCAATAGCTAAGAGAGAAAAAAAAAAAAAAAAAGCAAGCATTAACAAATGGGAAGGCATCAAATTAAAAAGCTTCTACATAGCAAAGGAAACAACAGAGTGAAGAGAGAGGCTATGAAATGGGAGCATATCTTGGCCAACTACTCTTCTGGCAGAGGATTAATATCCAGAATATATAAAGAAATATTTAACACCCAAACAAACAAAAACCCCCAAGAATCCAATAAATAAATTGGTAAATGAACAGACACTTATCAAAAGAAGAAGATGAAATGACCAAAAATCATATGGAAAAAAATGCTTAATGTCTTTAGTGACCAAGGAAATGCAAATCAAAACTATATTGAGATTCCATCTCACGCCACTGAGATGGTGATTATCAAGAATACAAAAAAACAATAAATACTGGTGAGGATGTGGAGAAGAAGGAACACTTATAAACTGTTAGTGGGAATGTAAATTAGTACAGTCACTATGGAAATCAGTATGAAGGTTCCTCAAAAAATTAAAAATAGAGCTACCATATGATCTAGTCATACCACCCATGAGTGTATATCCAAAGAAATTGAAGTCAGCATACTTGAGAGATACCTGTATACCCATGTTTATCACTGCACAATTTATTATAGCCAAATTATGGAATCAGCCTGGGTTCTGTCAATAGATGAATGGAAAAAAGAAAGTGGTGTTTGTATATACAATGGAATAATATTTAGTCATAAAGAAGAGCAAAAGAATGTAATTTACAAGAAAATGGATAGAACTGGAGGTCTTCATATTAAACAAAATAAGGCAGACTTATGAAGACAAGCATCTCATATTTGCCTCATAAGTGGAATCCAGGGGAGAGAAAATGATGACATGATAATAGGAGGGAGAAGATTAGAAAAGATGGGGCGTGGGGAAGTGGGAGAAGGAAGGGTAAAGGAGGGTGGTGGAAGGGAATCGATATGATCGGAGTATGTTATGTGCAAGTATGAGTATACCACAGTGAAACTCATTATTCTGTATAATGAAAATGCACTAATAAGAAGTGTAATAAAATATTTCCCAGTCTCAATGGAGGGCCTGGGGAGAATCCAACAGTGCTATGGTCAGTGAGTAAAGAAAATACTTAGAGAACATATTATGATGAAAAAATATAATTCAACCAAGGAAATTAAAAAGAACAAAACCAACAGACTGAAAGTGGGCCAAAAGACCTGGTAACGCCTATTTCCACAATCCAAACATGATATAATGACAGTTTGAGCCAAGTTTGTAGCATGGAGGTGATAAGAAGAGCTTGAATTCTTTATGTATTTTGAAGCTACAATCAACAGAATTTCCTAATTGATTATATATGAGGTAAAAGGGAGAAAGTGTAGACAGTGATGCGCTAGGGTTTTTAGTTTGAGCAGCAAAGGATGGAATACTCTTAACTGAGATGGAGCAGACAATGGAGGGAATCATTTTTATTTGGTGGGGGATTGGTTATCAGGATAAAAGGAGCACAATTGAAACAATGGCATTGTAAGTCCATCCATGGACTTACTACCCATTCCTTCCTCAGTTCTGGCCCTTAAGTTTCCAGATATGGCTGTCAGTCTACTGATGAATGGTGTCGTTGGAGGCAAATATCAAAATGGGCAGGAGAAATGAAGGAGCCTGGCCACTAGCTTCTGTATAAGAGAGTTAACATTGCTTACTATGTAGTATTTGTTGCTGAATTGCAGAATGTATTATATTACTCATAAAGACTTGGAAATGACTAAGATAGATCTATCCATCTATCTATCTATCTGTCTATCTATCTATCAATCAATCAAATACCAAGTATCTTGTTTGGGCCCATTTCTATGCCAGGAGTTGGGGTTATAGGGGAGTATAAGATTTGGTACTTGCCCTAAAGAAGCTCACAGACTGTAGGGCAGAAACATATAAAACAAGGATGAGAAGTGTTATAACAGGAGGGTGGACCCAAACTATGAGATTGAAGAAGAGAAATGATGGATTGTCAGGTGAGCTGGGGTGTGTTTATCATTTGCATGCTAATTCTGGGTTTCCATTTGATTGCTATTCTTTTTTCCTTTATGAATCAGAGGTTTAACTACTAAGAGATTGCAGGGTTATGTATCATAAGACTCTCCTTTGTCTGAGTTGAATTTCCTTCAGGACTTGCAAAATCTTGGGTCATGAGATTCCAACCTAAGATTAAAAAAAAAAAAAAGTCCAAAGTTTCTGTTCCTCGTTTGTAATTCTCCTAAACACGATTATCTAACTTCTTCTCTAAGTGCTGTGACAAAGCAAAGTTGGTTTTTTTTTAAAGGGTACCTATGTGCAAATTGAATGTGTTTTTTTTTTTTTTTTTTTTTTTTTTTTTTTTATGCTCTTAGTAACCAGGTGCCTTAGAAGGAGCAAGACAGCAATATAATGTTCAAGGAAAATTCTCACTAGTGGTGAAGAGTTGAAGACTTGGGTGCGTGTTCCACTTTTATTGTCCATCCTTTGAAAGGGTTCTAGAGCACTGTCCTTCCTTCTGTGGAAGATAACACTGGTTCCGTAGACATTTTCTTTTCTGTTTTTGGTAGAGACTAGAGATCCAACCAGGTTCAGGACACTTGACTTTTGGTTATGATAGGGTGGTTACAATGTTCTCAGCTTTTGTAGTAAGATAATACTTGAAAGAGACCATCCATCTTTCTGCCTTTCAATTTATGCAGGTGTAAGTAGCAATTGCTTTGGATCTGCAAAGGACAGATTTTACCATTGTCTACTGAGCCTAAGGTTGTCTCATTTTTGAGTTAATGTCTTTCCAGAGTCCTTTGATTTCTGAAAAATAGAGTCAGAAGGCAGGGAAAAGAAGGAAAAATATGGGGAAAATATAGTGATATTTGATAACTTATTCGTGTAACAACTGAGTTGGAAATGCCCAGTAGACAGTAGAGTCATTTAACATGGTTGATTTGTGAGGGCCAACTATTAAGTTTTTCTGTGGGGCAGGTTTAGAGGAGACTTCACCCCACTGAGTTTGTGTTTGGGGAAGTGTGATTTTGCTTCAGTGCTCCACCACCCTTATGGAGCCCACACCCCTACAGCTACCAAGAATTATAGAAGTAGTGGCTTAATGTTTTTCCTATCCAAACTTCTCCTCCCACCACCTAGCCATCTGGAACTAACCTATGATTTCTGCTCTATTACATACTCAATATACCTAGAGGCACCTAAGCAATATTTGTTTTTTTATTATATCTAATGAAATAATTTTGCATTGGCAACAAATAGCTTTTTAAAATACTGAAGAAGGCAAAGTCTAGATGAAACAAAATATAGATATTTAAAAAATATATTGATGCTCTTGTTTTGACACTGATTGCCATGAGCCAATCAGAATCAAAGTTTATATTGTAAACTAAACCAAATCATCCTAACCACTGTACTAGATTTTCAAAAAAATTAATTAAAATATTTCCATTTGTTTAATTTCCAATTTTAAATTTTAGCTATATTCAGCTTAGTTCAATAAACAATTATTAAACCTTAATATGGACCAGACATGATACTGGATGATGGGTAGCAAACATGACTCAGACATGGTACTTGCCCTTCAGTGGCTCATACTGTGGAGGAGAACATTCCTATGTAATAGAAATAGCCTTGTAAGTCACCGTAAGTTGGGCATCTGTTATATACCAGGTATTCTTTTTGAGGTATTTTAAACTTTTAATCCTCATACATATGGCAGGATTGTATTATTTTTCACATTTAACAAATGAGAAAAATAAGGTTCATGGAAATCTGGTCACCTGCTCAAGGTAACAGACAGTAAGTAGTAAATTAGGTAATAATTGGATGATCATGTTTCATAGCTTGTACTCTTATGAACACCATTTTCTAGTGCATGTACACACACACACACACACACACACACACACACGTCTTTAGGGCAGTGGGAAATGGATTGATGTACTTTTGTGTCTTTTTGGATTCCATTAATTAAAAAAGCAATTTGTATAGAGTATTCTTATTGTATTTAAAAAAAATTTAACAAGAAAAAGAATCAATTAATTTGAGTTGCTGTGTTTTCTAGAAAAAACCCAGATGGGAGGGTAAAATTATACTGCATAATTTTAGCAAGCTTACAAAATTTACAAAATAACATTGTCTTCTCCAGGGTAGTTGAGTTAGGAAGACCAGATTTCATCCAGTGATATTTACCACTGTTCAAATGTTATTGCATCTCTTTTTTGAAATTTTTGGATTTCTTTTTATTTTTCATAGAGCTAATTGTATTATTTGATAGTTGAACTTTTTATGTAATAGAATACTAGATTAATTTATCAGTAGACTGGGCTCTGGAGAAACTCTGGATGTTTAGTCAAGCGCTCTTTCTAAAGAGGACAAGTTGCTTCATTTGATATTTAAAACAATATGATGGGGGCTATGATGACAATTCCATTTGGTGGAATAATCAATAGAATCAACGGACTGTTTTGCAAAGTCACTATTTGGAAGTGGACTGTTCTTGCTTGTTGGTTTGCGTTCTTATATTTTTAATGAATGATTGCTTTATGTCTACATGTGATTTAGACAGATTCACTTTAGTGAAGTCAACTTTAAGATATGTAGCATGTGATGTGTGTATGTGTCTCTTTTAGCTTTCTTCTCCTCATCCTTGTCCATGAAGAACAGAACAGTTAGTTTAGGAAAAACCTTCCAGGAGTTCAGCATTCATTTTAAAAAAGAAAGATGGAGTGAGTGAGACAGAGAGAGAGCCAGAGAGAGAGAGAAAGAGAGAGAGAGAGAAATCATCGAAATGGGGAAGCAATCCTTCTAATTATCAGAAACAGGAGCAAAGTAACAATGCCTGAAATTCACCTCCCCAAGGGGAATGAATCATCAAAATAACCGGTGGAAAACAAGGTTGTGCAACCTTGACCAGCGTGTGTCACCGGCTGGTGGAATTTTTAGAAAGGCAGCAGTTTGGGTTCATCACTGTGGTTCGTGATTGCACACACCTGTTTGGGGCATGGATTTTGCAACCCCCCAAAAAGGGGAAACTGAACTCGCTGCTCCTCCTGAGCTGTGCAAAAAAGCAGAAAACCACAGCTGCTGGAGCAGTTAACAGATATCAGTAAAATACCCATGTTACATAATTAAGGATAACGTTCTTGAAGCATATGGGCCGGAGGTATTATACTCTCATTAAAACTTTAGGTAGCGAACGATTTAGCATATTCTCACACAGTTCTAGGGTTGAATTCTATAACAAATGTTTGTAATTAGGCATGCTGTAAACAGTTTATTAAATAATGCATGAAGAAAATGGTTGATGAATTATAGACAGTTTTGAGAGTTGTGTACAAGTGACATAGAGGCATTGAGATGAGACATAAAAGATTTCTTCTCATTGACGTGGTAACTAGTCACTTTGGGCAGCTTAAGTAAGACTGGAAAAGGTTTCATTTGTCAGCCTAGCTTGTCTGTAATCTTAAAGAAATAGGAATTGATGACTGGATTTTTTCCCTGTTTTAAAAAGTACATTATGTGTAGCAATCTCCTTTGAACTACTGGTACTGAAGAGGAAGAAGTGTTTTTGACCAGAGCAACACAAAAAATCTCATACACTTTATTATGGCAGGAAAGATCATCTTGATAGGGAGTAATAGGGGTGGATATAGCCCAAAATGGCCTAAATCAGTAATTTAAAAGTTACACCTTGACCAAGAGGTGCTATTATTTATAGGTCAGAGGAATAAGGAAGAGGTCTCTCTTGAGAATCAGTAAGGCAGGTGTTTGCTCCCTGGGGAAGTGGTAGGAAACAGGCCCCAGAGATGACATCAGATGCAGGAAAGAAATTCTTTCAGTTCTGCATCTTTGCTTGATATTCAAGCCAGGTGGACCATTCCTACCTGAGTGGAAGAGTATGTGATCTATGGAAAATAAGTTTGGATGATCTTGGGATGTCTCTAAGGGAAGAATGGCCATGTTCTTAAGCCATTAGGGTCATCTAGATATTTTGTTTTCCAATACACATAGACAAGAAAGCTGTTAACAGAACAAATATGATATTTGGAATGCCTTCTAGAACATACTTGGTAGAACTGGCAAGTTAACATAGCTTTGACTGATTTGTCTGTTTAGTAGGTAAATGGGGCTGCCAGTCTGGCAGTTTGCATTGGCAATAAATCACCACTAAGACATTTTATCTAAAAATTGGCCATAGTTTGGGTGAGGTAAGGGTTTGTCAATTTGTTTTTATTTTGAATCCAGGCATAATCATAACGCTCACAAGCCACCTGGAAACTTCAGCCCACATAGAGAAGCATGGCTCAGGTCAGGAGTGAAGTTTGGCATGCTTGCAGAATGAAGGGTAAATAAGGGTTCAAGGGTCCCTGATCAGAAAGACCCTGACAGACTGGTACTGCCTGGGAACATTCCTATTGGAAGCCAGGTCAGTGCTGGAATAGTGATATAGGAAGGCTATCATAGATATGATATAGGAGAGAAAATTTTGGTGGTTTTCTCTTTTATTGGGTTGGAGGAGTATCCAAAAAATCTATTCTTCAGAACATAGGGCAACCATTGTCCATACGTAAACAATGATAGATGTTCTTTCTTTGAAAATCAGTGTAAAGCAGGAGGCTCTGGGATCAATCCCCAATGCATGTGTGTGCATGTGTGCATGCACACACACACAAACACACACATATACACACACAGAAGAGGAGAAAGTTGACCTTGGATTCATAGCCACTCTAGTGGAAAGAGTTGAGAGGGATCCCCCCAATGTCCTTTGTTTTCTGATTCCCTGAATATCTTTCAAAGCTTCAAATATCCCTGAAGAATTTTTTTTTCCATTTTGAAAATGAGTTGTTTTGTCAAGAAAATTACATTGCAAATACATTGATCTGTGAAGTCAACAGACTTGTTGTCTCTCTTTGTATATTATATTTAGAAATCTTAATTGTACTTCATATTGCCATTATACAAACTATCAGAAAGAATCCAGTTAAGATAGTTTTATTGTCTTAATCATGCCCTCATGAATGATTAAATTTGTTCACCTTTTGAAATATTCAATTGCTTTTGATGCTATAAATATTTGAATTGCATTTGACTTGTCCTTCAGTGATTTTCTCCCTTTTCTTGGACTTTATATATATGTAGTTTTAATGACACTGTCTACCAAAATTTTAGGAATAATACACACCCTAGTTTCTGCTTAGTAAAGTCATTCGAAGTGATATAAATGTCAAGAGCAAACAAGGAAACCATCTCAATGATGTGCTGAAGCACTTGGCAGTTTTCCTGGTATTTAGGACATGGAGGAATTTAAAGATATCCTACATTAACTACTCCTAAAGACTCGAAGTATTAAACATCTGACCTGATAGGATTTTTCTTTGTTTTAAGATATATATATACATAATACCAGATTCTTTACCAAATATTTTTAAAAGTTCTGTTTTGAATCTGCAGCACAATATGCCTGTTGGTATATGACAGCATTCATAAGATGATACAAGAAAAGCAAAAACAAACAAATAAACAAAAAGTACCCCAACATTCCCAAAGCATTCCTGCAAAGTGAATCCCACAATTCTGCTAGTTTAAGAATATCTAATACCTGCACTAAATGTTATGTTGGCAAACCCTTACTCAAAAAAGATCAAGATGCAGTGTATTTGCGACTAAGATGAAATAAAGTGTTGAAATATATTGGGTAGCCTCCAAAATGATTCAGGTAATTAGCAGGTGTTTATATTTTTCATTTTGATTTGCCCACAGGTACTGTTTTGGAAACAGTAACATAAAGATTTTCATCTTGGCATGTGTCTCTAACATTTGTTTGCATTTAATATACACATTAATTTGGATTGAAATTTTCTGGTTTGGATTTTTCATACTTGATGGCCTTCAGTGCTAATATGTTTTTTCAATTAACCTATTAATATCAGGATGTTAAGATCCTAGTATGTTCATTTATTTATTTTTCTCCTGTTTCAGAGTTGGTGTGGGGCATAAAGTGTGTGTGTGCGTGTGTGTGTGTGTGTGTAGAAAAGTGGTTACTCCAGTTTATGGATTCATAATTATTTATTTTTTTCATCCTGAAGTTTTGAAGTGCATAACATGGTTTGTTTAAATGAAAAGTAATGAGATATAAGATATTTTGGGCATAAATATGATTCAGGGGAGAATAATATTTTTGTGTGTGATTTTTCTGAGAAAGGGAAGCATCATTAATGTTCATTGAGTTCTTTAAACACAAAAGGGCACATCCATGCACATCCATTCTTGCACTTGCTTGCTTGCTAAGTAAAGCAAAAATAGTCTCTGAGGGAAATAACTGCAAGGCCGGTGCCAACTTCCCCAACATACCCAAGAATGTCTTTATTTAGAACCTCCCATGTGCTATTTTTTTAAATCTCTGGAATCTCAGGGATTTTCCCATCCCTCTACATGCTTGAGACGTTTCGGAGCATGGTAACCCCCTGTTGGAATCCTCTAACTCTTCTGTTTTATTTTTAAGATGTGGGCAGTATTAGTACACAGGGAACTCACTGTTCCTAGGCAAAGGAGGGTGAGCTTCCCAGTGTGCATCTCAATAAACTCTGAAGACCATTGCTGGTAAAGAAGTCAACTCCATGAACCACCAAAACCTCCTTTAAGGGGCCTTTGAAAATCAGGAGATTTTAATTGGGATTTTTAAATCGAGAGCTTTATGAGAAGGTGGGAAGAGCCGTGTAATTCTAGCATGGATAGAACACTTAGTGTAACTCTTGATTGTTTAGAGGTAATCGCTGGTCTTTGCTAAAAACCCTAAATAAGATAAATGCTTAATTTTTTTTTTCTTCAAATTTTAATAGATATACTGGACTTAAATTTTGGTGATGCATTTGCTTTCCACACAAGTAAAGACAATTTGGTTCTTTTGGGGTTAGACTCTGTTAATCTCTGAAGTGATTATCCTAGTATTGTCCATTTGCATCTTTCTGTGTGAAAGTATTAACATATATTCAAAAATTATACCATATTTACATATTGAGCTTGTGTATAAACACACTACTGCCTTTGCAATAAAGCACAATGTGCAATTGCAGAAAACTCCTTTTCACTTATGAACGTCTGAGTCTGAGATTCACACAAACCACACTTTTGTTTGACTCCAAAATGTGGGTGCCAAATGAATCTCCTGCACTAGGCTTATGAACACTACTGCAACTGTGCAGCCACTATTTCTCTACTGGGAGAATTGTTTCAGCAGATAAACCATCTGGCTTGAAACACAGCCCTCTTTGAAAATATTCCCCATTATGTTAGCTCTGAAACAATGTGTACAACTATGCTCCAGTGGAGGACATGGTTAACAGAAATTCAATGTCAAACAATATCTGCTCTGTAATCTTCTGCAAATCTAAAAAAAGAGGTAATCAAAATGCAAGATTTTAATTTTTAAAGAGTCATTGTGACCATGGCATAAGATGAAGAAAATTCAGGAAAATATTTAATAAGGAACTATAATAAGAGAATGTTTAATACAGTGACTTTTTTTCTTTAGGGATCACCCATGGAAATGAATATCCTTTTGTTATAAGTATCAGGAAGATAGTGCATTAATGTTTTGTGTTTATTAATTTCCTTTTTTACTAAGTGTTTTCAAGTATGAATTGATGATGTATGATTGGAGAATTGTTGGAAGTCAGTATTTATAGCTAAAGATTCTGAGGTGAACTTAAGTGACTCAGGGAGGTTTCTAAGGCAAGAAAACTCTAGAAAACTAAACAAATATCAGGTAGAAAAAATTAACATGCTGTGGGAACATATAATATCAATAAGCAGGTAGAGGAAACTTGATAGAACAAGTTTTAAGAATCTAAACCACCGTAGTGTTACTGTTATGGAAGAAAACTAAAGGGTAAAAGGAATTTTAAAAAGATATATGTTATCTATATTTACAACTATTTTGAGTTACATTAAAAGAGAAGACTTGAGTGCAGTTATAAGAAAGTTATTTTTAAAAGTGAGCATATTTGTATCAATCAGCCCAGAATAATCTATAGGGGGCTGACATAGGTTTGGGTCATTGATTGGGGTGATTGTAGGAGCATCAGCATATTACTGAAATGAAGTAAAACTAGGATAACTCCTTGGAATCACCATAAAGCATGAAGAATGAGAAAAATATTCAGAAACAGGGTTACTTGATCAACTGATGAGAAAGACTGATGTCACAAGAGGATAATTTCCATGAGCCAAAAAGAACATGGCGCATGAATGGGATACACTGATTATGTCTTCACAAAGCTGCCTTGTACATTAAAGACCATTCTCATTTTTTGTTTTCTTTTATTTTTTTACTAAATTGGCTTTAGTCCTGGTCACTTTTTGTTTCTTGGTTCTTCCTTCATAACTCTGGCATTAGCTATACTAGCATATGTCTATCAACAAATGTCTCAAATTTATACCTACAAGGAGCCATGCTGTTTACTTTTTTAAATGGTATTTTTCCAGATGCAAGAAATAAAGTCCTTAGAATTGAATCACTTTTCTTCAATTTTATAATTTTATTTTATTGGATAATGAAGTACTGGCATTAGTCAAAGTTTTCATTCCACATGCTGTAATTTCTAAGTAATGGGATTCCTGAGTAATGGTTTTCAACAAGAAGGCTGCTAAGAAACACAGTTGACTAAAGAACCCAGGAGGACCAACCTACAAGTCACTGTAAATACAGGTAGGAAACAGAGGTCTGTCCTTAGGTGGGAAGACAGTTCTTTAAGGGTTAGGATAGCAAATGCAGAGGGGCATCTGGCCCTCATGATTAAGTGGTATATAGTTAATGATCAGCATATATATTAATCTCAATTTGTTTATTTCTCATCATTATCTTTGAAGAATCTACAACTACACACCAATATTGGTGCCAGTATCAGAATGGAGAAATTGTAGTACCACTGTTTCCTTATATCTAGATTCACTGTATGTACTGGGAATATATGATAACAGGCCTAGAAACTCTGGGATTTTTCTCAGTGCATTCATAGCCATTAGCTGGAACAGACACTCTATTAAGTTATATTGTGTCCATGTTTATGACTAGGAAGTGAACTCTGGAGTATGTCTCTAGCGGGAAAAGAACAATCAGCAAATTAATGTATTGGACTTCTATGAAGTCTTCTTTGGTAAAGGTTAATTATAACTCCAATATTGTAAGGTCTGCTGCCACAAGGAGAGTACTTAACACGTGAGCTAGTGTTTGCATGCCCTGATGTCCTTTTTTCCCCTCACCAGTGAGTGAGATGCTCTGCCGTGTGGTAAGGACAAATCTCGTTGAGAGGAAATTGAGGCATTGTTAGACATTAACAGGCTATTTGATTTTTTTTTAAATCTTCCATTCCACCTGAAATTTTATAGATTATCTGGTGTGTGTGTGTGTGTGTGTGTGTGTGTCTATTATATAGCTGAGGCTCTGTTAAGTTTTAAAGTTTCACTAGAAACACTTAGATATAGGATGAACCTTTAATTTGTAAAAGAAAATCCAAGCAGTTTTCATTGTAAAACAGAGAGAATGTGACTTGTCTGGAGGGTGATCTGAATTTGATGAGGGGAATATTTGATGTTATAGTCATAAAATTAAACTTCTCTATGCATTTGGTTAATATTTTAAGTGCACAATTTTTTAGAACTGAAAAGATAGTTATGTCCCCGACCACAGCTTCAGAATGGATTCTGAGGAAATCTAAAGAGTTCTGGTGTCTGTAGGGCTGGGTCTGGAGACAGCTGTGAATGATTTACTTCTCTGCTGCTTTGTGAACTTCTTCAGGTAAACCGTGCCTCCTGACCCATCGAAAACTTGACAAAGAAATGTCAGTGCTGCAGATCCAGGTAGGTTCCCTCCCTGCCTTAGATAAAAGGACATGAAACCCAGTAATCCAAAACAGACTTCATAACCCGATGGTCATCACTGTTTATCCAAGTAAATTAAGCATTAGTTGAAGTTTAAAAAAAAAGCAAGAAATGAAAACCAGCTCCAGTAACTGCACCGAGAAGTCAGTACTGAGGGCAGGTAAGGTAGATTAATAACAGGCCACTCCTGAGAAGGTTTAGGCTCTTACTGTCAGAGGGTAATAATTAATGATCAAGTGTTAATGGAGATACTGGGCTGTTGATGTCATTAATTCAGCTCATGGAGCCAGTGCTGCCCACGACCTGCCACAGCTGTCACTGCATTTGCTTAATTATTCCAGTGCCTTCGGGCTCTTTTTTTTTTTTTCCTTCATTTTTTTTCCCCTTTACTCTTTTTTCCCCTGACTAACTATAGGACATTATGTTTTCACTGACACAGAATTATGAAAAGTGTCCTGCTCTCTGGGCAGTGCCAGGCCTAAAATACGTGAAAACCCAAAGGCAGCAAAGGAGACCATAACTTTATACTTAGATGAAAAGATGGAAACTGCTCAAGAAAGGCCATCTTTCAATAGCCTGATTGTGCTGATATAATTTTTTGGGTTCTTTAAGGATTTAGATGTCAAAAGTGAACTCGGAGCTGTGTTAAATGTCAAAGTGCTCACCCTCTCCCACAATCAAACAAAGAGAATACAGAAAAAGTGGCTCGAGAGTGTTGGTAGAACATAAGGCCGTACAATCATTCGGCCAAGTGGGAACCAGAAAGCGGGCTTCCCTGGGCAAATTGAGGCAAGGAACACCACGTGAGGGGAAGGCAACTGCTACTAAAATTCATCTGTGGGAGTGCACACATCTGCAGGCTGTACCTCAAGACCTTCTTCCTTTTCTCTGGCTTTGTGTCTCTTGTCCACTGCCTTGCTTAGAATTGAAGGAAAGCCAATCCTTGCTTTCCCAACACCATTTGGATCTTTCTCCCCTGGCCTGGCCTAATAACCACCACATTTCTTACTTTTCCTGTTTCCTAATTGGAACAGGGTGTTTATTCTGTTTTTTTTTTTTTTTTCCAAGATCCCCACCTTTCAAATTGTGTAATTTAAAAAACTTGTTCCTCGGTTTTTAGGTATATATTTCCAGTTCTGATGAGTCAAACTAGTCCAATGTGTCTTGAGCTTCCAGACGGAATGCTGCTTGACTCGCTTCCAAACTGAAGTGCTTAAAAAAATGTGAGGCACTACAACAATTTTAAATCTCTCTCTACGCTGCACATGGTGATTTAAAATAATTGAAGCTCTTCAAATTTTTATATGCTCTCAAATTTGGAAGTGACCAGTTCTGAGCATGTGCAGGACACAATGATTGAAAGTTATTAGAGTCCTTCCAATTTATCGTTAAGTGTTTCAGCTTGGGAGTGACAAGGGAACCTGGACTCTGGCAGTTAAAAGTGATTTAAAATTGTCATTACACTCAGATGTTATGCAGGTGATCAGAAATCTGGACACTTGTGTAGATTTTAAAAATCACTGTTAACATAATTCATTTTATAGATCCAAAAGATATTAGCCCACAAGAAGAAGCATTTAAATAAGCCACTTAAAATGCACCATAACCCAATTTTACTTCCGCTGCCATAGTCTCCATTGATGACCTGAATGTGATCACGATTTTAAAGCCAAATGTTCAGATTTGGCAAGGAAGAGAACTGTTGTCTTCTAGGCCAAGCATGAAAAAATAAGTATTCAGTAAAAACACCTGATGCGCTCTAGAGATATCATGTAGTCTATCCTCATGAATTATGCTGATTTTTGCTTTAAATAACAAGGGAATTTTTGAACTATGCATAGATGATCCCTTTTCATACATGGTTAAATTTATTTTTTATCTAAACATTTGAAATAAAGTACTTTTATTCAAGATTATGTAACTTAAAATTTCATATTATATCATCTCCTCGATGGCATATGTGTCTTCATTTCTGAAGCCCTTCATTGCTTTGGTGGAAACTGAACCAAATGAAAAGGTACCTATTTATGAAACATACAAGATGGCATTTTCAGACGATTCTGTCGGTCACTTGACGGTCATTTAACATTCCTCAGACTTCTTTACCAAAGGATATTCTCTGAATGGGACCATTAGGTTTTTGCTGAGTGTCCTGATGCCAAGATTCTAACATGGAAGTTAGATTTATGTTTCAAAACTTAATATTGTATAATAAGAAATCCAGTCATTAAGAAAGAAGTCAGCTAAAATTCTTAACATGTTTTATTTGTACCTTTGAAAGCCACATGGATGCTCTTTTACTTGATTTAAATGAAAATGACAAAGGTGAAATTCCAACATATTTCTCAGCCACTTCCCTTCCTCAGTAAATGTTTTCATTTTGATAAAAATTAGGATAAGTTGATTATGGGTTTGATTTTTTTTTTAACCCAAACCTAGAGTTGGAGTTTGAAATACTTTGGCACATGAAAACCATCTGATCTTATAAACTAGCTTTATAAATCTCTGTATTTTTATTAGAGCAGAAATTGAACAGGGTTAGAAATAGAAAGTGCTAATAATAGAAAATATGTTGTATTGGGGATTTCTGTGACCCGAGGGATTTAGGGCCCCAAACTATGAAAACTCACACATTTGGTATAGTAGTCAACCTTTGCCCTCAAATATATTATGAGTTTTTAAGTTTGAAAAATTTTCTTATGTTTATATATTTTAGTCTCCACTATTACTTTGCCATTTTGTGTTGAATTTTGACAGGTATAAAAAAGCTAAGACAGTGTGTTCAGTTATTCATGGCTGTGCTAAATTAAGAACATGGCAGTAGACTAGGTTATGCTATTAAATAATTTAATTAAGCCTTATTTAGGTCGCAGGTAGAATCAGTACAATCTTTGCTGAGCCTGTAAGAATGCCTGGAAATTATCTTATCCTTAAGCCTGGTTATATCAAAATAAAGCCTTGTTTTCAGTTATATTAGTTTGGGGGTTCTCAGGTACTGGAAGGTTATCTGAGAAGACTAAATAACTGTTTGTGCTTAAATTCTAGATTTTCCCATCATGTTAGCTGAATAAACCAATTTAAATAAATGTTTGATACTTATTGATGCATCCCTTATAAAAAAGAATGCCATTTTCCCATATTTCAGTATTAACAGTAGGAATAACTATATTTTTTTTTTCAGAAAAGTCATGGTCATTGCTTCAGATTTACAAAATGAAATAAGAGTTGTGGACAGATTAGAACTCAATATACTTTTCAATTGCTTTTTATTTCAGTTGCTTTTGAGAAAGATCAGTTTTCTAAATTCTCTTTTATCACCTAAAAATAAGCCCCGGGAGGTATAAAACAGGGATAATCAAAATAAATTTAACATAAAAACTTGAAGGATGATACAGATTATGTGTGTTTGCTCTATAGGTGTAAAATTACTTTGAAAGAAAGTCTAAAGGGAATGATCAATAGATTTGACTTCATAGAAGTGAAAAATGAAAGCTTCTTCTGAGTATCAAAAATACCATAATGAAATACATGCAACAAATAAGGAATATTGCTAACGATGTCACTGATAAGTTAATATATCTATAATATGAAAGGATTTTATCCAAGTTTCTATTAAAACTAACACCTCAGCTGATGAAGAGGAAAGAATTAAAAGTGGAAAGTGAAAGTAAAGATGGGAAAATTTATGAAAAGATATAAAATGAAATACTGTATTTAGTATATCATAAAATAAAAAGGTTGAGATTCATAAAAGATAAAATTCTTTCATTACAAACTTTGTATATTTTAAAAAGCATAGCACTTCATTCAATACATGTTTTTGAGTGACAGCAGGATACCCTACTAACTCCTGGGATTATGGCCATGAAAAAGATATCAGGGCCATAGCCTTGGAGAGACTTGCAGTCTTGAGTTGAGTTACAGAAAGTTAACAGGCCAACAGGGGATGGTGGATGATCACTCTTTGTCATCTAGAGAGTAAGGCAATGGACTAGCCCTCATCAAGATCTGGTAAGGCCTCTGGAGGGAACTGAGACTTGAGCCTCCAAATCTGACATCGTTCCTGTCTTTGCTTTTTCTCACAGCCTTCATGCAAATTTAATTATTTTGAAAATAGAGACCTTTCATCTCTACCTGAGAATTGAACCACTTTTTGCAATTTCCATTCCTATTACTCTGCACCGAACTTCCACCACTTTTCTCCTGGAATGCTGTACCAGCACCCAAATTGCTCTCTTTGCCTTCTCTCTTCCACACTGTGTTCTGTTTTTCTACATTGCAGGTAGGTATTTATTACCCATGTCTTCTCCTGATCAAATAGAGCTTCAAAACAAGACATGCCGCAGTCTGGCTGGGCACAAATCACGAGCCACTCAAGCAGGAACAAACTTTATTTCTGAACTCCACCAGCACACTCCACACATGCTCCCCGGGAACTCTCCCCAATGCCACCCACGCCACTCCTCCAGGAACACACCACCCCAATTGGAACTCCCACCACCGGACCTTCACCAACTAACTTGAACTCTTCAGGAATCCCCACGAGAGCTCAACCGGAACTCCTCGAGAACTCGAAAGTCATCATCTTAATGGCTCGCTGGCATCACCTCTCAACCACTACTTCTGGCAAAAATGCCATGCGTCATGTCATCCCGACTCAGCTGTGGCCCTCAACAAAGACACAAAGCTTTCTATGACCTTTCAAATCCTATATGATTTTACCCAGCCTGGTGCATGATCTTAACTCTTCTATTATTTCTCTCATGTCTTTAACTTTAGCCCTTCCATTCTTCTCTCCCCCAACACTCTGTGTGCTATCATGAGTCTGTCCTTGTGTTCTCTACTTGAGAAATAGTTTTCTCTCAAATACATGTATGACTTTGCTTGCTCACATCATTTATGTTGCTGTCTATAGGTCACATCAACAGAAGCCTTTTCTTGATACACTACTTAAGTCAGAGAATCTGTCTTGGTTTTTACCTTTGCCTTACATAACTTCTCTTCATATTCTTTGTTAACCTGTTTATAAATTTACTGCTCATTGTTTCTAATGTAAAACTATGGAGATCAGGTACTATGTTGTCAGGGTTCAACCAAAGAAACAGAATCAGCAGGAGATTATCTATCTATCTATCTATCTATCTATCTTTTTCTCTATGATTTGTCATCTTTTATCTTTTGGAATTGCCTTTTGTGATGAGAAAGCTGAGTCAAGCAAGTCTGAAACCCAAAGGACAAGTCTTCAGGAAGTGAAGATCATAGTCAGACTGAAATTCAGAGGCTTAGGCTTCAGCTGCTATACACAGGCAAAATTTCTTCCTTTCCAGGAAAGATGAGCCTTGTTTTTGAGGTTTTCCAAAGAATTGAAACAGCCCTGAAAATTACATAGGATAATTTCCCTCATCTAGGTTAACTGATTATAGATTATGTCTGTAAATTCCCTTTATATCAACACCTAAATTAATGTTTGATTACATAACTGGAAACTTTACCAGTCAAACTGATATATCAGAAAAATTGTCACATTGGAAAAGTCTTTTGGGTACTGTATGGAGCCCCAGACACTAGGGAATTTACCCTCGTTCAGAAGCATTTCTTCATAGGTATGTGCTGGGTGCACATAAGAAAAATTGAGGGAATAAAGGAGAAAAGGAGAGAGTCCCCTTCTATATTTCAGGTCTGAAGGAGGTGTCTGGCTGCTCTGGAAGCTGGGTTTGGAGAAACAAAACTGTTTCCTGGACACTTTTCTCCTATAAAGGAAAAACAAAAATCTACAAAGGAAAGGACAGTAAATCCTCTTTTTTAGTTTTAAGAATTTCTCTCATGGAGATATAGAATTAAAACTTCTATGCTTTTGGAAGAGAGGAAACAGGAAGGAGGAAGGAAAGCGGAAAAAAATCCATGGCTGTAGGAAAAAAGAAACAATGATACCAAAAGCCCACTCTACTCTGGGCTAGCAGCAGGAACCCATCATGGGCTCAGAATCCTGTATATTTAAAATGTAGGGATCTGCTACTTCTTGGGGAGAGGTGGAAAATCCCATTTCAATTACCGGTACAAGGAAGAGTTTTTAGGTGACATGAGTAGGAAGGGCAAAAATGCTGAGAAAGCCCAGTATAAAAGATCTGCCTAAAAATGAGGCTGGACTAGGAAAAAGAGAGAACTTCTTTGCCATCAGATCAGAGCCAGGTGCTGAAAACAAGTGATGGCAATCTGCTACCAAGAGCAGGAACAAGGAGGGTATGCAGAGAGAGGCATAGCTGGACTGGGCCTCCTGAAAGTGGATGGGAGAACAGGAACACTGATAAAAACTCAATCCAAAGTGACAGTAGTGACATTCCTCTAGTGCTTGAGGAATGTGAAGCCTGAAATGTACTGAAGTTAGGATTAGCTTACAACAACAAACCCCAAACTCAGCGCAATTTCTGACTAGATTGACTCAAACCCTCATACTAATCTTTGTAGCAGAAGGGAGATGTCCATATTCTCCAGCTTCTACCTACCATTCCTCCCCAAGCAAAGTCAGTATATTCACTGAAGAAAATTACAGGACAAAGCAGGAAAATCCTACCCATCGTCTGGTGATAAAGCAATCAAGAAAACCAGAATTAGAGATGACCCATATGTTTGAGCTATTATTAGAAAGGGATTTTTAAATAATGAGAATATGTTAGAAGACTAGTGGAAAATGTGAGCTGTGTACATGACCTGAATAGTTAGGAAGTTTAGTGGAGGTATGGATACTATAAGAGGAAGTCAAATGGGAATGCTAAAAAGAAATAGCAAACAAATCCTACCAAACCAAGACACATGGCACATGTTATTAATGATGAAGAATTCCTTTGATGGATCCCACTATATAACCCAGGCTGGTCTCAACTTATGGGCTTGCATGATTCTCCCATCTTGGCCTCTAGAGTAACTGGAACTACAAGCATGTGTTCCCATGCCTGGCAGTGGAATCATCTTTAGAATGGACATAGCTGAGGCAAGACACACTGAGATTGAAGAGAGGACAACAGAGATGATTCAAAGTAAAACAGAAGAAAAAAAGAATAAATAATGGACATAACTGAGTACCTAAATTATATACAACTAATAAAAGCATGATTGTAATCTTAGACAATAGAGAGATTATGGGGAAAGGGATATATGTAAGAGAGAATGATTAATAATTTAAAAAATATCAAAACAGAAATCTAAAAGCTCAAAGAACACCAAGCAGGATAAGTACAAAAATAATAAAATAAAGTAAAACCACACCTAAACACATGGTTAAAAAAATGCAGAAAAACAAGGATGAAGAGAATCTTATTTCTAGAAGGGGAAAAAAATGACACAGAAAAACAAAGAGAAGGATTCTGCCAGAATATTTGTCAGAAAGCATGCAAACTAAAAGCCAATGAATCAACATGTTTAAAGTACAAAAAAAAAAAAAAAAAGAAAGAAAGAAAGAAAGAAATTATCAACCTATGATTTTATACTCTGTGAAATTATCTTTCAAATATAAAACTGAGATGAAAACATTTTTCAGATAAGATAACTTTTAGAGAAGTTTTTGCCAATTTCTCAGCATTGTAAGAAATGTAGAGGGAATTCTATAGAAATATAGCACCAAGTGAAAACTTGGATCTACACAAAAAATAAATGACAAAAACTACTGTCAATGTAAAACATTTGAAAAATATTTAATAACCTTAGAAGATATGGCAGTGCAGTGGTGCACACCAGTAATCCCAACAAATTGGGAGGCTGAGGCAGGAGGAACATGAGTTTGAGGCCAGCTTTAGACATTTAGTAAAAAGCCCTAAGCGACTTAGTGAGATCCTGTCTCAAAACAAAAATACAAAAGATCTGGGATCTGGTTCAGTGGATAAGCACCTTTGAGTTAAATCTCCAGTACCAAAATTGTAATAACAAAAACAGCAATAACAATAATAATAGCTTTAGAAGATAACTTTACCTACAGCAGTAATGATAAAAAAAGTATGCATAGAACATTAAAAATAAAATAACAAAGGATGGGGAGGAGGATTGGAAGTATATTGCTGTAAATTGTTACCCTAAATGTGAAATGGTCTAATATTACTGAAAGGTAGACTGTGATAAGCTAAAATGAGTTTTGTAAATATAATGACCATCCCCAAAAAACAGAAGTATGAAAAATAAATCTAACAGTGGAAGTTAAGTGAAATTATAAAAAATAAGTGTTTAATTAAAAAAAAATCAGGAGAGAAAAAGGAAACAAAGAACAATTTAACCAAATAAAATAGTACTGACAAGATGGTAGACTTTAAACTAACCATATTAATAATTAGATTAAAATAAAATCATCTAAATACCTCATTAAAAGACAGATTATCAAAACAGCAAGACTCAGCTATATATTTAAAATAAATCCACTTTGATTATAAAGAAATAAATGGTTTAATAGTTAAAGGATTAAAAAGGCATATGGTAAAAAAAAAAAGAATCAAAAGAAAGCTATTGTGGTTCAAAGTAGGGAATATTAATATTATCAAGGATAAAATTGCATAATGGTAAATGGATCAATTCATCATGAAGACATCACAATTCTAAATACACAATCACCTAAAAACAGAGTTTCCAAATGGAAGAAGCAAAAACCAGCAGACTAGAAAGGAAAGATAAAATAATTTTCAGTTCTTTTAGAGATGCCAATACTCTTTCCTCTGTCATTGATAAGAAAAATAGAAAATCAGTAAAGGAATAGAAGACATCAATTATGCTATCAACCCCCATGGCTTAGTAGACATTTTTGCACGTTGTACCTGATAAAAGCAGAAGGCACATTCTTCACAAGAGAATGCATAGGTCATATTTTAAACCAGGAAACAATTTTAACCCATTTAAAAGAGTTGAAATTGCTGAGTAGTCTCTCTGACCATAATGGAATTAAACTGGAAATCAGCGAGATAATGGCATATAAGAAATTTCTCAACTGCTTGAAAATTAAACACTGTGCTTTCACATAACTCATGTCAAAGAGGAAGTTACAAAGGAAATTAGAAAATATTTTGAGTTGAATAAAAATGAAAAAGGAACATATAAAAATTATGAGACAGAGCCAAAGCAGTGATAAGAGGGAAATTTATAGTATTAAATGCTTGGATTAGAAACCAAGAGAAGTTTCAAACAGTAATGAAAGCTTCACCTAAAGAAACTTGGAAAAGAAGAGTAAATGAAATCCAAAGTAAGCCAAGGAGAGACAATAATGACAAAAAGAACCAAAAAATATAAGGAAAGTCAATAACTCCCAAAGCTGGTTTTGTGAAAAGGTGAAAAAAATTTTTTATAGACCTCTAGGAAGACTTAAAGAAACAGACACCAATTACCAGTAATAGAAACCAGAGGACATCACAGAAAATGCCCAACTTAAAACAGCAAGGGACAGTATGAATACCTTTATGCCAATAAATTTGATAAATGAAGCAGACCAACTCTCTTTCATGACATAAAATACCAAAATTTACTCAAGAAAAAATGATAGCTTGGATATGTCTATAATTATTAGTATTGAAAGAATTAAACTCATTGTTAAAAACTGCTTTTAATTCCTGATAATTTCATTGGTAAAGAGCTAAACATTTCAGGAAAACATAGTACTAATTGTATCCAAAATTGAAGAGGAAAGGAATTTCTTAACTCATTTCATGAGGCCAGCATTATCCTGAAGGTAATAATTGAAAAAGTCATAACAGGAAAAAAAACAAAAAACAAAAAACAAAAAACTAGTCAGTTCATCCTTTATCCACACAGGCACAGAAGTCCTGAGCCAAATCTGAAAATGAAATCCAGTCATATATAAAAGAATAATAAGTTGTGATCCAGTGAGAAGAAAGTTTATGTCAGCACTTGTAGAACCAATCAATTAAATTCATTATATCAACAGCCTGAAAAGTTGAAAAATGGTCTGATCATCTTAATAGATGCAAAAACATATTTGACACAAACATCTACTCGTAATAACACCCTCAGGAAACTAGGAATAGAATTGAACATCATTCATCTTTTAAAAGGCATCTATGAAAAAGTCTAGTTTGTATTCTCTACAGTAAAGAACTGAACTCTTTACCTTTAAGCTGAGGAATAAGCTAAGGATGGTCCTTTTCATCACTGCTATTCAACATGGTCCTGAAGTTCCTAGCCAATACATCAGGGACATAAATAGATGAAAGGTGTTCAGATCAAGGAAAAAGAAATGAAACTATTTGTATTTGAAAACTTGTCTACACAAAAACTCTAATTTATAAAAACTAAACAGGAACTAATATGTGAGTTTAGCAAGGTACGAGGATAAAATAATCTTTTGAATTTCTAGATAGCATCAAGGAAAAATCAGAACGTAAAATTAAAAAGAACCATCATTTATAATAATGTTCACCAAAAAAATGTGAACTTTTATGGATAAAACTAAACATGTCTCATTATTTGTGCGCTAAAAATTACAGCACAATTTAAAGAAATCAAAGAAGATTGAAATAAAGGAGAGTTATACCATGTGTACAGATAAAATATTTGGCATTTTTGAGATTTTTTTCTTTCTCATTTTATATAGTGACAATGCAACCCCTATAAAAATTCTGACAAGGTTTTGTGTAAAGATCAAGAGTAAGATTTTAAAATTGATTCATAGGGAGAGGCAAAGACCTAGAATAGTCAAAGCAGTTTTCAATGCTTACTATTTGAGAATCTAACTACAATACTACTGAATTTAACAGATATGATTTTGTTGAAATGTCAGATATACATCCAGGGAATAATGCTAACTAGAACTGTATGCTAGACTTAAAAGAGCAATACCAAACTACAACATTTCTAGAAGAAAAACATAGTAAAATTTCTAGAAGAAAACGTTATTATTGTGGTCAAGGCAAATATTTCTTAGAAAATAGACAAAAAAGAAGAAATTTTAACAAAAATTTAGATTTTATCAACATTTAAAATTTCTGCTGTTCAAAAATTGATATTAAGAAAATGAAAACAAAGATATTTTCAAAACACATATTTGGTAATGGACATGTATTCAGAACCCTCACAACTCAGGTATAATAAAAATTTTGAAATGAATAAAGAAAAAACCATGCAAATGATTAGAAAATTTCATCAAAAAGAAGATACATATGGTAAATAAACTTATGAACATCAGTCAAATCAAAATGAAACCACAATGAGAAACTACGGTATGCCTATTAGAAAGGTAAAACTTTTAAAATTTTTGTTTATTTATTTGTTAAAAATGATAGCAAACTGTTGTAAGAATGTAGAGCAACTGGAACACTCGCTACATTGCCATTGAGAATGCAAAAATGTTTTGCCATTTTGGGTTTTCTTATAAAGTTTTTGAATTTTCTTATAAAATTAAATCTGTATTTGATATTTGACTTAGCAGTCCCTATTGAAGTCACTTACCTAGGAAAAATAAAAACATGACCACATAAAATTGCATGTGACACTTATAGTAGCTTTATTCATTCACTCTCCAAAATAGTTAACAATCTAATGTACATCAACTGCTGGAATTATAAGCAAACGGTAGCATATCCATATATGAAACTTTGCTCAGCAAAAAATGGGGAACTATTTACTGATTTATGTAACAACATGGTTGGATCTCAAGGCAGTTAATATCAAGTGAAAAAAGGCCAGATACTAAAGCAATCATACTGTATTACTCCATACTAGAATTCCATTTAAATGGAAAAGGGAAATTATTGGGACAAATATTATTGTAGTAGATGCCTGGTGCTGGGAATAGGGGTACAAAAGAACTTTTGGGATGATGGGAATAGCCTACATTTCTATTCTTTTATTAGCTATTTAACTGTAATTCATAAAAGTATGCACCTAAAAACCTAATGTTAGGAAATAGAATATAATTAAAAAATTAGCTAAAGATTAAACAAGTTTAAGGCACAGAATATTATTATTTAATATCAGATTTTATTGTTATAATTTCATACTATATAATATTATTAAATAATACATAATGTTATTATTATTTAATATTATATTATATTATTATTTAATATTTTTAACTCCTCTCTCTTCCATTCCTTGAAATTAGAAAGACAACACTAATATGTCTTTCTGGTAGAGTTGTTGACACATAAGGAAATCCTATTTTCTATTTACATTGTTTTGGAAGACAATTGCACTTGTTTCTGGAACACTACCAGACCTGGAAAGGTAGCTGTGTGCCTTTCAGGTGAAAGTCAACTTCTGCACTCAGAGTTGTGGAAGGTCAATGCCACTTACAAAATGGTATGTTAAAACTTTGACTTTTCTAGGAGGTTGGTTTCTGTGTATGCAGATGTTTGCTTACAAATTACAGAGTTTAGCTACAGGAAAACAAAAAAGAAGAGCAGCATCTATTATATTTATCACACAGAATACATGAAGGGTTATGTTTTATTTTGTTTTGTAGTTCTGGGGATTGAACTTCGAGGTCTCTACCACTGAACTACATCCTGGCCCTTTTTATTTTTATTTTTTTCATTTTGAGACAGTGTCTTGTTAAGTTTCCGAGGCTGACCTCCAACTTGTGATTCTCCTGCCTCAGCCTCCAGAGTAGGTGAGATGATAGGTATGTGTTACCATGACCAGAAAGAATTCCTGGAGTTCTTGAAGCAAAAACTGATCAATATGAGAAATGTAGTTTTCTTCATTTGCGTCCAGATGTTCCTTAAGTTATATCATCTCTCTGTTTTGTCCTGCTGAATTTTCACTTTTTTCTCAGCCATTGGTTTGAGAAAGAATAATAGCAAGAAGCAGAACAGAAAATAACTTGCATTTTTGCAAGTGATGATTAAAAGTATTCATCAAACAGGGATCCCCAATCCATCCAAATTTTTCCTGGAGTATACCTGTTAGGGTCAGCAAAAGAAGATACTTTAAAAACATTTTTGGCTAAGATGGGAAATCACAGAAATCTCACATCTCCTTTGTCTATGGGTTTTTAATTAAGAAAAAAATCCAAACTATTATTTATTTATTTTCAGGTGTTTTCTGTGTATTCATTTATTTTTTACAAGATCTCTGCATGATAGGTATTTTTATCCCTATTTTTCCAGATGAGGAAATGAAGACTTTGAAGGGATTATATTACTTAAAGATAGAGAGCTAATAAAGTGAAGTTTCATCTGAGCCCTCAGTCCAGACTTTATCCATAATAATATGCCCGGATATCTCCCTAAAGTGGCTATGTTGGCCTTTGACATATTGGTAATGTTCTTGCTCCACTGGTTTTGGTGACTGCTGGTTTAACATCTCTGTGCTTAATCAATTTATGCTCCCAATTCTGCAGTAACATTCTAGTTCATTTTCTTATTTTGAGTGTCTCTACTCCAATCCATTCTGTGTACCTGTAACTCCACACTAATATTCTAATGCAAGCATTTCACCATGACATTTCTGAACTCAGCATTTGTACCCTTTCTTTTTGCCTTATTTCCTACCTTTCGGCTCAGCATTAGAGCTTTTATGCTTTATGTTTCATTCATCTTTGCATTCCCTTAGTCTGGTCAGGTTAACCTCTGCCTTGCTAGCAAACTCAGTCTTTTGCTTGGATTCTTGTTTTCCAGTGCTTTGTCCAGTGGCCTACTTTCTTTTGCATCTTTTTGCCTTGCCAAATCCTAGGGCATCTCTAAAGGCATATTTTGAGTCTCTCCTCTTCCAGTACATTTGCCTTCTCCTAGTTTTGACTTAAGCAAACAAACAAACAAACAAAAAAGCACACCAAAACTCTGAATTCTTGTAGTGTTTATTTGGAGAATGGATAAACAGTGTTTCAAAAGATTTTTAATGCTGTTAAATTAAGTAAAATGTAAAATATTTCTAAGGATTGACCCAAATGATTCCTTTGCAGATATATCTTCTAACCTACAAAGTATTTTTTGTGCATGGAAAGTTTAATATCCAAGTGTATTCTAAATGAAGGATTGTATTATCAGTCTTTGATACTGGGAAGCCATTATTTTTTCTTTCTTTTTGAATTTTTTGAGGCCTACACTCACAAAAAATAGTAACTAAAGTTACTACTACCACATTCTAGAACAGGATTGGCCTAAAAGTAGGCAAGTCTGTGGCCTTGTGTTTCCATATCATTGTTTTTTTTTTATTCCTTAAACTATTTCCCAGTGATTATGGGTTATTCTGTCAGGATAAGTACATTTAAAATAACTCAAAACACTAGATAAAGAATTTTACTCTGAGTATAAGTCCAATGTTCAAGTCATTTCCCTCATAATAATTATCTCTAAGAGCAAGTCAATTCAGGAAGAAAATTGTGTCATATTATGATGTTTTTTGCTATGATTCCTTCCCAGGCCTGAAGGACACTACAAATATAGTCCATACTTATGCCCAGTGTTCTTTCTTGAAGGAGGGTAATGCTGACACTAGATCTGAGGAATGTATACCCACCAGGCTCTAGTAATAAAAAGTTTATTAATCCAAAAGGAAGATTTGCCAACACACCCACATTTTAGGCTCATTAAGCATCTCCGTTATTCTACAAAAGGCTTGTTTTCAATAAAATTCCAAATGCTTTCTATCCCAAGTATTTCCTTCCCTTAATTATTTTTAAATGATGTCAAGGAAATTTCATCCACATGTATTTGCTTCCAATGTATTTACGGAATCATAATTGTTTATAAAAATGATATGATACTGCTGCCCTTCAAGCAGGGGCCCAGATATGCTATTAAAATGTATTTTCCCTGTTAAATAGGAAGTTAATATTTGTTCAAGACAATCTTGGTTGTAATCAATGTTTGGATTAGACTCAACACTAGAAATTCTGAATCAGCTTTGAATTCTTCTTCATTCCTCTACCTTACTTCCAACTAAAGACACATAAACTATACAAGTAGAATCAGTTTAAAATTAGAAATAAATAGCTCTAAGTAACCCCTTCTTCCTACCTCATGCTTCTCAACAGTGATAAGGTCTTTTCTAACTGGAGTAAGCGTTGCTCCTAATATCTTCCTAACTGTTGAGTACTCACTCATGTATGTTCAAATTTCTTTAAAGTTTCTTTACACAGTTAGGCAAATATATAGAATACATGAAAAACACACAAATAAGTGCTAAAGAAATCAATGTTATTTTTAAGTTGCTACCCTAGGATTAGAATTCTAAAATATTTTAAATTGATTTTTTTAAAAATAAATGACATCAGAATGCATTACAATTCTTGTTGCACATATAGAGCACTAAAATATTTTTATATTTGAATTATCACATCTGTTATTCTGTTATGTGACTGGGTAAAATGTAAATGGGAGAGTTCTTTATTTTTTCTTCTTCTTTTTTTTTTTGTTCTAGGCAAAAGCGATTGAACCCAGGGTGCTCTATTACTGAGCTATATTCCCACATCCCTAGTTTTCTTTTTTAATTTTTATTTTGAGACAGAGTCACTCTAAGTTGTTGAGGCTGAGCTCAAACTTGTGAATCTCTTTCCTTAGTCTCCCAAATTATTGGGATTACAGGCATGTGCTCCTGACAGAAAGGAGACATTTTAAATAAGAAATACACTTATTTTAAAATTATAAACTTGCTTTATTTGTATTTGTTAAAGCAGAAAAATCTAAATGGTTCATGTGCATGGTAGATAGGGTTTAGCTTTCACTTAAATTATTCTAGGTGAATAAAATCATCTTATCTTTTTTGTCTTCTAAATCAATTATTAAAACTGTACTTTCCTTTTGACATCCAAGCTAATATAATGAAAGGCTTAAAGTTATACATGTAGTAGATTTTGCATTTTTAGGTTGTAGAACATGTCAAAGTTGGTAAAATTTGATTTTCAATCTCAAAACTATCTTGGAAAACAATTGACAGGTAACTAAAGCCATTTTCACAAGGAGAACTTACTACTTAAAACTTTCCTGGGGAAGAGATTCCCAAACCATTTTGACATAGATGAAAGAGCTGCCTAGTGACCTGATATTATGGGAAATTAGAGAATATCTAATGGTACAAAGTATGATGATGGGTCACTACAGGTATAGCTGATATTTAAACCATGATTGGATGATGATGATGATGATGATGATGATGATGATGATTGGAAAAGCTTTGTTTAAAGATTTTTTGCTGTGCTTTGGGATGCAAATTTTCAAAAAATGTTCTAAATATTTATATAAAACTGACTTGGTAGAATCAATTTAACCTACTCGTTAAAAAAGAAATATCCAATTTGTATTTTAAAGGCAGATACTAATAGTCTAAATAAAATGAGGGAGTCAGATCAATAATGTTTCAAAGTCCTTGATGAATATTTGCATCCTCTGAATTTCAGACAGTCCACAAGTAAGTATTTACACATCTTTAGAACCTTTTGCAGTCTAGTCTATCATAGCATCCCCTTTGCACTTCCATCAGGAATTTCTTTCATTAAAAAAAAAAAACTGTTATAAAAGGAAATTAACAACTTTTAAATAATACTCTTAGAGAAAATCTCCAAAGTCGGGAAACTCTAAGTGAAGGCTAACACTTAATTCCTCACTTTTTCTGCTTATTCCTATGTGTTGGAGGGATCTCAGATAGGCATGGTACAAGCCATATGTGCTGCAATAATGAGATACAATGGAACAAGTTACGCATAGAGTGTCAGCCTGCCACTCCCCCTCCCCAAACTCTTCCCTCTCCCTTTTTTCATGTAAACACAGAACAAAAGTGTTTTGAGGTGTATACTTATTCTTCTTTTAGGTGTATTACAATTTCAGTTGCTTTGATCATAGTATCAGATGACTTAAAATCTGTCTAGAAAAATAAAATAAAGCTCATTCATGTGGAGAGTTAGCTGTGATTGCATTACCTGGTTAAACATGTTCAACTGAATTATTAATTTTCTGTCTTGTTAAGTACTAGATTCATGGCTGGAAGTGAAAATGCATGCAATGTAAAAATATGCTGGAAAACAGTTGTAAAACCATCATTAGGTCTCAGTATTGCATGACTTCTTGTGAGACAGAGCGACACATTTCTTAAAACAGGATCAGCTGTCATTTTCACAGGTTTATCCAAATAGTTTATATTATTAATTATATATTCTAAAAATTTAGGTGACAGAAGGTTCATATAAGATAATTTATATACAAAAAATGCTGGGATGATCAGGGGATGTTCAACCCAATATCTTGCAATATCTTGCATATGATGATGGGCTGTTGTCCAGAGTTGGAGAATCCTTTTCTGACACTTAGAGTTCAGCAAACATTGAAGTTTATTTTCTATCAAGAAGTTGTGGCTTCAGCTTATTAGTGTTTTTACAGCTTTCCTGTGTGGAAGCCATGCTATAGAAGATGTCAGTCTCTAAAGGTGAATGTTCAGAAAAGGAAGAACAATTATTTGTGGTTTTTAAAAATTATGTTGGTATGTTCTGTGTTGTCACAGTATGTTTTATAGTTACATTTTATAGGCTACTTTGGAATAACAAATAGGAAAACATTTAGAACATGTACAAGAGAGTCATCATAAATTCACCTTTTCTTTCTAGAAGATCTACTATGAATGTTTGGGTAGTTCTACTTCCTACATGAGGCATACAATTTGGGTCTTAAATAGAGAAAACACTGTAGTAAGAAGAAAAGATTCAAGTTAGCTGACTACTTTAACGTTAACATACATTTTAAGTTAATACTTTTGCGGTACCGAAAAGGAAAGTTCCATTTGCTGATGATGAACAACAACACACTTAAATTATTGGCAATGCTTGTTCCCAAGCTCATTATTAAAGGTCAGCAATTTTCCCCAAAGGCACCAAATATATAAAGTTTGGCATTATTGGACTGAAAAAGGAATGAGAAATTTTCTTCTACTCCATAGATAAAAATAATAAAAACATTCTTGAGATGGTTATCACATTTTACTGATCGTAATTGCACAAATCACCTTATCTTTCTGAATTTCAGTGCCCTCATAAAAGGGGACAGGAGTATTTAATCTTAGGGTCAGGATGAAGATTTTACTGGCACATTGTTCATGAGCTTTGTCCAAAGTGCCTTGTCAGCTAACATCCCCCTTATCATCAGTATTATCAATGTCCCTGTCTTTATTTTAATAATTATCAACACCATTAACCTCGCTGTGAATATCAAGTCCTATAATCACTTAAGCCATTGTTCTTTGTTTGATCAATAATTCTAGTGAGTATCTGTATTTATTTATTAAATTTTCAGAGCCTGTAATTCATTCACTCATTTATTCTACTAATAGTGATTTAACATATACAATGTACTGAATTTGAGCATACCATGGTGAATAGAGTAGATTCTTTACTGCTTACTCTTGAGGAACTTGTTGTTTATGTGCATAAATCTTAATATCACATAGATAATCTTCGTATTATAATGCTTAAAAGTGCCATAAATTAGAGGTATAGGAATGTTATGAGGTCGTATTGGGGAAGTTTGGCTTATTCAGGGAACTCATGGAAAGCTTCTCTGGATAAGTGACATTTGAGGTGAGATCTGCATGAAGAATGACTGATGCAAGAGAAAAAGAGTATTTGGCAAAAAGACCCCCATGCAAGGCAAGAGTATTTGGCAAAAAGACCCCCATGCATGGCATATTAGAGACTGAAAATAGAGTAGTTATACCAACAGCAGAAAGTGTGGAAGAAACTGTGTGGGAGATATGCTAATGAGATGTGTAGAGGAGGAACCATTTAGAGCCTTGCTCTTTGTGCCCTGGGTATTATAAGCAAATTTATTGTTTACCTAAGCTACTATGAATTTTGTGAGGGGTTTAGTTTGAATAGGGCAAGAGTAGAAGTATAAAGCTCAATTATTTTAATGGTCTGGATAAGATGTAATGGTAGCTTTAATAAGAGTAGTGGCACCAGAGATGGACCGAAATGGATGAAATCAATAAAAAATTAGGGGGAATCTCCTAGGAATTTCTGATGGAGTGGTTCCATGGGGGAAAATTGGTGAAGAGAACTGTTAAAGATCATTCCTAGGTTTCTGGCTGGCACCACTGGATCAATGTGCTTCCATCAGGAAACATTGGAAGAAACCCAAATTTATCTCCATAAAAATTGCATGAGTATCTTATTTTGTTTTCTGTTCCTATAACACAATATCTGAGACTGGCTAATTTATAAACAATAGAGGTTTCTTTAACTCATGATTCTGGAGGCTAGGAAAGTCTAAGAGCATGATGCTGGCATCTGTTCCTCATTTAGTAGGCCTTCTTGCTGCATCTTAAGATGGTAGAGAGCATCACATGGTGACAAAGAGCAAATGTGATAGAGAGTTCTTCTTATACAAAGCTATTTCCATGATAGCTGTTAATCTGTTAATCCACAAGTGGATTAACCCACTCATGAGGGTATAGTTCTCATGACTCATTCACTATGCAGAGGTTCCTTCTCTCAAATATCATTAACATATGACTTTGGGAATTATGTTTCCAACACAGGAAAATTGGGGGACATATTCAAGCCAGACCGAGGGACTTCAAGGGGATATCTGCTGTAGAGAGTATATAGTGAAAAGAGAAAGTGATTTAACACCAACACAAATGCCCAGGGGAAGAAGGGAAAGCGTCTGCCAATAAAGTGGCCAGAATAAAAAGAAAGGTAGGAAAATGACCTTTTATGGAAGTCAACGGAAGTGAGAGTTTTAAGACAGTAGTAAAGAGTTGCCCGTTTTTATTTAAAGGTTAAGTAAGATGAATGATAAAAATATGTCTATTACATTTAGTGTCATTTTTATTTTTTGTAAAGATAAAAAGTTGCTTTCACCTAGTGTGTGTGTGTATGTGTGTGTGTGTGTGTGTGTAAGAAGGGATATGAACACAGTTGTTAAGTGGGTGGTAAAAAAAGTATTTCACACAAGTTTTTAGAGCAGTTTGGAGGTGCTTTCAAGGTGTATATGCCTTTGTTTACTATTGAATTTTTTTATTTTTTTATTATTAGTTGTTCAAAACATTACAAAGCTCTTGACATATCATATTTCATACATTTGATTCAAGTGGGTTATAAACTCCCAATTTTCCCCCGCATACAGATTGCAAAATCACATCCACGTTTTTACATACTGCCATACTAGTGTCTGTTGTATTCTGCTGCCTTTTCTATCCTCTACTATCCCCCCTCCCCTCCCCTTCCCTCCCATCTTCTCTCTCTACCCCATCTACTGTACTTCATTTCTCTTCCTTGTTTTTTTTTTCCATTTTCCCCTCACTTCCTCTTATATGCAATTTTGTATAACGATGAGGGTCTCCTTCCATTTCCATGCAGTTTCCCTTCTCTCTCTTATTATTGAAATTTTTTTTAAAAAATTGAGTTAGAATTTGATTAGTTTTGTTTTCTTTTTAAAAAGAATTCCATACTGAAAGCCAACTTGGGAGAACTTTAATTTTTTAAAATTTTGATTACCTCTGATTATAGGCATGTCTTTTGCAATGCCACTGAATGCATCCTGTTCAGACTGAATTATTTTCCCTCCATATTAATAGCCAATTTCCACTGGTAATTAGATCAATCATAGTTCAGTATAATCACTTCATTTGTGAGTCTATCTGGATATAACCCATGTGTCAGTGACTCATAGGAATAGCACAGCAGTCAAGAGGTAAGTGTAGAGCAATGACTTGGAGTTGGTGATATCAACTACTTTTACTGGGCAGTTTCTTTTAGATACAGCCTGCAAGCTTTCTTATACTTTGATAGATAATTTTGTTTGTTTGTTTAAAAAAACAGTTATAAAAATATCTGAAGTAAATGGATATTTCTTAAACAATTCAAGTTTGTGTTTAGAAGTAATCATAGCCCTGCTTCAGGTTCTAACAGGCCCACTGAGGGAATAAAAATATAAAAACTATGTTTTGTTGTTGCTCAAACTTCTGTGAGTTCCACAGCATAGAGCATGGCAGAATTTAAACTTCTCTTAAGAGGAGAACCCATTTTTGGATGGGTTTGCCAGCTCCTTTCCTCCCTGCCAGTACCGAGATATGATGTTGCAATCTCCAACACTGTTAAATCAGCAGGGATATCTGTAGCTAATGGTTATGCCTTTCTGTTCTGCAGTTTGACTAAATGAATGGCATGTACTGTCAGATCTAATGACTTTGGAAAGGGGAGGCAAGCCCCTGGTCCCCTCATGAAGTGTTATATTATGTTAGATCTCACCATATGAAACAAATATCTTGATTCCTGCTTCAAACTATGGCAGCGCATGCTTGTAAAATTCCAGGGAGAGACCAAAGTGTCCCACATATTGTGGCAAATTTCCCATAATGTCCTGCAAATTGCAAAAGAGTTCGTGGGAAAAGGAGGAGGAAATGATCTTCCTGCCCAGGGATTGCTCATGTGGGGAGGCTAATCCACAGGTTCCCACAAGAATGGAGAAATACATCTGGTATATTTTTGAAGCACATCATGGAATGGTTGTTTTGTATCTCAGTTTTACACATTGGGGAAGTATTTGGAACAAATGAATTTCTAATAGATGACTCTCGACTATGAGTTTATATGTTGCACCTTTTTGCTATTAAGAAAGTTGCTTCCCAAAAGAATGAATATGGACTCTGCAACACATACATATGGTCATTTCCCCAAACTGTAGGTTCTTAAAACCATTAGCACTGACATCACAAGTAGATGGCAAGCTACTCTTAAATGCATCGCTTTTAAAAGGGCGTTCCCCAGCAACTTAATTGGGGAACGTATTAGTATAAATTAAAACATATGGAGAAACAGCATGTTCACACTTTCTTCCTAGGCAATAGAAAAATAAAATATGATAGTTAATAAATGAAATTTCTGTGACCCATTTCTATTATCTTTCTATTTACTTCTGCCATGCAAGGTGGAAAGTAGGTTTCTGAGGGTAGATTTATTAATATGTTTCCATAAGAACTTTATCATTCCCCAAGTAGGGTGAGTTTAATAAGTAATCATTTATCCTTTTTGTAATTTTTTCTTCTGAACAAGGGCAACTGCTCTCTACTGAACACTTTTACCCTCCCAAGCTGAGCTTGACATAATTGCTGCACTGGAGCTAAGATTCATAATCTGATTGCCAATGTCAACGGAAATGAAGGCTTTCATGAAAAACAAAACCTGTTAAGTATACTCAAGGCTCAGCATCAGTCCCACTCATGAGTAATTAAAATATCAATTTATGATGCATTTGTCTTTTACTGGTAAATCTGGAAATCCTATGGAGTTTTTTTTTTTTTTTTTTCTCAGACATAGTTGCTTGAAGGAGAATAAATTCCAAGGACAGATATACAGATTCAAACTTTGGATTAGAACTTAATTCCACAAATACTGTTTTGGAATGCCTACTATGTTTGAGAAAGTCAACATTAAACTAAATTAGTTTTGTAATGCTTAAGATTTTCTTAGCTCCACGTTAAAAAGGAAACTTTGCAACTTATACTGGTTCAGTTTTTCGTTGATATTTTTGCTTGTGTCTGGGAATATGGTTCAAAGGGAATCTTTAAAGGGGTGAAATGTTACAATATTTTTTGTGCTTCATGTGTTCTAGGGTCTTGAGAGAAGGTTTTTTTTATAAACTTATATTGCTCATTTATTTCATGCACCTACCCTATGAGATAGATATTATTACCATCATTTTAAAGTCATGGCTCATATCCAGGCAGTGACTTGCCCAGGGACATACAGTCATCAATGAAAGAATGGGATTCACAAGAGAGAATGGGCAGAGAAGTACAACATCTGGTTGAGAAGGAGAGAGATTATATGCTAAAGGATTCAGGACATTGCCAAATATATCAGTAGGAGTCTGTGCAGCACATGTGAATAGTATTTAAGGGAATTGAGGAGGAAAAACATAAGTTTAGGTAGGACCAAGTTTACTATATAGTTGACTGTAGTTGGGTTTAGAAAACTAATGTGTTGAGTTAACTATCTGGGAATGATGCAAATATGGTAAAGTAAGGACTAGACAAAATGCTGTCTGGACTCAGAGGGAAGAAATGCTTCAGATCCCTTTGGAATATTGTAGAAAGGAGTTCAAAGCCTTATGGCAGTATGAATGTTGGGATGAATGTTATTATATAAAACTCACTCAGGTGGCCACTAAACAGAACCCAATAAGAAACTCCCTTCACCAGAGTGTTCCGAAATGTTTCATAAAGAAAAACATCAGCATCTATAGTGTCAGTTCCCCATAGGCCAGTGAAGATAGTAGGAGAGAATATAGTGACAGTGGACTCTTGGATTTCAAGGAAATAATGCCCACAGAGTGGTAGAGCATATGTCACTGCTTAACTAGCAAGAACAAGTTAAGCACAATTATCTTAAGCTGCAAGGATGAAGTGGTTGACTCATGGGGACTTGTGGCAATAGTTCATTGATTATGGAATCTGTAGAAATGAAAATAGATATGTACTGTTCTCAGGTGTTGTTTCTCATGTGTGAAGAAGCCCTTGTTTGGTTGGCAGGAATTTGACATGGGTTGCCAAGGTTAGCATACATACATGGCCTCATATTCAGTTTCTTGAATTAGTCCAATTCACAGACCCAGAGTCTCTTGATTAAGGGTGGAACAGTTCTCTGAAGAAGTAGACTATAATGCTGACATAAGGATGTATTATTATCTGCTTCTGTGTTTTCTACATTCTCTTCAGGTGGAACTGCTCTTGTAAATGATGTGACCTATGCTATAATGTTGCAACCAATATGGGTGCTGTCTTTTCCATAGCCAAAATTCATGTTTCCAGGAAGGAGACTGGCAGTTCTTCATACTGCACTAATAAAGCAAAGCTGTTTGACATGGTTTTGTTAATATTCCATGAATTTGGGATGGGTGGCTTTGGAAGTCCTAATCTTTCATGAAAGGAATGTCCTCATCAGGAACCAAGGTCATATTCTGTTACTTTGGAAGGTGATATTTCTCACTGGCATTTTGGCAAAGAATGTGGCCACTTGTTATTCAGC
Source organism: Marmota marmota marmota (assembly GCF_001458135.2). Taxonomy (NCBI): domain Eukaryota; kingdom Metazoa; phylum Chordata; class Mammalia; order Rodentia; family Sciuridae; genus Marmota; species Marmota marmota. Next base: position 33,982,565 of record NW_026000037.1, read on the forward strand.
TTTTTCTTTTCTTTTCTTTTTTTGCCACTGTGACCAAAAGACCTGAAAAGAACAATTAGAGGAGGAAGAGTTTATTTGGGGGTTCATGATTTCAGAGTTCTCAGTCCATAGATGGCTGTCTCCATTCCTTGGAGTCTGAGGTGAGGCAGAACATCCTGGTGGCAGAGGAAAGCAGATCAGGACATTACACCAGGAAGCAGAGTGAGAGAGAGTGTAAGCTCTGCTCCCAAAATATATACCCCAAAGGCATGCCCGCATTGACTCACCTCCTTCAATCACACCCCCTCTGCCCACAGTCATCACTCAGGTAATCCTATCAGAGAATCAACACACTGATTAGGTTAACATAACTCAATTAGGCTCACATAACTCAATGATTTCACCTCAAAACCTTCTTGCATTGTCTCACGCATGAGCTTTTGGGGGACACCTCATAAAAAAACCATAAGACCTCTGAAATGTCAGGAAGGGTCGATACTGGTTAACCAGGGAAAACTGGATTGCCACATAAGGTGGGAGAAAGAGCATCATGTGTGAAACTTAGAGAATTCATTGGGATGTCTCATGATCCTCCCTTGTCTACCAATAATGGTCAATGGGAAATTATGACAGTCCAGGAAAGACTGTAATACTAAGAATACATATCTCTTGGGAATGAAGGCTTAGGATCTCCATCAATGAAAGTCTAGAATAGTGCAGGTGGTGACATGGAAAAGAACAATGGTGGAAAATGAAGAAAGATGTTATTATCCACTTTGTAACAAGACTATAGCAGTGGCTCAATTTTAATTATTTCTTTATCCTCAACTTTCAACTTTGTCTCATTAATCTGATTATCTTATATGTTATATGCTTTAGGTTTTTGTTGGGAATAAAGCTGAATTGGCCTAATTCTGTAATAATGTGCAACAGATGGGACACTGTGTTTCGCCTATGTTAGTGAAATGTGTTTTTCATTTGGACATAGGACAAGAGTGGATGATGAAGGGTAAACAATAGGACCTTACTAGCTCTTCTCTGTTTGTCTCTCCATATTCACTCTTCACCCTTCTTGATCTTCAATGATGCCCCAGATGATTTGACTCAATGGGTTGGCTCACTCAGGCTCCCTTGTTTTTGGACTTCTGACTGGTTTAGCCAATGTACTGCCAGGACAACAGAGGTCAGGCACATATTTACTTCTCTGGTTCTTTCCTTGTTATTGTTTGATGATTGGCAACAGAAATATTCCTCACTATCAAATCATGTGGAAGGAAACATCTCCCAAAGCTATAATTCTTTTGGGATTCTAGTTACTACTTTTTCCTTTTGACATTGAGTTTTAGAGCTTTGGACCATTACTACTAATCTAGGAGTGTTTCTCAATCCTTTATGGATTTCTCTCAAGCTTGCTCACATATTTATGAATAATACCTATTAAACTCTCCTTGTCTGCATCACTTTGTGATATCACTGACCCATATAACTAGGATCGATTTTATTTAAACTTTTGAGAAATTATCTGGTAGAGGGCACACAAAGTAAAGTTCTCTAAATATGCTCATTATAGGAAACTTTCAAGTTGCTGTGGTAAACTAAACAATATCTACTCAATGATGTCCATGTCTCAATTACTGAAACCCATGAACATGTCACATCACATGGCAAAAGTAGGATGTCTAAGGTAAGAATCTTTAAGGTAAGATATTGTGTAAAATATGTCAACCCATGTAATTTCAAGGTACCTTGTAAAAAGAAGACAGAAGGGCAGTGAGGATTTGATATGGAAATAGAATTTGGAGCAGTGCATTTAAAAGATCAAAGTGCATCTCATGAGTCAAGGAATGTAGGTAGCCCCTAGTAGCAAGGTCAAGGCAAAGAAAATGATTCTCCCTGAAGTCTCCAGATGGAAATAATCTGTCCTGTTGACACTTTGAATGTAGTCCAGTGGGATGGATTTTGGACTTATGACCTCCAGAACGAACGTAGAGATAATAAATTTTTGTTGCTTTAAACTGTGAAGTTTGTGGTAATTTGTTATAGCAGCAGTAGGAAAATCATACAGTGGGGAAAAAATACAAACTTATAAAGACAAATGGGAGAAAGATCTTGCTTGATTGTGTAAGCTAGCAGAAATATCCAATTTCACTATGGATGAGAACAAGGACATAGATATTCTTTAGAACTATAAAATCTGAAAATTTTAAAGATGAAGATTGGACATTAATTTATATTTCAGGATAAATGTCCGACAATTGCTATAGTGACACTTTTCTGAAAGATCCGTTAGCTGTTTGTGCATTAAAAAGGTAAAAGAATGCTGAGCCAATTCATGGAGAATGTTGCCACCCACCTACGGTAAGGATGTCCTCTTTGTTTGTGTTACCATTAATCCTTACTCTCCCAAAATATTAGTCAATTTCAAAAATCCCAAATTATTTCTAAGAAGGAAGCTGGAGAGTCCGATTTTAAGCCATTTTTGGTCATATCGCTCTCATTTTACTTCTCACTCACACTTTGTGGGTGTTTTATTACTTTTTTCTTTAAATACTGTCTTCACTTTCCATGAGGCAGAGAGGCCTCAGGCCTGTGTCGTGGCCTAGGAGTGCCTGGGTGGGTGGCTTAAGTCTCTGGGCAATAGCTTCACTTTTCAGACAAGAAGTCTGGGCTCCCCACAACTCCATGTCACAGTCAGAAGTAGAATCTGAGGTTTCAATGTGGGCTTAAAAAAAATTGTAGGTCAGTCAGTGTATTTAGATTTATGCCTCTGTTTTGCTTCTAATTGGGAAAAGGGAGTTTTCTACTGGTCCACTCCAGCCAAATAAAATTCTGGTTTTGTTTAGGTATTGGAAACAAAAATCCAAGTTAATAATAATGGTAATTTGCTTCATTCTGTCATTTTTAACGACAGTGTTTCTGTGGCAGCTTTGTGGAGATGAGAGGTGGCAAGGCCAAGATAATATGTATATATTTCTACGTTTCTGTGTTAACTTCGTCTCTTGAAAGCCTTGCTCTTCACCACATCTAAAGATGATACACCAAGCCAATGTTTCACTTTGTCCTTATTCAGTGTCTGAAGCTGGCTACTGTGAACATGATTCCAGCTTTTCCATTCTAAGAAAGACACAATAGAACAGGAATGATGTGCACAAAGCACACATTTTGATTGTGCAACTTGGGTCATTTATTTAGAATAGCCTCAATAGACTTGAATGGTGCTTTGGTTGGTTTATCATTTAAATATGCTTACAAGATCGAATTCATAATGGACAGAGATTTCTAATCTCTACACCATAGGATGAAATATAAGTGTATAAACACGTGTAAATATTTGATATCCTCTCATTCACACTCAGTTTCAGTTGAAACTTTTCTCCAAGCTAAAACTCCTTAGTTCTTAACCTATTAGAGTTGTTCAGAAAAAAAGAAAAAAAAAATCGGAGAAGACATTTCAAAATTGGGCCTGCCAACTGCCCCCCTGCCCTGAGGTTATGCTATGCTTTGTTCTTCAATTTAATAACCCATGAGAATTTATTTTTTGAAAGCTTTGCAAGGAAGGTTTTTTTTTTCCACCTCAACCCCCAGGGTTTTCAGGATAACATTTCATTAAATTTTAGCCTTTTAATTTTTTTTTTAAGTGGCATTTCTGCTCCACTTTGTGGCAAAGGCTATGTGATGAGGAGCACAGCTTCTACATGGTGGCTTCCTCACTGTGGTCTCTTTCCCAGACAGAGGAAGCAATTTATCATATTTTAAAGAAGTTGTCTTTATTGCCCTCCAGCCAGGTAATGGAGATTAAAGTTTATCTTTCTACATCCCTCTTTTTCCTTTCTCTCTTTTGATTCTTCCTTATTTCCTCCTTCCTTTCTTTCCTTTTCCCTCTTCCTTCTCTGTCTTATGCAACTTTTTACTGTCTCTGTCTTGTCTTTTTTCCTTTTAGTCCTTCTTCCTTCCTTCCTTTTTTTGTATGTTTTTAACATTTCTCTACATAAGTTTTTTTTTTTTTGTATACAGGGGATTGAACCCAGGGACACTATATCACTGAGCTATATCTACCCCTTTTGTTTTATTAAATTGCTATGGCTGGTCTCAAACTTGCAATCCTCCTGCCTCAGCCTCCCAAATTGCTGGGCTTATAGGCAATGCACCACCACAACCATATTGACAGAGTTGAAAGGAGAGATAAAAAAAATTTGCATGTGCACTAAGATTTCAGTGCTCCTTTCTGAAGAATTAATAGTGAAATTATGAAGGATACTTATTATGAACTAACTGGACCTAAATCACATAAACAGATCATTCCCCGAAACAACAGAAGAATGCCATTCTCTTTGAGTATACATACAATATTTACAAAGAAAAGCAGATGCTGGGTCACAAACAAATCTTTAAAAATTTCAAATAATTAAAATCATATAAAACATGTCTTCTGAACATAATAGACTCTATCTAGAAATCAATAACAGAAGGTAACAAGAAAATCTTCAAACACTTGGAAATTAAACAATACATTTCTGTATACTCTTTGTGTCAAAGGAAAAGGCTCAAGAGAAATTTGTAAATATTCTGAACTCAAGAAAAATGAAACTATATCATGTCCAAATATGGAAGTTGCTCAGAGGAAGATATATAGTGTTAAAAGCTCCTATCAGAAAACAAGAGTGGTGTCAAAACAGTAAAGAGAGCTCTATCTTAAGAAACTAGGAATGATATGAAATAGATTCAAAGGAAATACATGTAAAAAGCAATAAATATATGAGAGCAGAAATCAGTAACACTGAAATAGAAAACACAGAATATTAATTAAATCAAAAATGGAATCGTTAAAAAGATCAGTGAAATTGATGTACCTATAGCAGAAAGACAAAAGAGGAAAGACATAAATGAAAATATCATGAATGAAAGGTGACTGGGATAAAGGACAAAATGAATACTATGAGTAAAGCTAAATACATAATTCAATAAGTTAAGCAAGTTAGTAATTGTTTGCAAACTATAATAGTTCTATAATTACTAAATCAGTTAATTCATTATTTAGAAGCTCCGACCCCCTCCCCCCCCCCCCGACAAAAAAAGGTCCAGAAATTGAAGGACTAAAGGATTTTGTTGCTGAATTCTATCACACTTATAAAGAAAAAAACAAAAAACAAAAAAACAGGTGGGCTTAGTGGCATATGCCTGTAATCTCAGCTTCTTGGGAGGCTGAGACAAGAGGATCCCAAATTTAAGGTCAGTCTGAGAAATTTAGTGAGACTCTGTGTCAGAGTAAAAAATGAAAAGGACTGGGAATGTAGCTCAGTGGCTGAGCTCCCCTGAATTCAATTTGCAGTACCTAAAAAAAGAAGAATGAGAAGAAGGAGGAGGAAGAAGACAAGGAAAGATGAAACTAAGCTTTCATTCTTGCTTGAAGAGGAGGAAACAGTTCCAAGTCATTTTATGAGGTAGGCATTATTGTGTTAAGAAGACAGATGGATAATATGTGAAAACTACAGATCAACTTCTCACATGAAAATAGATGCAAAAATCATTGAAGTATTAGCAAATTAAATGAAAGTGTATGAAAATAGTATACTGTGACCATGTAGTATCTATCTTATGAAAATTTATTAAAATGTTAAAGATTATGAAAAGTCCTTCAATAAATAAATCTACTAAACATTGCTTAATTCAGTATATTCCAAGAATTTGATTACAAATTTCTTTTTTTTTGGCAATACATGTAATTACATAATATATATTTGGGAATATATTATAATCATCAGATAATACTGATCTCATGGAATAACTGCAAATAACTGCAAATTTCTAGGTACGATCCCAGCAGGAAACAAGGATAAGGCTTTTTATCCACACTCAATGTTTTGTTCCTGTTTCCTCAACTGTTAATTGGGCTCTGTTCTCCAAGTCCTGTTTGAATTCCCTTTCTCTTTCCAGGTTTCCATCTTCCCTGACATCATAGTTGTTTCCATAATTCTTTGTTTTCTACTTTTTTTGTGTACTTGTGCTTATTAAATAAACTTCTTTGGGTTTTCCAATAAATTCATCTAACATTTCATTTTATCTTTGCTTAAAATATACTGTATTTTTGCAAGTATAAAAATATACTACTTATATGAAGTAAAACAGGTGGCAGTGTTCCTTTGATTAATTTGCTGTTTTCTATTAAAAAAGAGAAAATGGGTGAAACAATGCATCCAGAGAAGCAATTCCGTGACCCTTGTCCTCTTGCTGTCTCTAGCAGAGAAAAGTATTCATTTGTTGCTTTTTATTTTCTGGAAAGGTATTAGGCCTTTGCCTCAAAGGTGTAACATCAGAATAACAAGACATCCTCTTTTGACTCAGTCTGACCTCTGTGTCCTACTCATCCTTTACTCAGAGTCAGCTAAATATCCTGCCAGATATTATTTCCTTTTAGTAAATTCTTCCTGGAATCCTGTAGTAAACTTTCTGAGGGCGAAGGCAAATAAAGGCACATTTTCTTGTGGACTGCTGAATGCAAGAAACTTACAAAAATTACTTTTGAATTTTCCAGAAATTCATCAGCTATTTTTGTAGACACATTATGCTGTCTTTATTTAAATTGTTAATTATTCTCAATTATTCCTGGTTTGGGGTAAAGGATTTAACCAGACCCCTTCAAAATAGAAAGAAGGAATGCTGTCTTAACCTAGAAAGAACTCATTCCAATACACTTTCAGTTATTTGCCTTCATAACAATTAGTGATCATAAGGGATTTGATCATTTATCATGTGATGTTAACAAGCCAATAGGTCAGAATGTAAGAGAATATCTTATCTGCCATTGAGTAGCAATATTTTTGTGCTATGGTTACATTGTTAAGCAAACTAAAATAAGCAAATCTTCATGCCAGGGTCTTAGTTAATGTCATTTTGCTTGGCTGAGAAAATCTGAAACATCTCTTAGCAGACATATTTTAAGAGAGCATTAGGACATGCATATTTTTAGGATGCTAATAGACTCTCACCCCCTTTGGTTTTAGCTGCCAGAAATTATGATTCATAGTTCTTGATAGCATAGAACAGAAAACATTGTAAAGGGAAAGAAATTCTAACAGATTGCTCAGGAATGATTTCTGAGTGTCAGTTAATCAAACATTTTTCTCTCATTCCTTTAGGAAAATGTACACTTCGGCTTTGAAAAATGCATTTAGAAAAATCTTTACTTTTTGCCTTCTAATACCCCACAATTATTGATGAAATTCTCAGTAGTATGAAGAAAACTGGATGGCGAAAGAATATACAGCATTATAATTATTTTAATGATTTGTAACAATAATGACATAACTGAAAAGTTTCCCATAAAGAAGGTTCACGGGGAACAAAAGATGTGGTTTGTTGTAGTATTTCTTTCTTTTGATAAGATTTTGGAGAACATAGTAATATTATATCTTATTACTCTCACTATTTTTGCTAATCTGGGGGAAGAGTTAGCCAATTAAAAATTAATAGATTTTTTAAAAAATTATATTAGACCATACATTTTTAAAATATGTGAATTAGTTGTATTATTCTAGAAAGCTTTGGCATAATTTCCATTTAGGGCTTGAAAAGGAATTACTTGATTTCATTATAACTGATGATAAAAGTATTCTGCATTGAATAGCAACTCTGGTAGAAATCCTAAGTTATACATAGTTTGATTGTGATGGTATATAGCCTAGTGCTCATGCTTCTTGTTAATGTTGAATATTTTTGCCTAGTTTTCTAGGCTCATTTTAACTATCTACCTTCCTAGATTTCTGTTCCTCTTTTTTGTATTGGAGCATGTTTATGTGTAGACAGCAATGTGAATTTAATGCTGTTATCACTGAAACCTTCTAGTGTGCTGATTACTGGCTCCTAACTGGGATTTCACACAAGTAACTCCTTTGTGGGAATTTTCAGGTATAAGAAAACATCTTACTACAAAGAAATACCCTGTTATCCAATTGATCAGTCAGTATTTTTTTTTTTTAAAATGCATGTGTAGGATATTGCCGATTGAAGTGTGCAAAGTGTTTGTATTTTAATTAAAATTTTAGAGGAAAAACTCATTCACATGAATTAATAGCAAGATTTTTAGCAGGTTGCATAAATGGTGACAAAATTTATATCTTTGTATTCAAGAAGAGTATAAAGTTACTTGGTGAAGATCACTACATATGTTAAATCCTTTCAACATGTGCTATAAATATTAAAGATCTGTGGATATTAAATTATGTGATAGCAAATGACTCATGAGTAATTACAAATACCTGTTCTGCTTCTACTTAGCACTTATTTTCTTAAAGGTAGCATGGAAATGAAATTCAAAAGCAACATAAAAGAGTATAACTTCCTGTTAAATGATGCTTTTTATCATATAATAAAATATTGCAGCCTAATTCAGTGCAGGACTAAACCAACATTTGAGGGGAAATGAGAATTCCTGAAGCCAGGAGTCTCTGTGTTTTCTGCAGCTTAGGAGTCTGCATTCTGTTTACATGTTTCTTTAAAATGTTGCATTTTTCCCCCCTTAAGCATTCCTGTGGAATAGCAAAGACTTCGTATTAAAATGAACGTTGCCAATCATAGAAGTGAAAACATGCAAGTCAATAGCATAAAAAAGGCAGAAATTTGTACAAAAATAATCTGTAGAACTAACGAATGAAATAAAATTAAGCTCAGTTCAAGTTTTCACTATTATACAAGTAGATCCTTGATAATTCTTATCATTTTGTGTTTTGAGAGGAGCCCTCATCTTCCCACATTTGCTTCTTGACTTTTTCTACTTGATGTTAATTAGAGATGGATGTGCTCCTTTTCAAGCACTCTCAAAGAGAATAACCACTGTTTAGTTCTTTGAACAGGTGGCCACTTCATCATTAAGAAATGAGTGAGTAGCCACCAGATGCCCAGGGAATGTTGGGAAGGAAGACACTATGCTTGTTAGAGTTTCAAGATGTTCTCTGAGTATCCTTAGAATCCAGACCCACATCCCAAGGGAGCCCAGATATCTGAAGAAAGGATTCCATTTGTTAGAAAAAAAGACATCCAAGTATACCCTGTCATCTTATATGTGAAAAAAATAGTACCTAAAAAGTATGAATGACCAAGGGAAGGACTAAGAGGCCTCCTTTTTTTTTTTTGTAGTACACGAATAAAATGAATCCATACCTTTGACTAATTCCCAAAGCACTTCTTTTTAATTACTGTGCTTTATTCCTAGTAGTGTGTAAATCTGTCCCCAAGAACACACAGCCTGAGTGATACAACCAGGAGGAGACTTCTGATCATTTTCAACCTAAGCTCTTGTTCAGTGCTGTTTCTAGAGAGTAGATAGAGTACACCCGAGGTTCTGGCCTTGGTGGGTACTTGTTTCCTAGGGTGATGGGGCAAAATAAAAAGATAAGCACCATGGATCCTCTTGTCGTGTAAGGCAGTGAAATAGGGTTAGCTCATCCGCTTTTAAAACCCACACTTCTTTCTTAAGATAATGAGGCTTTCCTAAAGCTAGAGTGGAGAAGGCAAGCGGAGTGGGGTGGGGGCAGTGTTAGCTTGCCATGTGACCATAGATCAGAAGCCTGCTCCTCAAATCAGCCCTGGTGACTGGCCAACTGACTTTATTATTATATTTTTTTAGGAGTAGGAATGGTTCCTATTTTCCTATTGGTTCTGAATTTAGGGAAGGAGTGCAACAGTTACTGATTTAATTTTCTAAAAAACCCAAATTGATAGTACTTGAACATGACAACAAGGACACAGAGGTCTCAAAACACTAGACAATGTCAATATCACCCCAATATACTCTTCAAATTTAATCGACTATTTCAGAGATTGTATACCTTAATAGATATTGTCCAGAGTTCCTTTCTAAAGGAAATGCCTTTTGGCTAGTTTGCCTAAAGAGTACTGATGCATTTGGTACATTTGGGCCTATCTAATAGAAGACCTAGATGAGATCCCTGCAAGCCCTGTGTGACTCAGTTCTGATATCTGCGGGTCATTCCCACCATTGCTCCCTTCCTCACCTTTACATCTAATTGGATAAGCATCTCCTGTCAATTTGGTTTTCAAAAGGGCTTTGGAGCCATCTGCTTCCGCCCCCC